>NC_139243.1:10265958-10617938 GCF_977018435.1 Lepisma saccharinum
TACTGTATAAGAAATGTGCAATTTCATCTTGATTAAACTGTATGTGATGGACAGAATAAAAATTTAGTGACACATTTTAAATAGTTGGGTATTTTTACTAAGCAAGTGATAAGTGCTCTCACCTTCAATGTGAACAATCCCTGGTGGAGTTCCAAAAATTTCATTTCTCGATGTCGCGTTGAGTACAATTGGGGAGCTATTTGGAAGTAATAGCAGCAGACTTTGGTCTTGAAAACCAGAGGAGGCAGGATATTCAAAATCCAAGATTTACGCAAACATTTTATTATAGTTAACCCTTCGTTGGTATACGTGTAAACGAGGTGCTCATTCAGGCCCAGATAATGGTATCGCACACTGGTCATATGTAGCTGTCATTTGTAATGTCTGACAGATGATATCGGTTGTAGTCTCTGCAGACACGTCATTTCGATGACAGGGCCTGTTTTGCGAGTGCCACGTTTACACATATACATGGCATCGAGAGGGGGGACGGGTCGAAATGGTCGATGGATACCCCTGGAAATTGATAAAAGCTGGAAGTTTGTTATTCTTATTGTTAAGAATGGAAATAAAGTTAATTTTAGTTAGCATTCGAACAGAAATAAAGTTCATTGAGTTAGTATTCGAACAATAATGAAAGGAAAAATACATTTGATTGAAAACATTGAGTGAAAAATACAGCAACAAGGTTATATTCTACCATTTCATATAAAGAACAAATGGTTTCACAGATTTCAAAGTTGTAATAATTAGTTGTTGGTGAGAGGTCACACAACACACTTTATATATAAAAAAATCCCCTAACATTAAAAGCAATTTCTTGAACGAGACTTGCAAAGGTTAATATCAAAATGCATTCGGATACTAACTGCATAAAATTCAAAACAAATAATTTAAAATAGTTGTGCTGGTATTCACTAGTTTGGTGTAGAGTCTCCATTTATACAATAATTATTATTATTTCAAATAACATTTATTTTTGTTAGATTATTATATTATTGTGTAATAACATTTATAACTGTGGTAATACTTATTGTCTACATACTATTCAACTTTTATCATTTGCCTGATCCCCCTGCAAAAATTTCTGGCGACTCCCATGCACATATACCAACAGTGTAACCATTTATTGCATTAGTACTTACTAAATTCATCTTTCATCACTGTTTTCTGTTTTGTTCTTCGGTAATTATTTAATTTGACTCCATTCACTTATTACTGGTACTATTTCTCGCCAAATGAACTTTGAAATATGATATCCATTACGAATGAAGAGCAGCAAATCTGAGAGTGACTTGCTGAACCAAGTGATAAGCGAGGAGAAGAACTGAGTAGATTTAATTCTCAGGGCCCAGGATATAATGTTGTTGAAAAGTGATCATGATAGCAACATTGAACAATCTCCTTACGAAGATAAACTTAATTCAGTTGTTCCTTCTCCCCAATATATTGGATGGGATAAAACTAGGAGATATAACGTACACCCCTCTCATCAACAAGCAATAAATATGGAATTTATTACTAACGTTATGCAAATTAGTTAACGTCAAAAGCAAATTTAAAGTAAAATTATAAACTTTGTGTCTCGTAACTCAGTAATATTGCAATACAAGAGTATCATTTTATTACATAAGATAAATTTTAACATATAAGTGATACATATTAGACAATAAATTAGGGATGGGACCGATTATTCAGTACTCTATCGGTATCGGCCGATATAGGCATATCAGTGTTTCTGTTTATCAGTAAAATTACCGATCCGATATATTGATAAATATATGATAATTTAGTGGAAAATTCTGCCATTTTGTTGTCATTTTTATGGATAATCTCCATGCCCTACTTTCTAAAAAAGTAAATGTCTAAATATGCAACTCCTTTTGTACTGCAGTCACCTTGATGCACACATATATTAAGGAGGTCAATGAACCTTTCATGTTCTTCAAGAACCATTTCTAATTTTATATCAGATCGGTATCGGTAAATTTTATATCGGTACTTTATTGGTATTGGCCAAAATTTCATATCGACCCATCCCTACAATAAATATTTTATAAAATATTTTTATTATGACTAAAAATAAACAATGTGAGCACCACACTGACATGTATACCAACAAAGGATTAATAATTCACATAACTTGGCATCCAGATATGTTAATTCTGAGTGTGACAGATTAACATGTACAGTACATAATTTCATCAGTTCACATCTGATGAAAGGTGGAAATACGACAAAACAGTATTCATGTTACCCAGTGTAAATTTGCTTGACAGGCTGTAGCCCTCAAAGAGGTGTTGTCTCTTGGAGGTTAACAGTAGGTTCGATCACTGATGGAAGCCCAAAGTTTGCTGTTGAATCAGCATTGCAAGACCAGTGATTATCAAGTGTTGAAAACGTGTACTCCTGGAGGTATATTGAGAAGGACAAAGGGCGTATCATTAATTATGTTGTGAATATTTGGGCACTTTGTACCAGATATGGTTGTACAGAACTTCATGCTTTGAGGGTCCTTGCACTTCAATGAATGGAGAGATAAATGAAATTTACTGAAACCAGTGCTTGAATTGTGTGTGTTGCGGGTGGGGGTGCACAAGAATACTATCCTCCCAGCCGGGATAATTTGTGTAAACATCTTCCACCTTCTTCATTGTCTCCATGCCCTTTTAATCAAGGGTCTATGGAAGAATAGAAAATTCAAATTCCATATTGAACCATGCAAGCATCCCCCAACTTATCCCCTCCCCCACCTTTCCACCACTGAGGAATTTCCACTTCGAGCACTGACTGAAACTATGACTATTATTATTACATACATTCAATTTCTTTGATTAATTTTTAAGTTGTCATTTTTGCACATTACCTAAGAAAGATTAATGTCTAATTCTCTCACCTGAGATAATGCTTTGTGATGAGTCCCAGTCTTGCTAATAATCAGGAAACAGCTTGGCATATCCTGATACCCAAAGAGTGGTTCTGCACTGAAGATTTGCCTGGAATGGAGGGAAACAGTGTCATCACATGTTTGGTTTCAGATAGCTGCTATTTTCAGGGAAATTTGGACGCTGATATATGGAACACACTGTAGTGCTTAAAGTTGTTTCAGTCAATAGCCGGAACACCAGACAGAAATTAAGACACACTAGTACTACTACTACAAATAATAATAATAACAATAATGAATGCATATTAAACTAACGTTGATATTTATTTTTATTATTATCATCAGTTTATTATTGTTGGGAAGAAAGGTTTTGAAACTCTTTAGTATGTGGTGGTTATTTGTTAATGTTCATAAGAACTACTCTAAACATTGCGGTCGTATGTTCATAAATAGACACACACACACAGATATCCATTCCTTTCTTTAAAATACAATGTTTTTAGTTTTTTATTGTCACCTATAAACATATGCCGGAATGGTGTACCCCCAGAAAAAAGCCCTAATTATTAATATTATTATTTCATCCAAAGTAAATATATAAACACAAGATCTATGGCATCTGTCATTTCAGGAAATTAGGTCCTTATTACATCTTAAATGAATAGCACTGACCCAAATATATTATTATTATTTTTTTAAATTTCCAAACCGTCAACCAACAGGAGACAAATTTAGTACATGAACCTTCTCTTCTCTTCATCGATTGTTTACATTAATCAGTTTATTTGATTTGATTTTAAAATTGTTGGAGCGTCAGCACTTAGGCTATTTTGCTCCCGTCACATTATACGGGGGCCAGCCCCTTATCATTACAAAGAACAACTCTAACGTTGCATAATTAAAAATCTTAAAATGTTCTGACTTCTGTTAAAAGCTGAGGCTGTAAAGGGGCACTCAGCACACATAAGGACAAAAGAACAGGACAATACAAACAAAATTATACTGGCCATGGGGCCAGGCACGTATCCAGAGGGGGGGGCTTAGGGGGCTCGAGCCCCCCCCGAAAGTTTTAGGTTTACACTAGATAAAATGAGGTTTTTGGTTTATTGTGGTGTGAAATAAAATAATGTGACGTTAATTTAAGGAGAGAAATAATTATCGAGGCAAGACGGAGAATGTTCCGTAACCCTGTTATTGATAATAGCACGTATCCAAGATGGGGCACAGGGGGCTCGACCCCTTCCCCAGGAAATTTTTCAGTTTAAGTTAGATAAAATTAGGTTTTTGGCTTCTTGAATAATGTGAAAATAATTTAAGGAGAGAAATGATTATCGAGGCTAGACGGAGCATGTTTTATACCCCTGTTATTGTTAATAGCACGTATCGAAGGTGGGGATGAGGTGGCTCGAGCCCCCCTCAGGACATTTTTCAATTTACACTAGATAAAATTAGATTTTTGGCGTCTTGAATAATGTGATTTATAAATCTGAGAGAAATAATTATCGAGACAAGACGGAGACTGTTATATAACCCTATTATTGTTAATAGCACGTATCCAAGGTGGGAATCAGGAGGCTCGAGTCCCCCTTCAGGAAATATTTCTGTTTACACTAGATAAAATTAGGATTTTGGTTTCTTGCATAATGTGATGATAATTTGGGAGAAATAATTATCGAGACAAGACGGAGAATGTTCTGTAACCCTGTTATTGTTAATAGCACGTATCCAAGGTGGGGTTGAGGTGGCTCTAGCCACCCCCCAGGATTTTTTAAATTTTTTACTAGATAAAATTAGGCTTTTGGCTTTTTGAATAATGTGACGATGATTTAAGGAGATAGACAATTATCGAGGCAAGACGGAGAATGTTCTATAACCATGTTGTTGATAATATTGCACGTAAACTTTTCTTGCGCTTTTGGTGTTGTCGCAGCGCACTTGAGCACTATGTAGAGACTTGTCAGCATTTGGAAGCTGACGCAGGTAGGGCGATTCGTTGTACTTTCTAATCTCTGGAAAGCGGGAGAGGGTATGTTCTTGAATGAGAGAAGGAGTCAACTACTGGCAATACTAACGAATCATTTTATTTGAGGAACGTTCTAGAATATAATGAGGATATAAATACGCAGATTCAATTTTTCGATTAGTGATCAGTCAGCGTCCTCTGGTTGCTTTATAAGATATTAGTGATTCGGAAATGAAGACATTGACGACAGCAGAACTTCCGGGGCCTCAGTGTAGTGCTAGTTGGGTTCGAGGGCCGAAGAGATCAAGGCCTGCCTCTCTCTCTCTCTCTCTCTCTAAAGTGAATATTTCAGAAGTACCGGATTTGTAGTGGTTTATTAAAACAGAAATAAGCTGCATAGATCAACTGAAAATCAAAGTTTTGAGTGGTGATTTAGTTTGCCAGAACTAAATTTCGTATATGCAGTCAGAGAATTTCATGGTATAAAAAAATACTTTTGTTTAAGCCTACTGGGTTTGAAACACATTCAAACACTTAACTACATAAAAAGACAGCCGAAAATTTTATGAATGTCAAGAAGAGAAAGCAAGAAGATGTTGCATATGTAGACATTTTAGGCGGAAATTGCAGGCTCTACCAGGACCCGAATCAGGGCTCTACCAACTGAGCCACCTAGCCATCCTTGACTTCAACCGATTTTTGCCTGTATAGTGAACAAGCACAGAAAATATAGGAGAGAGAAGAAAACTGAGGAGCATTCCCACCGGTTGAGGAGAATTTTTTTTTTCAGTGGTCAACAAGAGCTACTACTTCGAGGTGACAATGACAGTGGTCTAATAAGGGAGATTTCACACCATGTCCCCTGAGGATTTCACAATTCGAAATTATGTTTGTGCAGCCTTTTGTGTCGCTACGGTGCGAAACGTTGCTGTTGATTGGCCCATTCCAATCGACATGTATCGCTTGTCCCTTCGGTCTGAAACCTTCCTAAGTCTTGAAAATCCAAGTCACAAGGATGGAAAATTAGGGCCTTGTTAAGTTAGGTGTGAAGGCAGGCAGACAGCACCGCAAAGGATCATATCCAAAACTGCAGGAAGAACGCATCTTACTTCAATCTCCAATACGGAATGATAAAAACTTCTGGTGAGTTGATTTTAAAAAATGTGTCCGAGATAAAGAGTGGCGTGCCCAGGATTTTCGGAAGGGAGAGGGGTTACGCATACTGATTTTGCCAATTTTTTCCTGTCTTTGACGTTCTTCTTTTTTTAAAAGAAAAGGAATACTGGATCAAATGGGGTTATGACCTCACCAACCCTCCCTTGGGCATGTCACTGGAGGTAAATGAATAAGCATTTGATCATACTGGGAGACGAAACATTAGATGTGTTGGGAACGGAAGGGTTTTCATTGTGCATTAATTGTTTCGTGATCCAGCTGTATTCGAGAAGACTTCCTTTGTTTCGTGCCGATATATGACAAGACAGCGGAAGCTGCGACAGGCATTTTTGAACATTTGTGAATGCTAAGGCCTGAATCTGAACAATTTGGTGGGTTTCGGCTTTTATAAGAGCTGCAAACATGGGAGCACAAGACACGTTAGTGGTGTTCAGGCTCGAATCAGAGAGAAATATTCGAGAGCTGTCTGCGTCCAGTTGGCAGCCCACAATTTGAATCTCGCGTCGAGTGGATTGTTCATCCCGTGCATGTGTAACAGCTTCGTAAAAACACTCAAAGACACCATAGATGTTTTTATTCCTGATGAGAAGAAATGGACGAACACACATACTGAGATGGTTCCGGCACACAATGTTAATGCATGGAAACAGAGGAGTCGAGTGGTAAAAAATGTTCCGATTTCACGTTCTGATTAAAATGACAGCCTTACAGTGGCGACGATTTAAGGGATTGTTGCTCCCCATTTTTTTGCCTCAATATTATGGCCTCTTAATGTTAAGCCTTGTCTACCAAGAGAAAGTAAACTTTCCTTGCACCGCCCTCCGCCCCCCGCCACCCCGTTTTTGAACCCAATCGCCAACACTGGTCCTAAACATACAATTGTGAGGTTCTTACTATACCCCTTTAAAAAAATGGTGTTGAGCCCCCCCCCCCGAAAGGAATTCCTGGATACGTGCCTGCATGGGGCCAGTCGCCAGAGCCTCATTAGTCTGCAGTCCAGGGTGTACTATGTGGAAGTGAGATTGACATTTGGGTGTACTACATGGAAGGTCACCTCTTACACCGCATCAGTTTATTCAATAAATAAAATGGATGTCCAATGTCGCAGCAGGGACTGAGTTCCGGAACCAAACTGATTTGCCAGAATGGTGTTCCACTGCGTTCCGGCTCACTTTAAGCTTGGAGCTCTGGTCGTATTTGATCCAATTAAAAATTAAGCTCTTGTGGCAGGACATGGGACCTTTTGCGAATTGTGCACCGAGCCCGAGGTGCCAACAATGCGAACTTCTGCCAACAGCCTAATTTCATGACCGTGCGTTTAGACTTGTAATCGTGAATTTATCAAGAATAAACACTATTAAATGATTACAAGATTAATGTACTTTCACCAAAACTGATTGATATCTAAAAAATCCTTATGTACGTGTACATTATTCTGTAAATTATTTGTTTAAAGTGATTTAAATCAATTCACCTTGATTGGGTTCAGGGGTGTCCACAGGGGGGATTATGGCGCAGGCTGCACCATCGAGATTTTTGGGGGGATTTTTTCCCTTCAATATATCAACATGTATGAAACCTTAATTAATCTGATATGCATCCCACATATGTAATCTAGTGGCTGTAATATATATTTGAAACTCAATTATACTGATCTATATCCCAAATGTGTAATCAAGGGTATGTAATATATATTTGTAACTCAATTATGCTGATCTGCATCCTATATATGTAATCTAGTGGATGTACGAGGGTGGTTCAATAATTATTGTCCCTGACATATAAGCAGTATTATTTTTCCACAAAGTCCCCCTTCACAGTAATGCACTTCTTCTACCTATGCTGTAAACCAACTATGCCAGTTTCAAAGAATGTCTGTAGCTGAGCCGTGAGCCATTCTTCCGCAGCGTCCATAACAGCAGCATTTGAGGGAAAATGCGTCCCCTTGAGGTGCTCCTTCAACTTCGGGAACAAATGAAAGTCAGTAGGGGCGAGGTCGGGTGAGTAGGGAGGGTGTTCCAACACATGGAAACCAGCAGCATGGATTGCGGCACCAGTAACATGGCTTCTGTGTGCTGGAGCATTATCGTGGTGAAACAGCACTTTTCGCCGCAACATCCCACGCCGTTTCTCCTTGATTGCTTCGCGTAACTTAGGGATTAGGGCTGCATAATAGTCCCCAGTAACAGTGTGTCCCACCAGGTAGTCAATAAGGAGCACCCTTCGCATCCCAAAATATTGTGGCCATAACCTTGCGTGCTGATGCTTGCACCCTGAATTTGCGGGGGGGAGGTGAATTGCTGTGCCGCCACTCCATACTCTGTCGTTTGGACTCGGGATCATAGTGGTGGAGCCATGTCTCATCCACTGTCACAAATCTATCACAGAACTGCTTCAGGTCTGCCCCCATCATCTCCAAACCAGCCCTTGAACATTGAACTCTGTCTTTCTGTTGTTCACGGGATAACATTTTGGGGACCCATCGCGCAGACACCTTTCTGAATCCCAAGTGTTCATGCACAATGGTTTCCACTGAGCCTACAGAGATGTGCATGATGTCTGCTAACTGTTGCACCGTGATTCTTCTGTCAGCCATAATCATGTCATGCACAGCATCAATGTTTTCTGGGGTGGATGCTGTTGTTGGAGGACCAGCACCAGGGGCCTGTTGACAGCTTTCCCTGCCGCAACGGAAATCGCGGCACCAGTTTTTTACCACCTGGTAGGTAGGAGCCCCATCACCCAACACACTGACCATGTCCTCATGAATCTCCTTTGGGCTTAGCCCCTTTTTCTGGAGGTACTTGATGACAGCTCGTTGTTCGGTTTTCTCCATTTTTCAAACTAAGTGCCACCTCTCACACGTAAAACGAGAAAAACAAATTTACTATAGAACCTACGGTTCTGAAATTTTGCATATAGGCATCTAAGACATTAGGCTACAATATCCCCATCATTCATTGCAATTCATATACTTTAAGTATGCCGGGGACAATAATTATTGAATCACCCTCGTAATATATATTTGTAACCATAACAGCTATATGCCATGTATGTAATCAAACTGATATGTAATAATATATACTTGTAACTTTAATCACACTGCATCCCAAATAAGTAATCAAGTGGATGTATTTGTACTAAAATCATGCTAATGTTATATGTAACAAATGACGTGCTCTATACTGCTGCAGATACAAATATCTACAATGTAGCAACAGAACAAGAATAAATTACAATTACAATTACAATTTCAATTACAATATAAAATTCAACATTTCTTTCAAAATATATGTAAAAAATTTACACCTTAAAAGCACCATATTTAATCCATTAGATGAAGGAAAGAAAGCGTTTAAGGGTATAAGCGAAAGGTGGGGGGGGGGGGGATATCCAACTCTTACATATAAGGCCTTTTTTAATTGACACGTGGGTTCTGGGGGGATTCTGATTTAAAGGTTTGGGGGGGGGACAGTATCCAACTCTTGGTCTTAGATTATGGTGGGTATTTTAGTTAGAGGGGGATTGAGAATTAAATTGAGGAGGTATCCAATTCTTGTATTTGGTCTAGGAATTGATTCGTGCAGTTGTTATGCACACATTGAAGCTGTAGTTCAAACACAAAATACATAAATACCTTAAGAAAAATATTGTCCATCGCGAGCCACCACTTTCGCCCATCTGTCAGGCAAGTTACGGATTCCGTGGCGAAAGAAGTCCTCATCCTTTGAAGCGATCCAGTCAGAGACCCATTTTTCGATATCTTCTGAAGAAGTGCACCGCTGTCCAATCAAATCGTTATTCATGCAATCGAACAAGTAGTAGTCCGAAGGAGCAACGTCTGGTGAATACGGGAGGTGGGGTAAAACTTCCCATCCGACATTTTCTAATTAGGTTTTGACTGGTTTTGCGACATGTGGGCGAGCGTTATCATGTTGAAAAATAAGTTTATCATGTCTGTTCTCCCATTCTGGTCGTTTCCTGGCCAGAGCTTGCTTCAAACGCATTAATTGTCGTCGATAACGTTCTCCATTAATAGTTTCACCCGGTTGCAGCAGCTCATAGTACACCACACCTTTCATATCCCACCATATACAACATAACCTTTGCACAGTGAATATCTCGTTTCGGTTGTGATGGACCTGGTTCACCTGGCTTCACCCAGGCCTTTTTTCATTTCGGGTTCTCGTAATGGATCCACTTCTCATCGCCAGTAACAATGCGATGCAAAAACCCCTTTCTTTTCTGTCTTTGAAGCAGCAATTTGCAGATGGTTTTTCGTCTTTCAACGTCTCTGTCTTTCAATTCATGTGGAACCCAATGTGATATCTTTTGAATCATTCCCATGGCTTTGAGGCGTTTGGAAACTGTTGTTTGATCACCGCCTAATGCTTCTGCAAGTTCTTCCTGCATTTGACACGAATCCTGATTGAGCAACGCTCTCAATTCTTCGTCTTCAAATTTTTTTTGCTGTCCAGGTCGCTCTTGGTCTTCCAGGCCGAAATCACCACTTCTAAACCGTGCAAACCACTTCTGACATGTTCGCTCAGCTAGCGCATGGTCACCATACACTTCTACCAAAATACGATGACTTTCGGTAGCACTTTTCTGCATGTTAAAGTAATGAAGCAGAACACAACGCAAAAACACTTTATCTGGCACGAACTGCGCCATGTTCAGTTGACTACAAAATGCTGTTGTTGACGCATAAATCAACTGCCCTATACTAGGAACGATGCGTGCTGACAGGAGTTTTCAACGCATGTGTGGATACACGAAACTGTGGGACGATACGCTCGTTACGCCATCTCTTGTCCAGGTGCACGAATTAATTCCTAGACCAAATATATTACTATTGTTTTAGACTGTTGTGGAAATTCTGGTGTGGAGACTGAGAATTAATTTTTTGGAGGAAGTATTACCCACTCTTCAATATCAACAGTAAGTCGAAAATTGGCATTGAAATTTTGGTGGTAGGATTGAGTATTAAATTTAAAGGGGGAGAGAGGAAGTTCTTGATAAAGTGGTCAAGGTATTTCTGTAGTGGAGAGAGAGTTTGAACATTAAATTTTGGAGACTGTATTTAGCGACGTTTTGACCCCGAACGTGCCAAAAGAGAAGCTGGAAAAGACTAAATATTCCGGGATCCTAAGAAAGTATTGACATCCCATTAAATTAATATTCTTGAAAGTCTGCAAAGAAATGGATGTAAATATTTTCTTGCTCGCTCCGCTCTCAATGTTAGTTTAGTTTAGTTTAGTTTAGTTTATTTGCGTCCAAGGACTACCGGTGTGTACAAATTACAGTACATGGTAATATAGGACATGTCAATATTTACATTACAATACAATACTACATTAATAGATTTTACAAATACAAAATATATAGCCAAAAATTGTAAAGAATTGGGTCTTACTCTCGTATTATGTCAAAATCACAAAAAAAATATAACATGAGAAGATATAGAACATTGCAGCCTACTTCTAGGTGATACTAATTATCCACTTTCATTTGACATTTAATTTTACAACAAAAATATGTGATTATACTGCATTATGTACATTTGTCTTATGTAAAAGTCGCTTCCATGTATTCAGCTATAGAATAAAAAACATGCTTCAGAAGCATTGATTTTATCTTGTGCTAACTAACTAACTCTCTAGCCTTCTTAAACCCGAAGGTTCATGGCTGCAGCAACACAGGCCTTCCATCTTTCCCTATCTTGAGCAAGATCTATATACTCTTTTCCATCCCTACCGATTTCCCTTAGGTCCATCTCAACGTTGTCCCTCCATCTTCGTCTTGCCCTTCCTACAGGTCTCTTACCATCACGTTTCCCAACAAGAATCCTGTAAACTCCTCTTTCCTCTCCCATTCGTGCCACATGGACTGCCCACCTAAGTCTTCTTGATTTAATTATTCTAATAATATCTGGACATGAATACAAATTATGTAGTTCTAAATTATGTAACCTTCTCCACTCACCTGTCTCCTCATCCCTTTTAGGTCCAAAGATTTTCCTAAGGATCTTATTTTCAAATACTCTCAATTTATGTTCCTCTTTCAATGTAAGGGACCAAGTTTCACATCCATATAATACTACAGGCAAAATTACGGTTTTGTATATTTTAACTTTTAGTTTCTTAGATATTAAACGAGAAGACAAAAGTTTATGAAGAGAGAAGTAACATGCATTTCCTGAATTAAGCCTACTTTTTATTTCCTCTTTAATATAATTTTCATTTGTTAATATTACTCCTAAGTATTTGAATTTGGAAACTGGTTCAAACGAGTTGTTATCAATAATTAGATTTTGATTATTACATAACACTTGGTTTCGGCCTGTAAGGATGTATTTAGTTTTCTCTTTGTTAACTTCCAAACCTATCTCTTTTGCAGTTTTGAAAAATATTTTAGCATTATTCTTAATTGTATTCACATCATCCCCCAGTAAGTCTACATCATCTGCATATGCTAATAACTGAGTCACACCATTTAATTTTAGTCCTTCTTTAGTTTCTTTTACCTTCCTAACAGCATATTCTAAGGCAAAATTAAAGAGCAATGGAGATAATGCATCTCCTTGTTTTAACCCATCATGAATTGTAAATTTGCCAGACATATTAATACCCACACGAATTTTACTTTCTGTTTCACTGGTGCATACTTTTATCATACTAACAAGCTTCTTAGGTATTCCAAACTCTACTAATATATTATATAATTTATCTCTTTTGACAGAATCATATGCTTTCTTGAAATCAATGAATAGCTGATGGACATTTTGATTATATTCCCACTTTTTTTCAAGTGTCTGTCTGATGTGAAAAATTTGATCTGTAGTTGATCGGTTACGTTTAAATCCACATTGATAATCACCTATAATTTCATTAGCATATGGGGTTAGTCTTGTTAAAAGAATGTTAGACAATATTTTGTATGTTGTTGAGAGTAGAGAAATTCCACGGTAATTACTGCAGTTCATTTTATCACCTTTTTTAAACACAGGAACAATTATGGATTCTTTCCACTGTTGAGGGATTTCTTCTTTATTCCATATTAAACAAATTAATTTATGAATTTGACATATTAATGAATTTCCACCATATTTAATTAACTCAGCTGGTATTAAATCAATGCCAGGTGCTTTGTTATTCTTTAGCCTTTTAATAGCATCTTTAACTTCAGTCAAGTTAGGTTCTGGAACTAAAGGTTCTGCTGTGTGTTTGTCTTGTGTAGTAGTTGTGGTGTGTAGTTTCTTTGTGTTTATATTGTGTAGTAGTTGTGGTGTGTTTGTGTTTATATTGTGTTATAGTTGTGATGTGTTTGCGTATGTCTTGTGTAGTAGTTATGCTGTCTAATGTTTTTGTGTTTGTCTTGTGTAGTAGTTCCTCCATTCATATTGGGGGTTAGGCGTAGAGCTGACAACTCTGCTTGAATATCATCAATTTTGGTTCTTTCCTCACATCTTGTGGTAGTTTATTGTAGAGGTCTATGGAAGAGTTTAAGGGACCTTTCTTACATAAGTTAATGCGGCAGTGTTTTATGTGAAGTTTGTCTTTATTTCTTGTGTTTAGGCCATGTATTTCCTCATTTGTGGCAAAGTTGGAAATATTTTGCTTAACATAAATTAAGCATTCATAAATGTATATGCAGGGAAGAGTTAACACATTAAGTTTACGGAAAAGAGTTCTACATGAATAAGTTGTCTTTACTCCAGCTATGATTCTTATAGCTCTTTTTTGAAGCATAAAAAGGACATTGGAGTGGCCCTTGTTACCCCAAACCATAATCCCGTATCTTAATAAAGCATCAAAGTTTGCCATATAAAGGCACTTTACAGTTTGGGTGCTTGAGATGTCTACCATTTCCCGAAGGGCATAGCACACACTACTTAATTTTGATTGTAGCGTGTTTATGTGTTCTGTATAGCTAAGGTGTTCATCCAGAATGATATCCAGAAATTTTGAATTTTTTTTAGGCTCTAGTTGTGTATTCCCAGATATTAGTTTAGTTTAGTTTAGTTTATTTGCGTCCAAGGACTACCGGTGTGTACAAATTACAGTACATGGTAATATAGGACATGTCAATACTTACATTACAATACAGGTACATTAATACATTTTACAAATACAAAATATATAGCCAAAAATTGTAAAAAATTGGGTCTTACTCTGCTATTATATCAAAATCACAAAAAAATATAACATGAGAAGATATACTAATTACCCACTTTCATTTGACATTTAATTTTACAAGAATAATATGTGATTATACTACATTATGTACATTTGTCTTATGTAAAAGCCGCTTCCATGTATTCAGCTATAGAATAAAAAACATGCTTCAGAAGCATTGATTTTATCTTGTGCTTGAATATCATCAAGTTTGGTTCTTTCCTCACATCTTGTGGTAGTTTATTGTAGAGATCTATGGAAGAGTTTAAGGGACCTTTCTTACATAAGTTGAGGCGGCAGTGTTTTATGTGAAGTTTGTCTTTATTTCTTGTGTTTAGGCCATGTATTTCCTCATTTGTGGCAAAGTTGGAAATATTTTGCTTAACATAAATTAAGCATTCATAAATGTATATGCAGGGGAGAGTTAACACATTAAGTTTACGGAAAAGAGTTCTACATGAATAAGTTTTCTTTACTCCAGCTATGATTCTTATAGCTCTTTTTTGAAGCATAAAAAGGACATTGGAGTGGCCCTTGTTACCCCAAACCATAATACCGTATCTTAGTAAAGCATCAAAGTTTGCCATATAAAGGCACTTTACAGTTTGGGTGCTTGAGATGTCTACCATTTCTCGAAGGGCATAGCACACACTACTTAATTTTGATTGTAGCGTGTTTATGTGTTCTGTATAGCTAAGGTGTTCATCCAGAATGATACCCAGAAATTTTGAATTTTTGTTAGGCTCTAGTTGTGTATTCCCAGATATTAGATTGAGGCTTATTTGGTTTCTGGTTTGGATTGTAGAAAATGTAATGTAATTTGTTTTTTTGCTGTTGAGGAGTAGATTATTATTTAAAAACCAGTCATCTAATTTGTTTAATACGTTATTAGCCTTAGATTGTAGAGCATCTTTGGAAGTGTCTGTTACTATAATATTTGTATCATCAGCATATAATATTGCATTTGCCTCAGGTATAACATTTGGTACATCATTTATGTACATAAGAAACAAAAGAGGGCCAAGAATACTTCCCTGAGGCACCCCACATGTTACACTTTTCATGGTGGAGTGTTGATGTGTTACGTATCCTTTTGCTGTGGTGTGAGCGATTTCTACAATTTGCTTTCTATTGGTAAGATAAGATTGAAACCACTTTTGTGGTAGTCCACAAATACCAAGTTTTTGAGGCTTATTTCGTTTCTGGTTTGGATTGTAGAAAATGTAATGTAATTTGTTTTTTTGCTGTTGAGGAGTAGATTATTATTTAAAAACCAGTCATCTAATTTGTTTAATACGTTATTAGCCTTAGATTGTAGAGCATCTTTGGAAGTGTCTGTTACTATAATATTTGTATCATCAGCATATAATATTGCATTTGCCTCGGGTATAACATTTGGTAAATCATTTATGTACATAAGAAACAAAAGAGGGCCAAGAATACTTCCCTGAGGCACCCCACATGTTACACTTTTCATGGTGGAGTGCTGATGTGTTACATATCCTTTTGCTGTGGTGTGAGCGATTTCTATAATTTGCTTTCTATTGGTAAGGTAAGATTGAAACCACTTTTGTGGTAGTCCACGAATACCAAGTTTTTGAAGTTTCCACAGCAATATCTCGTGATTTACAGAATCGAAAGCTTTTGATAGGTCACAAAAGACTCCTACCGTGTGATTACAATTATTCAGCGATTGTGTGACACATTCTACTAAGTCTGCTATTGCTGTTTTCGTGCTTCGTTCGGACCTAAAACCATGCTGCGACAAGCTTAAGATTGAGTGTTTACTACAGAAATTTTCTACTCTCATCATTATTGCATGTTCAATAATTTTTGAGAAGACTGAGAGTTGCGAAATGGGCCTGTAATTTGATAAATCCTTTGGGTCATTTTTCTTCAGTAATGGTTTAACAACAGCTATCTTTAGCCTGTCTGGGAAAATACCCTGTTCAATGGAATTGTTTATTATATGTAGTAATGGTTGACATAGGGAACTATAACATTTCTTAATTAGGAAGTCTAGTATTTCATCAATGCCGGAAGATCATTTGTTTTTTATACGCCTGAAGATTATCTTTAATTCCTGTTCAGTAATGGGGGAAATGAACATGGACTTGTCATTTACTGTTATGTGTGTAGAACATTCTTCTGGAGCAGCCATAAGCCCATTCCTTCTATTTGGAACTGCATTTACAAAATACTCATTGAAAGCATTCGCAACATTAGGGGGATGTTGGACTTCTTTTCCATTAATGCATATCACCATATTATTACGTAAAGATTGGTGTTTTGTTGATGCATTTCTTATAATTTCCCACATTGTTTTACATTTATTGTTTGAATTATTGATTTTACGGTCATTATGATTAATTTTTGATTGGTGGAGTACATTTTTATATATTTGCTTATACCTCTTGTAATATTTCAGAAAAGATGGATTGGGATTCACCTTACTTTCAGAATGGAGCATTTTTAGTTTTTTACTTGAGATTCTGATTCCGTTTGTGACCCATGGTTTACACTCAGTGGATATGATAACTTGTTTAGGTGGAAAACATTCATTGTGTAACAAGATAATTTTGTTCAGAAAGAGATTAAATTTTTCGTTTGTGGAAGGTAAATTATAAATATCTTCCCAATTTTCGCTGTTTAGTTTTCCAATAAACATGAGTATAGAACCTTCATCATATTTACGTTTCTGCATTTTTAGTGGCTTTCTATGATATTCAGTAGCTTCTCTTTTACATGTGAGACATAAAAATTGTGCTTCATGGTGGGAGAAGTGGACTGATATGTTTTCACATTGAAACTCTTTTGAGTGTACACTTATTAACATGTGGTCTATGAGGGAGAGTGTATCTTTCGTTACGCGCGTGGGTGTAGTTACAATTTGCTTTAGGCCAAAAGTGTTTATTGTGGCTTCAAAGTGCAGTTTCCGTCCTGTATTTTTTAGAAAATCAATGTTTAGGTCCCCACATACCACAATTTCACATGTATAACTTTTTAATTCATCTAACAATACTGACAGATTTTTTATGAATATTGTATAGTCTGCATCAGGTGTTCTGTAGCAACATACTATTATTAAATTATACTGTGCAAAACGTACAGCACTAACTTCAAAATGTTTTTCTATAGGTTTCACAGTTTTGGGGACAATTTGTTTGGCAATTATATCATTTTTTGTAAATATGCCTGTTCCCCCTCGTTTTATTAGAGACCTTGATGAGAAAATAGCTAGGTGGAAATTTGGAATTTGAAGGTAAGTAATTTCATCTTTGGACAGCCAGTGCTCAGTAACACACAGTACATGTGCATCTAAACATTCATCGGTTAGGAGCATTTCTAAATCTAACACTTTGCCTGTAATACCTTGAATGTTTAGATGCACAATATTGCATTGTATAACTCTCTTCTTCATTTGAGAGAAACTATTGGTTGTAAGACCCTGTCCCTTAGGTTTAACATTTACAATATTTGTTGCATTTTTACATTTTACAATAAAAAATCATCTTTAAATTTGCCCGGAACACTCCTTATTCTATCGGATGTTCGTGCAGATGGTTCTTTTTGTTTTACATTAACTCTTTTATCATTTTCCACTTCCTTGTCTTTTTCATCTTTTCTCACTTCACTGTAATGTTCATTTTCTTCACTACCTTTTTCATCACTTACCATTTTACTGCATTTTTCACCATTCATCACAAGACAGACTTTTCTGCTATTTACCACATCACTATATTTCTTTCCATTTACCACTTCACTTCCCTGATTGTTTATGGGGTGCCATTTCAGTTCAATAGGATTGCACTTTCTTCTTTGGTATATAATGTATTCAGTTATCACCGTACCTATTGCTTTTGACACCTTTTCTTTTTTCCAGATCAGTTCAGATGCATGCCGTGATTTGTGAAATTGTTTCTCTCTAGCCTGCTTACATCAACAATATCGACATTACTAAAATTTTTACACAGGTGTCTGAGATTCTTGTCTCTTTTATGGCCACATTAACACACGATTCTGGTATGAGATCGTATCTCGTTGGTATATTAACTACGATCACTTTAGAGTTTCTTATTTCAGGTAGTTTCTTTTCTAATGTATACAGTATATCACATCGTGACCTTCATTGCATGCTACATTGTTTGCACCTGCCATTAATACTACACAGCTGCTGATTTCTTTGTTTTGAGGTTTTAGGCTACTTACAACCTGCCCAATTTTTGCACCTGGCTTGACAATACCTAACACTGAAACATCGCCTAGCTGACTTCACTTTTTCTGCCATTCCTCTGCCATGACTATCAGCATAGATGAGCACTTCTGATTGACTAACACTCGATTCTTCTATTTTCGAGATGTTTGTGGTTGTGTTTTTTGACTTCACATTTCTTCTGTACGTTCTTGAATTAGTTTCTGGGTGTATTTCTTCAGTCTGGAAATCTTGTAGTGTAGAAAATCTGTTTTTACTCTCGAAATTTATGCTATCGATGTGATGTTTTTTCTTTGTTGATTTCCTAACCACTTGAGTCCATGAGGATGAAGTATTTGTTATTTCATTTGCCTTTTCTATAGTTTCTAGTCTGTTTTTCAGGGCTTCATTTTCAATTTTTAACTCCTTTATATCACTTTGCAGTAGATTCACTACCAGCAAAAGATTCGCGAGTTTCTCATTTTCAACACTTTTTTCTCCGTTTTCACATTGCGGACAGAACCATTCACTGTTTTGGTCGATTTCTTCATCGGCATTCAAGTTGCCGCACTTAAAGTGTAACCATTCGTCACACATGTCGCACAGAATTCCATTTTTTACAGATCTTTTACACTTTGCACATTTATCATCATATTTTGTCTTCAATTTGAGAGGAGCTGATAAAAGCACGTCTTCGCTCGATGTTCCGAGAATGCGTGTTTGGCGGTTTACGATATACATTATTAACATCACTTCTTAAAATATAATGGTTAGTGTTGGTATACTGCTTAATTTAAAGGAAGTGCATCATTTGGAACAAAAACATGTCGAATCCGCATAACTTCTTGTCACAGGAAAATTTTATTTTAACAAGTTAAATTTGCACTGAAGATAAAATCCACGTACGTAATTATTGTTATGGGCAACTAAAATAATTATAGTTACCCCAAGAAAACGGGGGGGGGGGGGGTGGAGTTCTTTGAAAGAGGAACCGTATTATATTATCAATCTGAGCTTTACTTTGTGGCGATTCCGATATGGTTTGAGGGCGCGAATAATGTAATTTGGGGGGATGCGCCATTGGCCTTATTAGAAATTTTGTAACTGTATAACATATACAAAACACGCTGTATTATTAATTCGTTGACCCTGTATATTGTAAAAGCCTGAAAAAAGTGATGTTCTGCAAAGAACAGACAAGCAGTCAGACGAGGGAAAAAAAACGAAGCAGGACCTTGAACCCGTCTGGCAAACTAAGAGCGACAACCGACGATACGATATTCTCTGGAAAAAAAAAAGGACCTTTCAATTTGGTCTCGCCCAGAGAGAGATAGAGAGAAAGCTCCTCACTCCGGTTTCCGAGTTCCGTTCCCCTAGACAGGAAGTTTGTTTTGTTTTTCTCTTTTTAGATAGCGAAACATCTGACGATGCTTTACGTAACATGCCAGCGCGCAAGATTATGAAAGTTACATTTTCTTTTTCACTCTGCCGTCCAGTTGCTTATTCCAAATGATATGTATACACATAGCGGTGGATTAATGGGCCTCTCACGCTGGAAGTTGATAAAAATTTGATTGGTCAGAATCAGAATTCATTGACGGCTTGTTGTTACTTTATCGCGGGCGATCACGTTAACAAGATTCTTTACCGTATATGGAGGATGAGTTGCGTTTTAAGTCCACTTTATGCACAGTGAGGCTAATCGGGACTGGACCTACAGTTTAAAGTGGGATCCGAACCACTGTGTAATGTGCCTCCAGCGGGTATCGAACCCGGGAACCCTCGATTACAAGACGACGACGCTACCACTGCGCCATCGGGGAGGCTCTCTTTACCGGGGCGAAAATATAATTTAACGCTCTTTGCAAGACCCCTGACCGCAACGTTTGAAATGAGCATTTTACATTATTTACCCCGTGGCGGAGTGGTTAGCACATGACGCTACGACGCCAGGGGTTCCGGGTTCGAATCCCGGCCTGGGCATGGATGTTTGTGAGTGTCCATTCCTCAATCTCATCATATCATCACTCATCCTCATCTTCGCAAATGAGCCAAAAGTGGCACAAAAAAGCGAAGTAAAATCAAGCAAGCAAGCGATACATTATTTATAATTTACAATGCATTACACACCCTACGCATATAAAACAATTGTAAATTTATATAAAATAGCACAAAAACAGACCTAAAGTAGTTTTAGTTACGTTTTTACTAGCTTTAGGGAAAATGAATTATACACTCCAAATAATTTTCACCCGAAGAAACCGCGTCGATAAATAATAAAAATAATGAAAACAGAGAGAGCGTGGATTCGATGCGAAATGAAAGTAGAACACTATTTCAATTATCACTCATTAGAGTCCATGCTAGGATCTTTATAATTTTCATAAAGTATTCCAGTTTCATCTTATACGTATTATGTAACAGTTACGTAATGAGGCGGAGAAAGAAAATGCCCTGCCCTATATTTCTAGACTTGCATTTCTATTGAATGGATATTCGATTTGTCAAAATTATTGGGGGGCCTCTGATCACTGAAATAAATTAATGAATGACTCACTCTCTCCCTTTTTTTAAGTTGTGTTCGGAATCTCGTAAAAGTTCATGAATTCCTCAAAAATATTGAAATTTTCATTTACAGTTCGAATGCAGAATATTAATTGTCCACGGAAGGATATGTCACAAGTTTCGTCAACCATAATAGCAAAATATTCCCGACTTTTAATATCTGCTACCATGGAGCGCAAAACAGACCTCCATAATATATCAATGATCTCGTTCTGAATGTCATGTGAGAGTCACTTGTAACCCGAACGTCCCATCCACTACCCTAGTTCATGCACATCGTCTTTTGAAACTTTTTTTTAGTAAAATTTTTAACAATACTCATAATTACATACTTAGTACATAGTAATAAGGCATGTGTTTTTCTGTCTCTGGTCTTAGCCCCGCCCCCCCCCCCCCAAAGTTGATGGTATAGCGGTCTCAGCCTCCCAAATTTGATGGTCTAGAATATTTCAAATGTGTATTTAAAGTCAAGTTCATGTGGCACAATTCAGAGTAAACTTTACAAGACAAGCAAAATAATACATTAGCCATTAGACCCTCTTAAGCAAAATTATTTGGGTAGCTATGCCCCCACATCGTTATCATTGGGGGCTCGAGCCCCCCAAGCCCCATTGAGTCGGCGCCTATGATTTGAACCAATGATTGTTGATTGGTTTGATTATCATCACCTGTTTGTACCACTGGGTTAACCGCGAGGACTGAGTGCTAGACATTCGCTTCATACAGGGCCACACACAAATGTTAGTTTTTACAGGTTCTAACTCAGTAGCGCTCTCAGGGGCACCAACTTTTGAAAGACAGTGGGTGGGCTCAAATATTTGAGTTATAACTTCGTAAAAAAATGTCATAACTAGAGACCGGATGTTTAGGCACTAAAAACATAGGCAGGCAAATAAGCACTTATACGCGGTGGCTCAGTCGGTAACGCGTCTGACTACCATGCTCAAGGTCCCGGGTTCGATCCCCGGCCGGTTCAAATCCGGGAACTTTTCTAACGATGGAAGCGGCCCCGGCGCCCACCCAGCGTCGAATAACATGGGTACCTGGGGGAAATCCTGGGGGGTAAAGGCGGTCAGGGGCGTGATGCTGATCACATCACCCCCACTCACGACCGGATCAAGAAAGTGTGGGGCGTTACCCCCACACCCCCTATACGCCTTCATGGCGTGGTGCTAAGCACAGGGGAGCACTTTACCTTTTTTTTTTAATTTTCAAAATAGGCAATAAAAAGGCAATGAAATTTAACTCAATATAATGAAGATAGACGTACAAAAAGAAATTGGTGTTTAAATTATATAGAAACATGCCTGTACATTCTTTATAGTTGCTTAAAATAAACCAGGAGCTCATCATTAGAGACAACAATCCAATATTGTACTTAATAAATCACGTCACGTCAGCCCAAAATTTTTCATTGTATAATGGCTACACACAATAGTCTGACAAAATAAATTGTTGGCTACTTCCAACCAGTAGGTACGCAAATTATTTAAATATACACTTTATCACTGCACGCAGAGTTATTTCAGTTAAAAAATTTACACTATATATTCCACACAGCAGTTCGAACTAAGAAACTGTTTAAATGCATTTCAAGTTTGTACTGTACGGTTTGGCAGTCTCTGAATAAGAAGCACTAATTGTGGTTGCACATCACGACAAGTTATGTCTGCGATCGGACAACAAAATGATATTTTAACCTCCACAGATGTTACCGGAGCATACTTAAAGCACGCGAGAACATGTGGATCTAACTCAGTTTGTATATTTTCACCCTTCAGAACTTGTTGAATTGCCCTTAATTTGTCCAAGTCCTTATTAGCTGCAATAACTCGCTAACTGTTATTTTTAAATTTCTTGGAAGCATCGGAAACTAATCCTGGGAACAGGAAATTGTATGCACCGAGTTCAGTCATGTCCCGATTTTAAAGAAAATGCCTAAAATAGGCAATATCTGGCATTTATGAAATAATATAGGCAATATCGTATGAAATAGGCAAAATAGGCCAAATTAAATTGCCTTTAAGTGAAGCTAATCCCTCTGTGACAGTCAGATTTACCGACGTCATTATTATTATTATTATTATTATTGTCCATAGCGGTAAAAAATGTGTTGATTCAAAGCGTTGAGAGTTTTAAGTTGTAAGAATACATATTTGATTTTTGCCAAGCCGACGGGAGGAACGAGACGTTCACGTGTCTTAAGGGTGAGCACCTGAAGGGTCACGTTATGCGTCTAAAGCTTAGGAAATTCGACCGTAATGACAAACATTTAAATATCTCGGTTTCCAGCGGTCAGATTCACGTGAAACTTATACCAGCGCAGCGGCATGTGTGAAAGGACGGATGTGTGGAGTTTCGTCGCGATCAAGCAACAATTACGGACGCCAGATCAAATCGGTTGTAATTGATCAGTTTGTGGACACCGGTTGCAATTGAGCTATGGGCGACAGCGAGGCTGAGGCTTAATCCGCTGAAACTCAACTTCGAGCATTGCTCGGCCCAGTTGGGAGACAATAGAGCAAAGTGGAATGACCTCTTCGGAAGCGTCACTTCAACGTACGCCTAGCGTCGTTTTTCAAAATCTAAATAAAACGAAGGACATGGTTTTTCGACACACAGTCTTACCGCGATCCTTGTAGCGAGAGCAGCTCCGTGCTACCTCTCCGTGTACAGTTTTGCCGCGATTCTTGTAACGAGAGCACCTTCGTGCTACCTCTGCGTGTACAGTGGACTTTGTTGTGTTTTATGAACACCAGTGTGTGTGATAGACAGTAAGTCTACACGAGTGCGCCTACCTCAACCGCTGGGAGAAGTTGAAGCGAGACCGTGTTTTTGTGATTACCTTACGCCGTTTATAATTTTTTGAGAAACGAGGAACACCGGAAACTATGGCGGGCTAGAGGAAGAAGAGAGATG
The DNA here is from genome assembly GCF_977018435.1 of Lepisma saccharinum. Taxonomy (NCBI): domain Eukaryota; kingdom Metazoa; phylum Arthropoda; class Insecta; order Zygentoma; family Lepismatidae; genus Lepisma; species Lepisma saccharinum. The sequence goes on from NC_139243.1 coordinate 10,289,838, forward strand.
AGGGAGTTACGTCGATTCGCCCGATGTCAGAAGAGACTACGCCGATGATGCCTATCCGCCGCCATGGAGAGAGAGAGAGAGAGAGACGTCGAACACCGCCCTAATGATACGCCGATGATGCCTATCCGCCGCCATGGAGAGAGAGAGAGACGTCGAACGCCGCCCTATTGATACGCCGATGATGCCTACCAGCCGCCACGTTGACGTCCCGACGTCCAGACCACCGATCCCGAGGGGAAGAGAAACCGAGGAACCAGAAGTATGAACACTTTTCGCATCTTCATCGTCGCGACCAAGGAAACCTTCCGTGTGAATACTATGTGTTTTTCAATCGCCCATAACGACGCCAGGATGCACTTCGGAAGCTGAGAGTTGGTAATGTATTCATCTGTGTGATTGTCAGCACGTGACGGCCCGATTGATTTAGAGAACGCCCTTGAAATTCGTCAACATTTTGAAAACGCCCACTCAACTCGAAATTTTATATCAAACTCCCGTCGCGCTTGTCATTTGTAATTTATTCGTCTCAGGTCGATTTTTCTTATTCCTTGTGATATTGTTTTAATGGTCTTAAATTTATTGTTGTTTGTGCTCCTTTGTATTTGTTTAAAGTGCGTACTATTAGAGTAAAGCGCCGCCCACTTAATTGTTTGATCTACTTGAGGTTTGTTCATTTTTTATGTGTCTGTGCTAGCTATGTCAGGCCGCATGTGTGATTATTTGGTAAAAGTATTTGCCTGGTAATATGAATTGCTCGTCGCGGCGAAGTGTTTAAGTCCCGCCTGCTAGAGAGTTTATGTTTGCGTCACTCAACGGAGGTTATTTGTTATGTTTGGAACCACGTGAGGTCTTGTAAAAGGAAAACGTCCGCCCACGTGAATGTAATTGCCGTTGAGACGCCTTTGTTTATGCTGATCAAATAATGTATTGTCACCGCGCCGACTAGTTTCTTTTTAAAAAAGGTGAACTTAAGTAAGGGCTGGCTAGGATTTGAGTAGCACTGGAGCAAAATCACAAATGACCTGATTAGACAAAAAGTAAGGTAAAATTAATTGAGAATGCAATAAGTAGGGCTTATCGTCATAACACTTGTACATGTCATGTATCATTCTTTGTGTCGATAACCCCGTGAGGATTGATTCTGTGAGTGAAAGTGAGAGTGAAAGAGGGGGAGATGTAGTAAATTGATTTTTGTTGATTATGAATAGAATATACTTTTTATTTTCATGTTAATTTTGGGCTATATCATTTCGTACGCATGTCGCTACCCGTGATTTTCAGGTATGCAGCTAGCCGCTTCCCGGCTACAGGTAAAGAGGTGGTTATTTGAAAGTACATATGTCTTTGTTTATATTCGATATGGCTTATCACTATGCACTGTCGGTCACCGGTTCCTACACACGAACTTAACCTGGACCGTAACGCTATTTCGCTTGTCCGAGGGAGATTTTGCCGCCTCTATCTTGGTAGTGGTAGCATTTGTTTTCCTGGGCAAGGGAGGGCGTTTCACACCTCCCCCCTGGCCATCGCAACATTCGTTTTCATCCTATCTCTAACAGGAAAGAATAGGCATTTTGCCTAACATCCGGTCTCTACTCATAACACTAGGCGAGTGTATTTTTAGCGACACTACGGTAGATTTCATGGGAATTGGATTTTCTTAAACAGGGTGTCTACCAAAATAACAAATCCAAAATTCTTCACTATTTTGTGAGTTCTTCGTAACCTTTTACCCCTTTTTCTTAATATTTATTTAATCGCCCCCTGCTTAGATATAGCTGGAAATTAAGAAAATAGATATTTTTATTCAATGAACTGTACTTTAAAAACTTTCTTTAATTCTTAATGCATGTAAAAAATAATGCTTCAGACTTCATCCTTAACGGGGAATGGCTATATTATTTCATTTAATATTTTTACAAACCTTCATGCATACAACAATTCTCAAGAAACAATTGAACAAATCTTAACCACAACTCAATACATTTTTTAAATCAAATTCAAGTACAGGTATAGAGTAAGTTCACTATGATGTAAAAAATAGCAAAGATTCTTGACCAAAAGCATATTGTCTTGACCAGTGGCGTAGCAACATATCGCGAGGCCCTGGGCGAGATTATAATGCGAGGGCCCCCATCCTTTCTTTAAATTTGAAATCTCAATGTGAATCGATAGAAACTTCAGGGATACGTCAGGAAATTATCAATTTTAAATAATAATAAATTACTGAAGAAAATGAGGTAACATTATCGTATGAGGGAAACGGATTCCTTCAAATTTACAGGAGAAAGTACTTAGCATTGTGGAAGTTCCTGAATGTAGATTTGATCCATTTTAATGTGAATGCGTGTTGTTTTCTGCGAAAATCTCTGTCCGACACGCTGTTTCTGCTCCCGCCATTTGCTTTCTGCACGAGAGTGCAATGTTCCGTGTGTTAAGACGATGCAACCCCGTACCCAGTGTTTCAGCCTCGCCGTGTTTTCACTAGAACATGACGTGTCGAGTATTTTCAATTTTTTTTAACTATGCTTGCCTAAGCTAACTTAACCTAACCTTACGAAAAATGGTTTTTGGGGCTAAAGTGAATGGTTTTTGGGGCTAACGTGAATGGTTTTTGGGCTAACGTGAATGGTTTTTGGGGCTACCGTGAATGGTTTTTGGGGCTAACGTGAATGGTTTTTGGGCTAACGTGAATGGTTTTTGGGGCTACCGTGAATGGTTTTTGGGGCTAACGTGAATGGTTTTTGGGCTAACGTGAATGGTTTTTGGGGCTAACGTCAATGGTTTTTGGGCTAACGTGAATGGTTTGTGGGTCTAACGTCAATGGTTTGTGAGGCTAACGCCAATGGTTTGCGACGTATTAGCATAATTTCAAATCCGGGCACGAAAGTAGATATTTTCCGGTGAACGAGGTTGCAACACTGCATAAATCGACAAAACACTCTCAGAACGTCCCCTAAACCAGTACGCTATCACGGCCATAATGTGTTACAGATTCGAAACAACAAGTAACAGTAAGTACTCGTAAATCTAAGAAATAGACATTGATATGCATTATTTCACTTTAGGAAATGTTCCACATTCGAAAATAACACGTTAGCAATGTAAAAAAGTCCGAAATATATGATTCGTAGGTGTTTCCCTCATACGCGAAAATGATATTTAATAATTTCACTTACCCTAAGAATGTCTTTCTTTGTTTCACAGGAGCTGAAATATGAAGCTGTAGGAAGGAAGTAAGAACTGCTTGTATTATCCAATACATCGTGAGTTGCAAACAATTCAAGCATTTAAATGCCTCACACTGCTTCGTGGCAGTTGGAGGTGCTTTATTGTAAAGATATTAAAAGCGGGAGTGCAAGGTCGAGAGAAAGAAGAAAAGACAAAACAAATTGCTTTTTATTCGAGAAAATAATAAATGGGTAAAAATGCCCATGCAAGTTATCGTGAATTTTTTTCGTAAATGTTTCACATGAGAAATGTGACAGTAATATTTACTTTTTCCGGGCCCCTTCGGCTTAGAGCTTGTCCGCCTGTGTGTTACGCTCAACAGAATGTTTTAATTTTATTGCCTACAAAAATTAGCCTTTTCCATCTTTTTTTCCCTCACTTCTATTAAATACATTTTTTGTATCAACCGGATGAGACGCGAGGCCCCGGGCGGTCGTCCACTTCGCCCAACCTTGCTACGCCACTGGTCTTGACTTCTTTCTGACTTTCTTGACCTACCTGTTGATTTCTTGGCTTTCTTGACTGTTTTCAGTTGGAAAAGCTAGAAGAAATTAAACAAGGATTGCCATTGATCGAAAAACTTAAGTATTTTAAATCATTAGCTTCCTTGCTAGTAACAATATCCACAAAAATGCCCTGCTATGAATTTTGAAATGTTGTACACACCAGTATTCGTTGTTTCCCGTTTACTTGTTATTATAAAATCACCATCACTCGAATTATTTGAAGACGAGCTTAGCGAATCGCTAATAGTCCATTTTCGAATAAACAAATTTAAATCTAGTACCGGAACACTGGGCGAGAGTATTTTCCAGGAACCTTTATTTCTCGCACCAAGTTCGGTCCTCTCTTGCCTGGCCCCCGCCCCCCGTACGCACGCCTATTAGTAGTAGTAACACGACAAATTATTGGGTGGGCTCGTGTCTCACGGGCCCACATAAGTTGGCGTCAGATGTTAATACAGGCCAGTAGTAAGGGTAAGTATTGCCTGATCAGTGAACGGTTAGTTCATATGAACTTTCCAGCCTGATCATTCCCAGTGCGTAGTTCGAGATCGGTTAGTTCATCGAACTCTCCAGCCTAATTATTGCCTATTTTTGTGGGAGCAGGAAAAGGTTTATTATCAATTTTGCCTTGACTCATCTCACTCAACAGGTCGCTAGGTGCCGTGGCTTGCCGCGAGTTGATAGCTTCCTGGAGATGAGGCCTTGCTCGAGGAAAAGGTTTATTATCCATTCAGGCCAGTAGTAGTATTAAGTAACGTCACCTGTGACATTTCCGCTCAACAGTCCAAGATTTTCGATACAGGACCAGGGGTGCCCATCCCCCCCAAGGCCAATGGCGCATCCCCCAAAAATCATGACATACATCCCCCCAATAAATCCTGACATAATAAAGTATTTAATTATGACAACGTGTCTACTAAAAGTAACTTCTTCCTTAGCTTTACTGAACCCTATACTTGATCTGCCTCTCGTCCCTAAGCAGTGGTGCCCATTTAAGAAGTCTTGGTGCCCATCACCCCAAGACTGTGGATGCATTAATACATTACTGCAAGCGAAACAAACTTTGCAAGCTTTCAATAATATTAATTTAATGGGATACCTATATCAATACTTTCTTAGGATCCCGTGATATTTACCAGCTTCTCTTTTCGCACTTTCGGCGCCGAAAACATACCATATCTCTAAATATAGTCCCCAAGTATAATATTCGAATTCTCTCCCCACTGCAGAAATCCCTTGACAATCTAAGACTTAACACTTTATCAAGAGCTTCATGTCTCCCCCTGAAATTTAATACCCAATCCTCCCACCAAAATTTCCATACCAATTTTAGGCTTACTATTTATAATGAAGGGTGGATATTGCCTCCAAAACAAATAATTCTCATTCTCCGGTCCAGAATTTCCGCAACAGTCTAAGACAATAGAAATACACAAGAATTCGATACCCCCTAAATTTAATGCTCAATTCAACCTAACTAAATTACCCGCCATAATGTAAGACTTAACACTGATATTCAAGAGTTGGATATTGTCCCCCCAACGTTTAATTCTCAATCCCCCCCCCCAGAATCCACGTGTCAATTTAAGTAAGGGCTAATATGTAATACTTGGATATTGCCCCCCTCCCGATAATACATATTACCTGTTACAATTCCCTTGGAACTCTACGAATTGCTATTTATATAGCAGCAATGGTTAATTGATAACGCAATGTGTCCAACACTATATTGTGTTGCGTACACAAACCCACCTGTGGCTACCCCTGCCCCTAAATACTTTCTTATCTTCATTTGATGGAGGTGCATTTAAGATGTTTTCTTTTTTACATATAGAAAAATATGTGAATCTTGAATTTTATATTATTTGAAGGACCCCCCCCCCCAAATCTCGATGGCACTGTCTGCGCCATAATCCCCCCTGTGGGCACCCCTGTACAGGACTTTCGCTGGACGGAGCGAGTTTCTGCGAAGGTGGCGCGTTTATGGAGTGTTTGATGAGCACAAGAACGAATTAAAACCATATTACGAAGTCTTGGCCCACAGGCGACATTGCCAGCAAAATTAAAGGAAAATCCGTCCACAATTTTTTTGCGCAACAAACCAGCTGGTGAATATAGTGAGAGGAGGGGAAGTTTTTAAACAGCTGTCAGCTTAACAGCCTCTACCAGGGAGGTAAAACACTTTGCAGTTCTGTGCCGTATTAGCGCAGATTTTCTTAATGGCCTGTTTTCACACGTGGAAAAAGTCAGTTTTCTTTTCCAAGAAATGTCGCAATCCCAGCGGGAAAGGGTCCTTTTTTCTGCACGGGCAATGAAGGAAAACGTATTAGCAGCTCCTTAATCCACACTTTCCTTCCTGAGGGTATCCTGGATATTATATCCTGTTATCCTTGACCTCCGGCGGAAGGATCGAGAAGCCGGCATGATGAGACAACTCCCTGTGCAGTTCCAGAATTGCAACTGTGGTCAGCAGGTGTGTCTGGATTGACTAGTAGCACACTCGTAAAAGGGACGAAAATAGGTCTTGCATTTTTTTCACGTTTCTCTATTTCGCAACGTATATACGAGGGTTGCTCAATAAGTAATGGCGAAGCTTATATTTTGACGTCGCGGTTTCCTTCGTCCTCATGATTTTGATTATAGGCCTCCTATGGTGTAGTAATAGCGTCGTCGCCTTGTAATCAAGGAGTCCCAGGTTTGATAACCGGTGGAGGCACAATGTACAGTGGTTGGAATCCCACTTTAAACTGTAGGTCCAATCTCGATAAGTCTTTCTGTGCATAAAGTGGACTTAAAAGCAGTGGCGTGGCGTGGATTTTTAAAAGTGTTACCGGTTATCAGTAGGACATTTAAGGGAGACTTGGGCGCCTCCCCACCTCATGCCCCCTCCCCCAATGTCTTCCAAGTAGTTCATATAATATTAATCTGGTACGTATGCAATTCAATACTAGATTTTGGTAAAGTTATTAATCAGAAAAAAAATGTTGACATAAGGACTAAAGTGAAATCGCAAACATTGGTTGTTGACACAATAATACGTAATTTGATACTTACAGAAACATCGAAGGCTACTTATAGAGCAGATCAATCCGACTTTGAAAATAGTTATATGATGCTGGGATCCAGGGTTCGAAACCTAGCTTGGGCATGGGCGTTTGTGATGTCTATTCATCAATTTAATCATATCATCACTCATCCCCATCTTCGCAAATTAGCCAAAAGTGGAACAAGTGAAGCAAAATCAGTAGTAGGAAAGTATATAATATAAACTCGAGAAAGTATGAGCCCCCCTCAGGCAGATTTGGCTACACTTAAACCTAGCTCAAGGTGTGCATATGAGCTTATTGCTCAAGTGTAGTACTCTGTCTAATCCAAGATTTTTGTAAAAATGCCCTCGGGAATTTCCCGTGAAAGTATGAGCCCCCTCAGATTGATTTGCCTACACTTACAAAAGGCACTTCTGTGAGATTGTTGTCCATAAGCTTGTTAAAAATATGCCCCTCTTGATATTTTTTTGGCTACACTTAAAACTAGGCCACCCTCACCCACACCCACCCACTCACACACACACACACACACACACACACCCACACACCCACAAACACACACACCCAAACACCCACCCACACAGACACACACACACACACACACCCTCACACACACACACACACACACACACACACACACACACACACACACACCCACACACACACCCACACCCACCCACCCACACACACACACACACACACACACACACACACACCCACCCAGATGTTTTCAATGCGGTCCGTGCTTAGGCTATATAAAGAGCTTTTGCATCACATATCAGTTAGTATTGTGAGAGTGGCTGAGGAGTACAGATGTGTTGTTGCATTGCTCCTCATACAGGTCTGATATTTGACACATCTTGCTTGTTTGTTGTAATCCACTCATATTTGGAGTCAGGCTTATATCTGCCCCAGTTTGTTATACATGACACATGGTATTAGGTCATTGCCTTTCTAGGACATGCCTGTGTAGACATGCATTTGTGCTAGGGCAGTGCTTCTGTACTTATTCTATTTTTGTGCATGTAGGCTATCAGCTTTATACAACCTGTCATAGGTTTATTAAGTATAGAGTTTTGATTTGAACCCCAAGAAATTTTATATAAATACCAAAGCCAAAAATATTAACACACATACACACACACACACACACTAAATATACAAAGCACACTGCTGAACCCAACTGATATTTTTTATTAAGCATAGAATTTTGATTTGAACCCCAGGAAATCTTATATAATAAACAACAACAAAAAAGCCAAATCAAAAATATTGTAATCTATGCAATAAGAATATAACCAGCCCCAATTGGGCCAGGCATCAAAGGAATTGTAATCCAGACAAATGCAGAACTCCCACAAAAATATGCCCTAAATGCCATAGAAAATATAGCATGGAATACTTCACATATAAACATAAAGGTACTTGCTCTGCACAGTCATCAACATTGCCCCTCAACCATCTACATCTGGTCTGAAAAGGAAGCATGAAGCACCTATTAATGCTGGACCAGCAAAGCAGCCACGCTATGCACCACCTATCCATAGCAGTTTTAACGGCCAATTAAGGGATCACCGTTTTGTATCAGAGCCAAGATGTGGTATTAAGAATTTTTTGAACAGTATAAATCATGATGTGCAGGCAATTCTAAATGCACAAAATGGCTCTTATAAGCTGTCCCTCAAATTGTTTACACAATATAAGAAACCAAATGGCACAAAATTTACACAGCCCCACATAACAGAAACTGTACCGGTATATTCAAATGCAAATTCAGACAAAATAATAAGCAGTTTGATAGATCAATTGAATATTAAACACTCTGAATTTGCTGGAAAAGAGTCTGGATGGAGCCTATGCGGATCTCCACACAAGCTCTATGTTAATATTTCTGAATTCAGCCCATTACAAGGATCTACATATTTGCCATTACCTGCCAATATTAAAAACAAACAAGCCGTGGTTAATATAAAAAATAATGATGAGAAATGCTTTTTGTGGTGTATTTTAGCTGCTTTGTATCCAGTTTCAAGGCATCCTGAGCGAATAAGTTATTATAAACAACATGAAAATGATTTTGATGATGTAATGGAGGGTTTAGAATATCCAATGTCTATTCAGAATATTGATAAATTTGAAAAAAAGGCCAGGGATATTAATGGTAAACAATTATCTATTAATGTATTTATTTGTTCTACTGGCCGTGGCAATTGCTTGATAGCACCTCTCAGAATCAGTACATTTGATGATGAATCTGCTGTTCCGATTGATCTGCTCTTAATTGAAGGGGATGATACACACCATTACACTCTGATACACAGTCTTGAAGCTTTAGTAAGAACACAACTAGACAAATCTAAGACAATATTCAAGTTGTGTAGAAGATGTTTAACTGAATTTGATGGTAGAAAAATGGTGAATGGGGTTCGGGAAGTGAATACAGAAATTGCTAAAAACAAGTTAATTGAGCATCTGAAATACTGTGGCAACCATAAACCTGTTCATATGCTTATGTCTAACCCAAATGAAAATGCCAAATTCAAAAAGTTTGAAGCCTTGTTGGAACACCCAGCATATATAGTCTGTGATTTTGAATCAAACCTCAAACCCCTTGCATTCTGCAGCCCAGATCCTGATGAATCTTCAATTACATCATATCAATTACATGAACCTTCTAGTTTTTATTATGTGATTGTACAGGATGGTGTTGTTAGTAAAGAATATTTATACATGGGAGCAGATGCCATCAAAGAATTTGCACATAGAATAGAAAATGAGTGCCATGACATAGCATCTAATATCTTATTAAAATCAAAACCCATGTTGCCTTTAACAGAGAAACAGATTGAAGATTTCAACAATGCAGAAAAATGCCCGGTATGTGATTCTGAATTTTCAGATACAAATATCAAGGTGAAACACCATTCTCATACAGATGGTAAATTCTTAATGGCCCTGTGTAATAGCTGTAATATTAAGATCCAGAGACCAAAATTTGTCCCTATATTTTGCCATGGTGCATCCAATTATGATTTTCATCATTTGATCACGTACGAGGGGTTTGACAAGCAGAATTTAAATATTTTAGCTGAAAATAATGAAAAAGATATTGCCATTAGCAAAATAATTAAAGTTAATAGTGTTCCTATTCACTTAAGATTTCTTGATTCATACAGAATTCTGTCTGCTAGCCTGGCTACACTGGCCACTCAATTATCTGATGATCAATTCAAAATCACATGTGCTTTGTTTCCAAATCAGGACCTGAAATTAATTAGGCGGAAGGGTGTATATCCATATGATTATGTTACAGATTTTTCTAAATTTGTTAGTGTTCTCTGCCACCACAACAAGAGTTCTACAGCAAAATCAGAGCATCTGGAATCACTGATGATGATTATCACCATGCCCAGTTGATGTGGAACAATTCAAAATGCCAGACATTTGGTGATTATCACAAGGCATATTTAAAACTTGATGTGACCCTCTTAGCTGATATACTTCAGGCATTTAGAAAATCTTCCATGGAAAATTATAAGCTGGATCCAATGTATTTTTACAGTGCTCCAGGCCTAGCATGGTCCGCAATGTTTTTAAACACTAAAATGCAGTTGGATCTCATTCAGGATCAAGATATGTATCTGTTTATGGAACAATGTATAAGAGGAGGCATGGTGCAATGTTCTCAGAGATATGCCAGAGCAAATAACAAATATATTCCTGATTATGATCCAGCACTGCCATCAAATTATATACTGTATGTAGATGCTAACAGCCTCTATGGTTATGCTATGATGAAAAAACTGCCATATGCAGGGCTTGAGTGGGTTGAAGATTTCAATATTGAAGATCTTAAGGATTTTGATGACAGTAACTATGGCCTGTTCTTAGAGGTTGATCTGACAATTCCTGATGATTTACACAACACATTTTCTGATCTGCCCCCAATTCCTGAGGTTGTGTGCTCATCTGGCTCTAAACAGAAGAAATTGATGATGACTCTAGAGCCAAAACAGGATTATGTCATATATTACAAAAACCTCCAGTTTCTGATGCATCATGGTGTTCAAGTAACCAAAATTGGAAAAGTTTTGAGGTTCAGGCACTCAAGATAGTTGAAACCATATATTGATACAAACACAGAGCTTCGAACATCTGCAATGAGCCAATTTGATAAGACCTTGTTTAAATTGATGGTCAATTCTGTGTATGGCAAAACAATAGAAAATGTCAGAAAACATATTGATGTTAAAATAATTACTGACCCCAGTCGGAGCAAAAAATTGATAGCAAAGCCCAACTTCAATTACAGAAGAATTTATGATGAGCATATGGCACTTTTTAATATGAAAAAACAAAGATTAAGTTTGATAAGCCTATTTATGTAAGGGCTGTGATATTGGAATTGGCCAAATTACACATGTTAAAATTGTACTATAATGTGTTGAAGCCTTTTTATAAGGATTGTGTAAAACTGATGTACATAGACACAGATAGTTTTATCCTTGATATTCAGACAGAAGATGTTTATCAAGATATGTCACAGCCTGCATTGCTTGAATATTTTGATACCACTGAACATTCAAAAATTCAACCCCACAACAAAAAGGTGCCTGGCGAGTTAAAAGATGAGACACTTGGTGATGTTATTGTGGCATTTGCTGGGTTAAGGGCCAAGATGTACAGCTTTGAAACATGTAGTGGTGTTGTTGCCAAAAAGGCCAAGGGCATTGGCAAAGTAACTGTTGACAAAGAGCTCCAATTTGAAGATTACAAAAATTGTCTCAAATCATGTAGCACAATCAGAACATCAGAATGCAGAATTCAGAGTGTGGATCACTTGTTGACTACAAATGTTGTAAGAAAAGTGGCTCTGGACCCACATGATGATAAGAGATGTATTTTATCATGTGGCATACATACTCTACCATGGGGTCATTGTGGTTTGAAAAGTGGGAATCAATGCCCAATTTCAGAGCATGATTTGAAATAAATAAACATGCCTATGAACTTATTTGGGTTCAAAAAACAGGCTATTATGGACCTGCCAACACCACAACCCTCTTCTGATATGATATCTAAACTAAGTGCTTTGTTAATTATTCATCTGAACAGCATACTTACAGATGTTAATGATGAACCAGGTAAAACATTGTACATATTTAACAATAATTTAAATCATTACCAATTACCTGTAGGTGGGCAATTACAATTTATTACAACCCCCAAGGGTGATGTCAAGATTTCAATAGGGAAAAATATTTATAGAATTAAGCACTCAAACATGATTTCTGGGACTGTATATACTGTTTCTGCTGATGACTGCTTATATATTGAGGTCCCGGGATCCTATGACAAGCTTATACCTTTTTTTATAGAATTAAGAATTAGATATTCAATAATAAATAACCACTAAAACAAAATGCCTAATGATATATTTGGCCATACAAGACATGAAGATCACAGTGATGAGATTCTGATGCTTGATGTCAGAGTCAAAAAATTAAGAAGTGATTTACAAGCTTTACAAACCACACTCAATGCCATTCTTCAACTAGAAATTACAAATTTACAATCACAATGCATGGACCCTCTTCTTAAAATTGATTCAGAACTCAAATTGCTGCTTCAGAAATATACTGACTTGGCTACATTGGATAATTTTCAAAGTTTAGAGGAGGCTGTAGCAGCTCTTCAAGCCAAATTTAAGACCCAGGCCACCAACTCTGAGCAATTGAAACAACAATTGGAAGAGCAGATAAATAATGTCCAGACACAGCTCCAAACAATTGTCAAAAGCATAAAATCACAAGAAGATTTTGATCTAGTGATTTCCACTCTAAAGGAACAGATTCAATCACTACAGATACCTAATCTGGACCCCTTGAACAATGCCATAGCCGAGGTTAAAGAAAAAATTGAGACACTTGAAAATTTTATGAACAACTTGCCATCTTCTGATGCTTTGAGTGCAATAACTCGGAGTGTTGCCAATATTAAGCTGCAACTTGAAACATATGAAGATTTTGGAAAAATTCAAAGTACCATAACCCATCTTGAAGGTACAATAGCAGCAGTGCAAAGTGATTTGACAAATGTACAAGAATCTCTAGAATCCCGCTTGCCTGGCATTGTAGACACCCTTGTCAGTGTCCAGCAACAGATCACAAAACTTGAAAACCTCAACACTGGATCTGAGCTATCTCATTTTCATAACTTGATCGATGATATCCAAACAAAACTTGAAATTTTACAACAATCAACACCCACTCAGGCAGATATAGCCCTGCTCCAAGATGCTATGCGTGGTGTGGTTGATGCTTCTGAATTAAATGATGTGAAATTGGCACTTGAATCTTTGCAGAATACTGCATCAAATCTGCCTACATTACAGGAACTTAAAAATATTAAGAAAGCTGTGAATCGCATATTGAAATCAGAAGATATCAAGAATATCCAGACAGAGGTCAAACAACTTACTCAGACAGTGGCCACTCTACCAACTAATCAACATATTAATGAACTGCATGCCCTGTTTGAGGATATCAGAAGACAAGTCCATGATCTTACTGCTCAAAATTCAAAATTGGCAGTTGTTGAAAATTTGCAACAAATTGTAGCTAATATGAAGAAAACAGCTAGGGACCATGGAATCCAATCAAGCAAATGCTCTGTCTGTTTTTGCCACCCAGCTACAAGAGATTGTGCAACAATACAAGAAACTTGTTGTGGACATAAAGATCAAGCCAGGCCATGCTGACGTTGTTAGGACTATCAATGAGCACCTTGAATCTGTAACAAGTAGATTGCTTACAGCAGAAAAAGAAATAACTGGCATAATTGAGAATCCTAAACATACAGTAATTCTTGAATTGTACAGTATCCCCAACAAAGAATATGATTCACCATTTACACCAGGTGGCAAAATATATATGCTGTCCCCTGCACAATTTTATTACCAGTTTTTTGTTGGGGGCACACTTAGACCAACCAAGGTCAAATATTGGCTTCAACCACAGGCACACCACTACCCTATCTTATCAATAACAAATGCTGATAACAAAGCAAAAATCACCAGTGTAGAGTTAGAAGATTTTACAGACCCCAATACATTAGAAACATCTTATGCTGAAGATGATGGCTCTCTGGAATTTAATATACAATAGGAGACAAACTGTATTTAGAAAATCCTGTAGTATCAGCTGCTGAACACCCCATAGTTGCAATATTCTGGTTTACATACTATGTCTAGACAAATTATTGTTGATGAATTACACAGACAAGCCAGACATAATTATAAGAGACTGCCAGTAGTCACAAAAGGCATAGATGATTTATGGCAGTGCGACTTGGTTGAGATGGCAAGTGGACAGCTGAAAAACTTAGACAAAATCAACAAGGGCTACAAATATCTACTCACTGTCATAGATACATTTTCAAAATTTGCCTGGGCTGTGCCACTCAAATCCAAGACTGGAAAATGTGTTACAGAAGCCTTCAGGACAATCATCAATCAGAGTGGAAGATCACCGCGCTATTTGCAAACAGATAATGGCAAAGAATTCTATAATTCTGTGTTCCAACAATTTATTAAAAGCCAGTCAATACAACATTACTCGAGTTACAGTGATCTCAAGGCCTCAATTGTAGAAAGATTCAACAAAACCCTAAAAAATCATATGTATAAACAATTCACACTTCAAGGTAATTATAAATGGCTTAATATTCTTCCAGAACTTCTACATAAATATAACAACTCGGTCCATTCCACAATAAACATGAAACCCTCTGAGGTAACTTCATCTGATGAGCAAAAATTGATCAGAACTGTTTATTATCCTAGATACCAGCCAACAACAAGAAAAGCCAAATACAAGGTGGGTGATCAAGTAAGAATCAGCAAATATAAGCACTTATTCAAAAGAGGCTTTACAAGAAACTGGAGCACTGAATTATTTACAGTGGTTCAAGTTAAACCTGGGACCCGATACACACATATAATAAAAGATCACCGAGGAGAAATTCTCAAAGGCAGATTCTATGAAGAAGAACTCAGCAAAACTAAGCAGTCTGACACATATCTCATAGAAAAAATCATCCGCAGAAAAGGCAACAGGATACTTGTCAAATGGCTAGGACTTCCAGAACACAGCTGGATCGAGGCAAACAAAGTGATACTATGAGCACCTGGGATGTTATAAAGAGGCTGCCAGAGCCTGAACAGCAGAATAAGAGAAATGGAATGCTGCTGCCTGATAATATTAGATGTCTTATTGTTGGACCATCGGCTTGTGGTAAAACTACACTAATGATTGATAATTTTTTATTGGCACCCAACTGGTTAGACTGGAAAAACAGGCACTTGTATGTCTTCTCTAAGAGCTTGGAACAATTAAAATATCAGCAGCTGATGAAGCTATATGATGGACTGGATATTGCCACTTTTGAACCAGATGTTAAGCCACTCCATGAATGTCTTGATAGCTCTGTTGTTGTGTTTGATGACATTATACTGGATAATCAAAACAAGGTTAGAAATTTCTTTACACAGGGTCGACACAAAAACATAGATTGCTTCTACCTGGCACAGACTTTTTCTAAAATACCGAAGCAGCTGATCCGAGACAACAGCAATTTTATATGTGTGTTTCATCAAGATCATACCAACCTCAAACACATACATGATGAATATGTAGGTGGGGACTTGAGCTACAATGATTTTTCCAAGTTTTGCAGTAGGTGCTGGAACCAGGACAGCTATGGGTTTGTCACAATTGATATGACAAGAAAACCTAATAGTGGTAAATATAGAAATAAAATCAACAATTTTCTAGACATTGAAACATATATAAATAACCATGAAAAGGCCAATCATTGATGATCTTAAATTAAGAGATTATCTTGTAAAAAGATTTAAGGGATGGAAATCAGAGAAGCGAGGAATCTGTGAACAACACAAGCAAACAGAACAGCCTATTATTTATGCTATTAGTGAATTAGGTAAAAATATCAAAACTGTTACAGAGCAAAATCAAAATTTGATCACAGAGCTTGTGCCTGTAGCTGCTAGGAACATATTAGATTATCCAATCACCCCACTTTCTAGTATTCATACACCTAGTCCTGTTCCTCCTCGAAGAATTGAAGCTACTCAGGATCCTATTGAATTGGGTCTTCTTGCTCAAAAATATTTAAGCACACCTAAAGACAACAAAGATGAGGTCTTTGGCTTATATGCTGACACAGAGCGTGATGGTAGCATCATACATAGAATTGGCAATTTCAGAGTAACATTTATGGGAGATGATATAATTGTATATTCAGAATCTCATCTTGGAGAAAGAGGTGGTTTTGTTAAATATCCCGGCACACCTGGATTGTGGGAACTGATGACTAGGAAGAGACCTGGCAGCTATACAGATCAAGATTATGAGCATTACAAAGAAATATTAATAAAATCAGATGCTCTATACCAGAACAATGATCCCACACAAAAAAGAGTCAAGTCTAGCAGTGGAGCAAAATACAACAATTTAATCAAGCCCATATGGTCACAAATTAAGACAGGCAGTGGAATCAAACAATACAACACCCTGCCTAAAGAATTTGTCTGGGTTGATGATGTCAGGAAACTTGTAGATAGGTTATTGGTGATAGCTGGGGAGGAAAATGCTGGCAACCACAATTTTTACAATGAAAAGGTTGGAATTATGGACATGATAAGCACAAAATTGTCTAATTTTATAGTGAATGACAATAAGGGCATTGGATATCTTATAAAAATTATTAATACTCTACCACCTAAATTTTGGAATATTTCTGAGGGTCGGGGGTTGGTTAATGACATTATAAACAAGCTGCCATTTGAACTACATATTCCAGGCTATCAGTATTGTGGTCCCGGTACAAAATTGGACCATAGATTAAACAGAGGGGATCCTGGTGTTAATGCCCTAGATGCTGCTTGCAAAGACCATGACATAGCATACAACACACATTCTGATCTTGACGAGAGACATGTTGCAGACAAGAAATTAGAAGAGGCTGCATTTGATAGATTTGTAAGCAAAGATGCTTCTTTGAGTGAAAAAATAGCAGCATTGGGGACCACCATAGCTATGAACACCAAACAAAAACTGGGGTGGGGGTTGTGAATATGTATATAATAAACCTAGGATGAAGGCCAATGGTGTTATGTATCAGATACCTTATGCAGGTCTTAAATCTCTTAAAACTATTGATAGTCTTTTAACCAAAAAGCAGCGCAAGAAAAAAAATTCTTGTCTTGCCAAGGGCCATGGTATGAAATTGTTGCTTAGTACCCCCCAATTAAAAAAATTACAACAATCTGGAAAAAATCACATGTGGGTGGATTTATATTTACTATCCCGGCCATCTTAGCAGCACTTGGGGCTGTGGGGAGCTTGGCTGGGGGATCAGCTGCCATAGCAAAAACAGTAATAGATGCCAAGAAAAATAAGGCAGAATTAGATGAATTGAAGCGCCATAACCTGGCCATAGAGAAACAAGGCAAAGGTGTTAAGAGAGCCATGAATAAGTTAAAAAAAAAACAAGAGCCGCTTACAAACCAAGATATTGAAGCTTTAATCAAGCCACTGGGCATCAAACATTTTAGAGGTGTGTACATGTCCGATTCTTTACCAGAACAACCACTCAACAAAGAGTGTGGCATAGTTAATTTGGATAAGTACAAAAATCAGGGCACTCACTGGATCTGTTATCTTAAATATTTAAAAGATGAGGCATTTGTGTTTGATTCATTTGGAGGTGTTCCACCTGAAAATTTAGTAAAATATCTAAAATCAACTAATCTTTATTACAATAATGCCCGTGTTCAAAATTTCAAAGATGTTAATTGTGGACATCTGTGTTTATCTGTTCTTAGAAATATGTCTCAAATAAATAAACCATCAATTGAAAATTTTCAAAAAGCCCTGTGGTATCTGAAACATCATGGTGGTATTCCATCTCACCAGCCAAAATTCAATATTGAAACTTAGATTACATGATGATATAGTGTATCCCAAAACAATAGCTCTCAGAGCATTTTATGGCATGTACTTGATCCCTAATATTACACACCACAACAACACAATTGCAGTAGGGGATCAAAAAATTGTCATCACTCCATGGCAATATAATCTATCTACTCTAAATGCTCAGTTACCCAGAGGTATAGTATTAACTCAAAATTCTGTCACTCACAGAGTAGAGATTGTATCTGCTACAGAAACAGTGGATCTGGGTACTATAGGAGAGCTGTTAGGCTTTGAGAACAACACAAAACTTGAACCAGCCATCAAACACACTGCTATTAATATACCTAAATTCACTGTAATGTGGCCGAGGGTATGATCACCAAATCAAATGACATAGGCACTCACAAACAAACTGGCATCATTGCAACATTCAAACCTAATTCTGAATTTATGGAGCCCATCATCTACACTCCATCACCAACATTATATTTTCCTGTGTGTCATAATAGAATAGATTACATTGAGTTGATGGTCACTAATGAAAAAGAAGAATTAGTTGATTTTGCTGGAGCCACAACAACTGCAATCATAGAGATTAGTATTTAAATAAAAATACATACAAAAAAAATTGAAAATATTGAGAGTTATGAGCTACAATCATTCCCCCCAAACAGGAGGACCTTTGCAAATTTAAATCAACCCAACACAGAGATTGAGGTTGATCTTGATGTAGGGGATGGCTTTATACACCCCCACAGAGCAGATCTATACATCAAATTTGATGTTGTAAAGCTTGATGGTACAGATTATCCGGCAAATTCAAATATAAGATTGGTAGACAATTTTGTGCCACATCTATTCTCTGAAATTGAGATCAGAAAACATGGTGTTGTTATAAACAGAGTAGATTACCCCGGCATTACCTCCACAGCTTTGGCCACACTAAAATTATCCAAGACCGAGACTTCTTACTACAAAATAGGTGGATTTGAGGCTGGTGATAAAATATTATCTAAAAGCCACACAGTACTGTTCCCTATGCGCCTGTTGCCAGGATTCTTCTCAGATTACAAAGACATTATGTGGAAGGGTGGTTTAAGAATTACATTTAGAAGAGCTGCAAATGATAATAATGCTTTGATGAGATACAGTACATTAAACTCTACAGGGGAAGCTCTGCCTAATACCCTACCTGATGAGGGCAAGTGCCTTATTCAGACTATGGAGCTAAGAATGCCAGTTGTTGAATATGAAGCCAGTTATGCTCTTAAATACAAAGCTGATATCCTAAAAAATCCACAGGTGCTTTACAATTTTATACATATCAATGTGTACAGAAGCCTGCCACTGGTACCTATTATGAGTTTGATGCTACAAATTCATTCTCCAGTATACAATATGACATGCCAGATTTTGTGGTGGTACTGTTTCAGACTGGAAGACACAATAATCAGGAAAAAAATTCAAGTAAATTTGATAACTGCAACATCAAGAACATTTATCTTAAAAATGGCAGAAATGAGGTGTTCCCTAGAGAAAATTATAATTTAAACATGTCCAAGGATGATTTCCTCAAATTATATGAAGCATTTACAGCATACAAAAGGGTCACTACTGGCAATACTGACATGTATTACACACCAGATGAATTCAAAGCACAGAGACCCATGTTTGTCATCAACACTTCAAAAAGGAAACAAGTTGTGGTGAATGACAAGACAAACATTAAAATTATCTGTGAATTCCATGATACACTTCCTGATGACACCATATGTAGTGTTATTCTTATAGGTGAAAAATCATATATTTATGATGTTAGAAATGAGAGAGTCACAGAGCAATTCTAGAGGGTCTCTGCATATTACATTGTCTTAGTACTAGATATGCAAGTTGAGGCTGGTGCCCAATTGAACTTAAACCGGAAGTGGACCGGAAGTAAATAAGTGTGGGTGTGGGTGGGTGTGGGTAGCTCTTATGAGCATCTTGGCTTAGTTTTAAGGGTATCCAAAAAAAAATATCAAGAGGGGCATATTTTTAACAAATTTATGGACAACAATCTCACAGAAGTGCCTTTTATAAGTGTAGGCAAATCAATCTGAGGGGGGTCATACTTTCACAGGAAATTCCCGAGGGCATTTTTACAAAAATCTTGGATTAGACAGGGTGCCACACTTGAGCAAAAAACTCATATGGGCATGTTGAGCTAGGTTTAAGTGTAGCCAAATCTGCCTGAGGGGGGCTCATACTTTATCGCCCCAGTAATATCACAAATAACACTACTAAAATCAATCAAATCAAATCAAAAAACTTCTATGATGCTGTCATAAAGAGAAGTTTTTCATTTGAATTTGAATTTTTGGGTGCGTCATGGTCATGGTCCATGTTATCCACATCTGAATTCGACACGTTTTTTTTTCACCCGAAAATAGAGTACATGGCCAACACAAAAAGTTTAGAAAACTGCACACATCCACATAACCACGGATAGTCGTTATACCACGAAACATTGAAATGTCGGTCATATCCAGCAGACGACTTGGTTTTTAAATCGTTCAAAATAGGCTTTCGCCTCCCTTTCGCTACAATTTCGATGTTTTCTGCAAAATAACGAACCGAAAGATTGCTTCAAAATATCTTCTATCGCACGATTACACACACTATCCAGATAGGATGAACCCGCCACCTCGGAACTCGGAGCAAGCTTCATAAATTAATTGACAATGCCCGAAAACAACATAAAGACGAATGACACCAGTCACAAAATTCCCACTGCACAGTCCCTCCCACAAACCGTTGTTTACTTTTGTAACACGTGAAGCACCCTCCTTGCCCCCTCCCCTCTCAGCATCGGCCCTTCCCCAATATTTCCTTCGGAACCTGCAAGAAGTCCAGTTCTACTAATGTTGCCATCTTAGTTCTTTTGAAACCAGATTTGCCCAAATCGCGAAACATTTTCGTTTCAAATAAGACGTATGTAGAGTAGATGTAGTCTTCATCTGTTTCCTAACTACTCCCACTCCCATGTTTCGCTAAATCCACTGAAATCTCATTTCTGACACCACTACTATTTCGTATATTTTACGTCCTTTGCTACCTTTAAGGCTTTCGCTTTATAGGATAATCGTGACGATGACGATGCGTGGTGAATTATTGAAATAAAATTATTATTTCTTTGTGTATGTAATTATTAATTTTTATAATTATGTAAGTAAAATAATAACAACGAACATTGAAATAACCATTTCTTGCTGAGGATTCGAACCTGCGACACTTGACACTTCAGAGCGTGCTAAGATAACAATCGGGAAATTATGCTTGTAAGTATTGTTTTCACCCAAAAACAGTTCTACCACCTCAAAAACATTGCTTCAATCCGAAATTATTGCATTCCTGCGACAACGTATGTCAATGTCAATCTGTATTATCAACAATTATCACAAATTCCTGTAACCGAAATAATATTATATGTGTGAAATATATAATTTTAGGTTGACATGTTTAGAAGGACAGCGGACCCCTTGACCATACCCATCCCTCTCCTCTCCTTCTCGCCCATGATGTCGAAGAAGGACAAAGAGGACTTTCATAATCGCTGATATTTAGTGTAAATACAAAATATCACTTGGTAGTTTGCTTTTGCCCCACTGTGATTTGATTTTTTAAAATTTTGATTTGGCGATTTAAGTCCACTTCATGAACAGTAATGCTAATCGGGACAGTTTAAAGTTGGATCCGAACCACTTGTGCCTCCACCGGGTATCGAACCCGGAATCCCTTGATTATAAGGCGGCGACGCTACAAACACTGCGCCATCGTTCCCCAGTGTGACTGGACACCTTCAGAGTAAGATAGACCCGATTAGGCGACTTAGCTCTTTTCTGTCAATTGAATATGGCAACACTGGTATGTTTCCTGTAAGGATCACCGGCAACTGCGCCGGCTAAACAGCCCGCCTCCTCCTCCCGCCATAACAGTCTTTACCGCTACGCCAAGTCTTCCTTTGGTGGGCTCAGGGCCCTTCCCTCATGTTGCCTGTGGAGCGTACCGGATCAGTCCTCCTTTTCGCTTTTGCCGGTGTCAGAAAAATGTCAGTCTGCAATGTTTACTTTACGACAATATTACCAGTTTATGTACGTAATAATATTTTAAGACAGGTTCTTCAATTCTTTATATTTTAGTGTTACCTGTGGTAACAGCGGCTACATGCACGCCACGCCTCTGCTTAAAAGCAAACCCTATGTCACAACAGAGTCTGCATTGGTTGTGCGAGTGTTTCAAAAGGAGTTTAAAAGTTGTGCCAATGGAAAGACTATGCTGCTATCGTGTATCTTCCTTTGTGAGCTTCTCTTGATCAATTTCACCAAGTTATCATTCATCTTCGTCACTGCGATTAGCTTAAACACACATAAAAGAGACGTAAAACAAGGGAAATGCAAATAAACTATTTATTTGGTATATTTTACCTCGCGTTTTGCCACTTTAGCCTAATCGCGAAGATGAGGATGTGTGATGATATGATGAAGAAAGAAGTCACATAGAACACCCATGTTCAGGCCGGGATTCGAACCAATGGCGTCGTAGAGCGCTGTGCTAACCACTCCACCACGAAGGTCGGCACCAATAAAAGAGAGGGGATCATGCTCTAGAATCTTACGCTAGATTCGAACTCTGGACTCTTGGATTAGCACAACACTACATTGAAATCTGCATTCAAGCATTTCTTTATTTTCCCAAGAAACAGCCACGCAGCGACCGATATAGAGTTAATTCCCTGGGCAGCGGATTTTTCTCGAATGTGCCTGAACACAGGTGGACGCCTCCGTGAAACGGGGCCACTGCACCTGCACGGCAACTTTCCCATGGCGGGACCTGCCCATTGGCCAGCTTCATTCATTCCCAGCGACCGCCTCATTAGCATAAGTATTTCTGAACTCTGATGCAATAATCACAGCGCTGACATGACATGTACGCGAGGAGCAGTTTTTGTTTCCAAACCAAACGAAACCATTTATCAGGTTTGCCTGCGTTCCTAATTGGCCAATTTTTGAAGCTCCGGCGGATTTCTAGACATCTACATTCGAAACGGACAAGCGAAGGGATTCATTTCGAATTGTATTCTAGATTTCGTGGTGCGGTTGCCCTCTGAGATCCAAGGCCTACCAGGCGGATTTTCATTGCGTGAGGAACGGTCACCGCGTCGACTCTTGTCGCTGTCATTTATCTAGTTTTCTAGACTTATCTCGCTACTTCTTTGCCAAGTAGGCAGCGGCGGCGATTAGGGGGGTCGAGGGGGGCATTGCCTCCCAAATTTCTCCACTTTTGCCCCCGCACTATGCTAAACCTTATATACAAAGGGAAATATACTGTCTTTGCCCCCCCGGTTTTGGAACCCAATCGCCGCCACTGCAAGTAGGTGATCGCAAAGAGTACATTCTGTCTCGAGAATCTGTGGAGGAAGGCTGCTCATAACGGCACAGAAGGGTAGATAGCGAGGAAGAAAGAAGTCCGCTGCTGCAAACGTCTGCAGGCGCGTTGCTCCGACATGCAATCCCTTTCTCTCTCGCGCGTTCATTGGTCGAACCCTCTCAAGTCACTGCTTGCATAGATACTTGTTTTCGTTCGCTGGCTCCAGAGATTACCGGGACAGGGTGTAGCTTATTTTACGACTGGTATTCCCAATGGGGTAGTGAAACACTGTCTCCTTGCCATCAGATGATTCTGGCTTCTATCACTGGTGAAGCCACATTGCACAGTGGCCCGGTTAACATTTTAAACTATAGTCAAGTCAAACCTATCTAATCATAAATGAGCAATAACACACATGATAGAACCTTTTTTTACCACGTTTCATAATCGCTTTTGATTAATTTGTCTAATTTTACTTCTCTATTCCGCCATTTTTGGCTAATCGCGAAGATGAGGATGAGTGATGATATGATGAAAACCCATGCCCGGGATTCGAACCCGGAACACCTGGTGGAGCGCGCTGGTGCTAACCACTCCGCCACGGAGGTAGGCATATCGCTATTCGCGTCAATGAAGATAAATAATGATCAGTTGAAGTTGTAGAAAATACACTTACAAATAAATACTTATATTTTTTGCGACGCTAGGGGTCCCGGGTTCGAATCCCGCTCGGGCTTGGTTGTTTGTAAATGTCCATTCAATAATTTCATCATTTCATCCCTCATCCCCATCTTCGCAAATTAGCCAAAAGGCACAAAACGCGAAGTAAAAATAAACTAAATCAATCAATCAAATTAAATTTTTTGGCCATTAAATGCATATTTACGTAGTTAACACACTCAAGAAAAAAGTGTTAAAAAGCAAGAAATAAATATGGCCACAACGAGTAAAGTAAAACCTGCAGCACTGTTGAGGCACAAACTTACAAAAGACAAACGGCGTGGAAAAAGAGGACATGGATGAAAACTTATGGGATAAGATAAGAATGGAGCCAGGGCATTTCCAATGAAGTAATAACGAAACTTATTTCAGAAGTATTCCTCAAATTTCCTTCAATGGATAATATTCAACTTGACGTCATCGCACAATCTTCTCTGGGAAAAAAAAACTGCTAAACAGATACGCGTATGTTAAGGAAAGCCTGTGAGAAGCCTCCTTACAGCGACAAAATTTGTATTTTACCACTTGACACACTTCTCACGGTTTCTGTAGAACTTCGGAAAAGGTAAAAAGCACACATTCCTCATATGATCAAGATATTTAAACCTTGAATCACTTCCGTCAAGACTACGCATAATGCTTAGCCGGCATGTTTTCAACGCAGGATCTGATCTGTTTGAGAGAAACATGGCGCAATGAATTGTGGGTTAAGTTGTTAACTGAATATCATCCATAAAATTAGTTCTGGTATCATACGAAGATCCTAGGCATGCTGAAATAACAAAGAAAACAAATGTCGACTGGAAACGTGGTGTATTTTTTCCCATTGCAAAGGTCATTACCCCATTATTCCTACTCTTCTTCAGGCCACTGGATTTCAAATCACAATTACAGTAATTTAGTTACGATTGCAGAGTATTTGTAAATTCCGGAACACAGCGAACGATAACATGATTCTTAATGTGTGCGTTTAGATTTGATTGCAAACTCTGTTAAATGGAAGAAAAATTATGTGTATGTAAGTGAGAAGTATAAATCATTTCAATTACGTGTCAATCAAGTAACGGATTGCCGACGGTTATTACAGTCAATCGCAATAGTGGCCCTTGAACGTGCGTAAGTCATGTAACAGTCACGCGTTGCAAGAAAAAAAAAAAACGTAAAATTATCTTGTTACAAGTGAAAGGATTTTTAAGAAAATCTACCATCACTTTCATTCTGCTGATAAAGAGGAAGGACTAAGTAAGCCAGAATGTAAAATTAGCTGGGAAGGTTAAGAATCTCAGGAGATTTATAAGTGTTCTTTGTATGAGAGAACTGACAATGACCTTTCCCTTGTCAAGTTTCTTCACGTAGTCATACAAATATCCAACATGATACATTTTTCATATCTGTAATTAGTTTCAATTGCTCCAAAACTCATTTTTGTGTTCTTTACAGTATCGGTAATTGGGTGACAAAACTGGGGGCAGGGGGAGGGGGCAAGGAAAGTTACTTTTCCTTGGTAGACAAGGCTTAGCATTAAGAGACCATAGTACAGGAGGAAAAAAATGGCAAAAAATGGGGGAAAACTGCCCCCTATTCGCCGCCACTGGTTATTTATTACATTTAAAGAAAAGTATAAAATAAAATATGAAAAAGCATCAAGTATAAAACAACCCAACATGGCAACATCACCTGGCTATGTGTAGACTTAAGGCGACCATTTTCGTGTCCCTCAGTATAGTAACGAACCCCTTTAACAAAAAAAAAAAAAATCAACATTATTTTGGAAGAAAACTACTTAACCTTTAATATTTAGTCAAGAAAGACTATTTACAGTTTTTTTCAACACTAACAGAGCAAGGAACTTAGCATTTATTCATTTGTCATTTTTATTTAATGCGTAATATTTGTGAAGAATCGTAACAAGCTGTTGTTTAAAGGATGATATTATATTGACTGTGTGGCACAACGTGAACAGCGAAACTTAATCATTATTGAATTGATAAAACACATTTCATCGAAACTAAAGTAGGATGAGTATGTCCTACCTCAACGTCCTGTACCCTTTGTTTTATAACATTACATTCCTTTTGTCCATCCTGGTTTTCAGGAAATGATTAAAAAGCTGCTGTTATTATTCACTGCATAGTATGGCGTATGGCAACCACGCACTAAAGGGGTCATTAAAACACAGGGAGTCGGAAAAACAAACAGCAGAAACAAGTCTTTACATCGAGGCGTCTATGGGCGACATCTAGGAAGTGGCGTGAAACACAGGACACACAGTCCTACCCAGCGCTATCATAACAGTGCCGTGTAGGCCTAGGAAGACCACTTTGTGGTAGCAACCAGCGGTTTTATCCAAGGAAGGAAGACAAAAAAAGCTTTCACTTTCATCGAATTGGCAGTTCCTGAAACAGGTTTCCCCACCGCAAGTACGATTCACCTCTGCTTCCGACAATTTTTTTTTTTAGGAAAAACCTCCACCATCTTCCTTCAGTCTGGGCGCTGCATAGCTCGATATTCATCTGTTACGTAAGGTTTGGAAAGTCATAAAAACAGGAGTATGGGTGTAATGGTCAAGCGTCCACCAACCCTGAATGTTTGTGAAGATATGAATTATGAAAGTAAAAGTGGTGACCTGGAAATCCTGGTCTTCCTATCTTCCAATTCCTTTTTCCCGTTTTGCTTTTCCATAATATCCACAGCTACATACCAGGCACATAACAAGATACAATACAGTGGGATGCATAAGTATTACTTAACAAGTTGTCCATCACCATATTTATTCGCTTTGCTTTTCGCAATGAGGTTTTCAGGAACTGATACAAAATGCCAAACAAGCTGCTGAACACCTCTGAACCAGTATAAATGAAAAAATTAGTCCTTAAATCCAAGTAAGATTAAAGATAAAATTTAATGAAAATAGTCATGTACAATTAACCGAACAATACTTATGCATCCGACTACATATACATTTTTAAGTTTGTGCACGATACAACAGAAATCTACTACTTGGAAATGTAAAACATTAAAAATGATTACACAATTTTTTGAGAGTTCATGTTGTAATGATGCGATCATTACTGGATCCTTTTTATGTTATAAATTGTGTATGTCTATGTATTCCTGTAGGTTTGGGTTCTTGGCCGTTGGGGAGCGGTAAGTTTCCAGTAACGGTTTAGGTCATTAGCGGGGCCTATACATAGGAAGGGCAGGGGAGCAGTGGGCCTCAGATGTTTGGCGGAGTACAGCAATGTAAGAGGTATCGTTTTCTCTGAGGGGAGCGGCTGGGCGAGCTTTCTTTCCTTATTATGTGAACCGACGGCGGGGATGTTAACTTTCTTTCTTTTAATACACACACTTGCTCTGTTCACATTATTCCAATAGTTTATTTCATGTGGGAAACCGGGTACACAACACATACCTTCAGCCACCTTTTTTGGTACTGAGGGTTATATTTTTTTTTACTCGTGGAGCCAGTGGCTACGCGAGTCTACACACTCTCCTCGGGAAGGGGGGACAGGGCACACCGGAATGTAATTTTGTGAATAACGGCCAAGAATTAACTTCTGTAAATATAATATGAATAAACCTATATATATCTAAAAGGAAATGGGCGTTAAGTTGTAATTTGAAGAGGTACGTGTCTATCGCCTAAACTAGCATCCACAGAACTTCAGGTACTGCAAGTTTTGAACCTCGGGACAAGGATTCAAAAATGTATGGTTGTGTATATTGTGTATGTTGCTGAGAATCAGCTTAAAAGCACAAACTATACCGTTACAATGTAAGAGATCTAAACTGTTGAATCTACTCGAAACCTTTAAATTGTAGAATCAATTAGAAATGTCTCAAAATTGAGAACTGATTTAACCACGAAACACCGAAAAATTGAATGCTGTACAATATTTTAAGTTCTCCTTCGTGGCCGTGCGGTCTATGTCACCATGCTTTGGGCGGCGGTTGCGGGACGGCATGGGTTCGATCCCGAGTTCAGTGTCCGGGAATTTTCGACCACCATCGTGAGGAAATTGGGGAGCTCCGAGTGAGTGAGCGTAATCCGGTCGCGAAGTCCTACAACGGCTGGGGGTCGGTCGGGCCGACCACCCGTCCCACTAGCCTGGCTGCAGATCTCCACACCCCCTTGTGGCCCGCGTTTGAGGGAGGCCAGCAGTCGGTAGGTAAGCCAGGGCCCAATATTGTGCTATAGCGCTATAGAATTATTATTTTTATTACAACATTTTAAATTTCTTACCTGAAAATTTTGAATATGGAGGTATTTTGAAGTTTGTAAGTTTCCAATAAAAATTACTAGAATTATAATTTTAATGTCCTATCAATAACTACAATATGTACTAGAAGTTACTAGACAAATATGCAAAATAGAAATATTAAAGTTTCCTAAAATCTGAGAATATCAAGCTTATGATATTTTTTCAAGTTTTCATAATGGACCTCTTAAATTATTGCAAATGAAAGAAAGTAATACATACGCGTATTTGTACTTCAATACTGTTCAATTTATGTTTCTGTGTACGAATAATTTATAATACGTAATAGCTTAAAAGCTAATAAAATTTTGAGTAATGTAAAGAAAATAAAGGTCTTCAGGTAGCTCAAAAACAGGAAACTCGGGTGAATTTGTGCAGTCAGTCTTGCGATCGGTTATTAATCCACGTACCCCAGTATCCCTACCCTCCCAAATTTTCTCAACACCCCCATGGATTTTTTCACAAAGGCCAAATTTATGACCATTCTGGCTCTAAAAGTATATTTACTAAATACGAACTTACACCCCGCCGATAGAAAATTCTGGATAATCCTCTGCCACGCGGGGTTGTGAAAGGTCCAGGAGTGTAAATGAATTATCTTCCAGTGAGGAACACAAAATCAGCTAGTGAAAATGGGTTCGGACCGCAAAGAACAGAATTCTCTTGAAAATATATCAATTTGGTCCCGGAACCGAAATCACACGCACCAATTTAAAATAATTCAAAAGGGTTCCAGTGAAATTGGTTCTAACTTGGAAAAAAAAATCAATTCCGGTCCAGTCAGTAGGCGAAAGCTCTGGTTGCTTTGTCAAGCAAGTGTGGTTTGCACCTTGTTGAAAAGCGTGGTGAATGGGATATTTTAGGTTCACTCCGAGATATTGAATATCATTACAGAGCCGACAAAAAACACACTTGTGAGCATGAAAGACTAATCCAGCTGCTCGCTTAGGAGACGCAAACACATAGCATAATATGCCCCAAACCTGATTTGCTTTTTGTTTTATAAAAGACCAAGAAAAACAATTGTAGTCAACTTGCTGCCTATTATCGGAAAGTCGAGTGGTGACGCTCCGACCAGTATAGATTTAACATTAGTGTCCCCTAACCTTTTCTCTCATATCAATTGGATCAACGATTTTGACTTAAGAGGGAGTGATCACACTCCGATCTTTCTTTGTTTACCGAATAATTTCTCGAATACAGGCGTGAAAGACATTCCTGTCCGTCGATGGACACGTGATTCTATTAACTGGACCACCTTCCGCTCTTATTTTCTTAAATTATATTATACGGATGATATACCCTCCCACCGGACTATGACATACACCAAATTCCTCCACATGATTACGTTAGCTCTTGATCGGAGCGGCACTCGCCAATATTTTTATTTTCCATTCATCGATTTCCCAAGATTCATTGGTGGAACACTCAATGTGCCGCCATTAAAAACAAAAAAACAACACTCACAAAACTTTATGCCAAACACCCCACGCCCGAAACCTGGCTGGTACTACACAAAATTCAGACTCTCGCAAAAAATACATATACCAAAGCAAAACGACAGGCATGGAAACTCTTCTGTCAGTCCCTTGATATGAATCTCCCAATCGGAGCCATTTGGCGCAAATTCAACTCTTTACGACACCCCGCCCCCATGTTCCTCGTCCCCGACCGATTAACAATGCCTGGAAAGTTGAATTTATGGATCTCCTCACACCTCCTACAGTCACCTTACCTCCCCTCTTTATAGAACAGACAAACATCACATTTACAGCAGATTTCCTTCCTATTACAAACCGGAACTCCAACATATTCTAGAAAACATCCCATCTACTGCACCAGGATATGATGGTATCACTTATGACATCCTCAAACATTTGCCAGAACAAGGACTTAATGTTCTCACTGCGATTTTTAACTCTGTTTATCGCAGGGGCAAAATCCCGAGAGGTTGGACCCAACATGTTGTTATCCCGATATTAAAACTGAACAAACCAGCTATACATGCTACATCTTACCGCCCTATTGTTCTCATGCCAGTTATGGCTAAACTTTTTGAAAGAACTTTACAACACCGAATATCTTGGAATTTAGAAAAACGAATTTTTTTTTTCCTCCCTCCCAAATGGGTTTTCGCACCGGGCTTGGCAGTCAAGATGCTATATGTACCCTTATAGTGACACTTCAGAATAGCCAAATATTGCGACAATATTGCTTTAGTTTATTCATAGATGTTGCTCACGCCTATGATTCGGTTCAAATTCCAATATTATACCAAATTCTTGATACTCTTCATATTCATCCGGTGGTAGCACAATTAATATGGCATTTATATCAAGAACACATATTGGTTTTTGGTTTCCCATAATGTCACGGGACCGCGTTCAACCGGAGTGGTGTCCCACATGGTTCCCCACTCAGTCCAATTCTTTTTAATATATATACACACAATACTTACATCAAACACTAAATTCTAATCATCATATCATTCAATATGCTGACGAGTTTTGCTTCTATAATAGTACATCAGATGTCACTCGAGGCATCCTAGACTTACGCAACTTTATTCTTCAATTACGAGATCAATTATCGCTACGCGGTTTATCATTTTCCCCGGAAAAATCTCAGATCATTCTTTTTAATCCGTATATGGTTACTCGTTATCCTAACAATTTAACTCATTTACATCAAATTCCGGTGGTTCAAACCTGTAAATACTTAGGCATTTATTTTGACCGTAAATTAACTTGGCAACCACGTCTTGCATATTTGCTCACAAGAGGGAAAAAAATGTTAAACATTTTGAAAGGGCTTGCCACTACCAAATGGGGTGGTCACCCCTCCATTATGTTATTGTTTTATAAGAATTGTTTTCAGTAGTTGTATTTACGGTAGGGACAGCGCCGGAAAGTATGAACCCCCCTCTGGCAGATTTGTCTACACTTAAAACTTGCTCAACATGCCCATATGAGCTTTTTGCTCAAGTGTGGAACCCTGTCTAATCCAAGATTTTTGTAAAAAATGCCCTCGGGAATTTCTCGGAAAGTATGAACCCCCTCGGAAAGTATGAACCCCCTCAGATTGATTTGCCTATACTTAAAAAAGGCACTTCTGTGAGATTGTTGTTCATAAATTTGTTAAAAATATGCCCCTCTTGATATTTTTTTTGGCCACACTTAAAACTAGGCCACCCACACCCACCCACACCCACACACACCTACACACACCCACACCCACACCCTCACATATTTACTTCCGGTCCACTTCCGGTCCACTTCCGGTCTACTTCCGGTCCACTTCCGGTCCACTTCCGGTTTGCCTACTTCCGGTCCACTTCCGGTTTGCCTACTTCCGGTCCACTTCCGGTCCACTTGTGGCCAAGTTGTGCCCTACTTCTGCTTTTTTTTATCCAGCATAGAGTTTTCATTTGAACCCCAAGAAATTGTATATAAATACCAATGCCAAAAATATCAACACACATACACATACACACACACACATACACATACACACATACACACATACACACACACACAAAGCACAGTGTTGAATCCAACTGATATTTTTATCCAGCATAGAGTTTTGATTTGAATCCCAAGAAATTGTATATAAATACCAAAGCCAAAAATATTAAGTGTATACACACACACACACATACACACACACACAAAGCACAGTGTTGAATCCAACTGATATTTTTATCCAGCATAGAGTTTTGATTTGAATCCCAAGAAATTGTATATAAATACCAAAGCCAAAAATATTAAGTGTATACACACATACACACATACACACACACACAAAGCACAGTGTTGAATCCAACTGATATTTTTATCCAGCATAGAGTTTTGATTTGAATCCCAAGAAATTGTATATAAATACCAAAGCCAAAAATATTAAGTGTATACACACATACACACATACACACACACACAAAGAACAGTGTTGAATCCAACTGATATTTTTATCCAGCATAGAGTTTTGATTTGAATCCCAAGAAATTGTATATAAATACCAAAGCCAAAAATATTAAGTGTATACACACATACACACATACACACACACACAAAGCACAGTGTTAAACCCAGTTGATATTTTTATCCAGCATAGAGTTTTGATTTGAACCCCAAGAAATTGTATATAATAAACAACAACAAAAATGCCGAATCAAAAATATTGTAATCAATGCAATAAGAATATATCCAGCCCTAATTGGGCCAAGCACCAAAAGATTTGTAACCCAGAGAAATACAGAACTCCCACAAAAATATGCCCCAAATGCCATAAAAAATATAGCATTCAATACTTCACATATACACATAAAGATACTTGCTCTGCACAGTCATCAACACAACCATCTACATCTGGTCTGAAAAGGAAGCATGAAACACCTGTTAATGCTTCACCTGCAAAGCAGCCACGCCATGCACCCATCCATAGAAGTTTTAATGCCCAACTTAGGGATTACCGGTTTGTATCAGAACCAAGATGTGACATTAAGAATTTTTTGAACAGTAAAAATTCTGATCTGCAGGCAATTCTAAATGCACAAAATGGGTCTTATAAGCTGTCCCTCAAATTGTTTACACAATATAAGAAACCAAATGGCACAAAATTTACACAGCCCCACATAACAGAAACTGTACCAGTATATTCAAACGCAAATTCAGACACAATAATAAGCAGCTTGATAAAGCAATTGAATATTAAACACTCTGAATAAGCAGCAAAAGAGTCTGGATGGAGCCTATGCGGTTCTCCACACAAGTTATATGTTAATATTTCTGAATTCAGCCCATTAAAAGGTTCTACATATTTGCCATTACCTGCCAATATCAAAAACAAAAGAGCCGTGGTTAATATAAAAAATAATGACCAGAAATGCTTTTTGTGGTGTATTTTAGCTGCTCTGTATCCAGTTTCAAAGGATCCTCAGCGAATAACTTATTACAAACAACATGAAAATGATTTTGATGATGTAATGGAGGGTTTAGAATATCCAATGTCTGTTCAGAATATTGATAAATTTGAAAAAAAGGCCAGGCATATCAATGGCAAACAATTATCTATTAATGTATTTATTTGTTCCACTGGCAATTGCTCGATAGAACCTCTCAGAATCAGTACATTTGATGATGATTCTGCTGTTCCGATTGATCTGCTCTTAATTGAAGGGGATGGCACATATCATTACACTCTGATACATAATCTTGAAGCTTTAGTGAGAACACAACTAGACAAATCCAATACAATATTCAAGTTGTGCAGAAGATGCTTAACTGTATTTGATGGTCAAAAAATGGTGAAAGGGGTTCGTGAAGAGAGTGCAGAAATTGCCAAAAACAAGTTAATTGAGCATCTGAAATACTGTGGGAACCATAAACCTGTTCATATGGTGATGCCCAATCCAAGTGAAAATTGCAAATTCAAAAAGTTTGAAGCCTTGTTGGAACACCCAGCATATATTGTCTGTGATTTTGAATCGAACCTCAAACCTCTTGCATTCTGCAATCCAGATCCCGAAGAATCTGCAATTACACCATATCAGCTACATGAACCTTCCAGTTTTTGTTATATAGTTATACGGGATGGTGTAGCTAGTGAGCCACACTTATACATGGGACCAGATGCCATCAAAATATTTGCACATAGAATAGAAAATGAGTGCCGTGACATAGCATCTAACATCTTATTAAAATCAAAACCTATGTTGCCTTTAACAGAGAAACAGATTGAGGATTTCAACAATGCAGAAAAATGCCCGGTATGTGATTCTGAATTTTCAGATACAAATATCAAGGTTCATCACCATTCTCATACAGATGGTAAATTCTTAATGGCCCTGTGTAATAGCTGTAATATTAAGATCAAGAGACCAAGATTTGTCCCCATATTTTGCCATGGAGCATCCAATTATGATTTCCATCATCTGATCAGGTACGAGGGGTTTGACAAGCAGAATTTAAATATTTTAGCTGAAAATGATGAGAAATATATATCTATTAGCAAGATAATTAAAGTTAATGGTGTTCCTATTCACATAAGATTTCTTGATTCTTACAGAATTTTATCGGCTAGCCTGGCTACACTGGCAAATCAATTATCTGATGATCAATTCAAAATCACACGTGCATTGTTTCCAAATCAGGACCTGAAATTAATTAGGCGGAAGGGTGTATATCCATATGACTATGTTACAGATTTTTCTAAATTTGATGAGTGTTCTCTGCCACCACAAGAAGAGTTTTACAGCAAAATCAGAGGATCTGGAATCACTGATGAAGATTATCACCATGCCCAATTGATGTGGAACAATTTAAATTGCCAGACATTTGGTGATTATCACATGGCATATTTAAAACTTGATGTCACCCTCTTAGCTGATATATTGCAGGCATTCAGAAAATCTTCCATGGAAAATTATAAGCTGGACCCAATGTATTTCTACAGTGCTCCAGGCCTAGCATGGTCTGCAACGTTTTTGAACACTAAAATGCAATTGGATCTGATCCACGATCAAGATAAGTATCTGTTTATGGAGAAATGTATAAGAGGGGGGATGGTGCAATGTTCCCAGAGATATGCCAGAGCAAATAACAAATATATGCCTGATTATGATCCAGCACGGCCATCAAATTATATAGTGTATGTAGATGCAAACAGCCTCTATGGTCATGCCATGATGCAAAAACTGCCATATGCAGGGCTTGAGTGGGTTGAAGATTTCAATATTGAAGATCTTAAGGACTTTGATGACAGTGACTATGGCCTATTCTTAGGGGCTGATCTGATAATTCCTGATGATTTGCACAATAAATTTTCTGATCTGCCCCCAATTTCCGAGGTTCAGTGCTCACCTGGCTCTAAACAGAAGAAGCTCATGATGACTCTGGAGCCGAAACAGGGTTATGTCATATATTACAAAAACCTCCAGTTCCTGATGAAACATGGTGTTCAAGTGACCAAAGTTGGAAAAGTTTTGAGGTTCAGGCACTCAGAATGGTTGAAACCATACATTGATACAAACACGGAGCTTCGAACATCTGCAAAGAGCCAATTTGATAAGGGCTTGTTTAAATTGATGGTGAATTCTGTGTATGGCAAAACTATTGAAAATGTCAGAAAACATACCGATGTTAAAATAATTACTGACCCCAGCCTGAGCAAAAAATTGGTTGCAAAGCCCAACTTCAATTACAGAAGAATTTATGATGAGCACATGGCACTTTTCAACATGAAGAAAACAAAGATTAAGTTTGATAAACCTATTTATGTAGGGGCTGTGATATTGGAATTGGCCAAATTACATATGTTAACATTGTATTATGATGTGTTGAAACCTTTTTATGGTGATAATATAAAATTGATGTACATGGACACGGATAGTTTTATTCTTGATATTAAAACAGAAGATGTTTATCAAGATATGTTACAGCCTGAATTGTTTCAATACTTTGATACCAGTGAACATACAATAATTCAACCCCACAACAAAAAGGTGCCTGGCAAGTTAAAAGATGAGACACTTGGTGATGTTATTGTGAAATTTGCTGGGTTAAGTGCCAAGATGTATACTTTTGAAACATGTAGTGGCGCTGTTGCCAAAAAGGCCAAGGGCATTGGCAGAGTGACTGTGGAAAAAGAGCTTGTATTTGAAGATTATGAAAATTGCCTCAAATCCCAGAATTTAATCAAAACATCAGAATCCAGAATTCAGAGTGTGGATCACTTATTGACTTCAAATATTGTAAGAAAAGTGGCCCTGGACCCACATGATGATAAGAGATGTATTTTATCATGTGGCATACATACTTTACCATGGGGTCATTGTGATTTGAAAAATGGAAATCAATGCCCAATTACAGAGCATGATTTGAAATAAATAAACATGCCTATGAACTTATTTGGGTTCAAAAAACAGGCTATTATGGAGCTGCCAACACCACAACCCTCTTCTGATATGCTGTCTAAACTGAGTGGCTTGTTAATTATTCATCTGAACAGCATACTTACAGATGTTGATGATGAAACGGGCAAAATATTGTACATATTTAACAATAATTTAAATTATTACCAATTACCTGTAGGTGGTCAATTGCAATTTATTACAACCCCTGAGGGTGATGTTAAAATTTCAGTAGGGAGAAATATTTATAGAATT
The DNA here is from genome assembly GCF_977018435.1 of Lepisma saccharinum. Lineage (NCBI taxonomy): Eukaryota > Metazoa > Arthropoda > Insecta > Zygentoma > Lepismatidae > Lepisma > Lepisma saccharinum. The sequence continues at coordinate 10,326,168 of NC_139243.1, forward strand.
AAGCACTCAAACATGGTTTCTGGCACTGTATATACTGTTTCTGCTGGTGACTGTTTATATATTGAGGTCCCTGGATCCTATGACAAGCTTATACCCTTTTTTATAGAATTAAGAATTAGATACTCTATAATAAATAACCATTAAAATAAAAATGCCTAATGATGTATTTGGCCATACAAGACATGAAGATCACAGTGATGAGATTCTGATGCTTGATGTCAGAGTCAAGAAATTAAGAAGTGATTTACAAGCTTTACAAACCACACTCAATGCCAGTCTTCAACTAGAAATTACAAATTTACAATCACAATGCATGGACCCTCTTCTTAAAATTGATTCTGAACTCAAATTATTGCTTCAGAAATATACTGATTTGGCCACATTGGATAATTTTCAAAATTTAGAAGAAGCTGTAGCAGCTCTTCAAGCCAAATTTAAGACCCAGGCTAACAACTCCGAGCAATTGAAACAACAATTGGAAGAGCAGATAAATAATGTCCAGACACAGCTCCAAACAATTGTCAAAAGCATAAAATCGCAAGAAGATTTTGATCTAGTAATTTCCACTCTAAAAGAACAGATTCAGTCACTCCAGATACCTAATCTGGACCCTCTGAACAATGCCATAGCCGAGGTTAAAGAAAAAATTGAGACACTTGAAAATTTTATGAACAACTTGCCATCTTCTGATGCTTTGAATGCAATAACTCGGAGTGTTGCCAATATTAAGCTGCAACTTGAAACATATGAAGATTTTGGAAAAATTCAAAGTACCATAACCCATCTTGAAGGTACAATAGCAGCAGTGCAAAGTGATTTGGCAAATATACTAGAATCCAGATTGCCTGGGATTGTAGATACCCTTGTTAGTGTCCAGCACCAAATCACAAAGCTTGAAAACCTCAACACTGAATCTGAGCTATCTCATTTTCATCACTTGATTGATGATATCCAAACAAAACTTGAAATTTTACAACAATCCACACCCTCTCAGGCAGATATAGCCCTGCTCCAAAATGCTATGCAAAATGTGGCTGATGCTTCTGAATTAAACAATGTAAAATTGGCACTTGAATTTTTGCAAAATACAGTATCAAATCTTCCCACATCACAGGAACTTAAAAATATTAAGAGGGCAGTGAATAGGATATTGAAATCAGAAGATATCAAGAATATCCAGGCAGAGATCAAACATCTCACACAGACAGTAGCCACTCTACCAACCAATCAACATATTAATGAACTGCATGCCCTGTTTGAGGATATCAGAAGACAGGTCCATGATCTTACTGCTCAAAATTCAAAATTGGCAGTTATTGAAAATTTGCAACAAATTGTAGCTAATATCAAGCAACAGCTAGGGACCATGGAATCCAATCAAGCAAATGCTGTCTGTTTTTGCCACCCAGCTTCAAGAAATTGTGCAACAATACAAGAAACTTATTGTGGACATAAAAATCAAGCCAGGCCATGATGATGTTGTTAGGACCATCAATGAGCACCTTGAATCTGTAACAAGCAGATTGCTTACAGCAGAAAAGGAAATAACAGGCATAATCGAGAATCCAAAACATACAGTAATTCTTGAATTGTACAGCATCCCCAACAAAGAATATGATTCTCCATTTACACCAGGTGGCAAAATATATATGCTGTCCCCAGCACAATTTTATTACCAGTTTTTTGTTGGGGGCACATTGAGACCAATCAAGATCAAATATTGGCTTCAACCACAGGCATACCACTACCCTACCTTATCAATAACAAATGCTGAGAACAAACCAAAAATCACCAGTGTAGAGTTAGAGGATTTTACAGACCCCAATACATTAGAAACAGCCTATACTGAAGATGATGGCACTCTGGAATTTAAAATACAAATAGGAGACAAATTATATTTAGAAAATCCTGCAGTCTCAGCTGCTGAACACCCCATAGTTGCAATATTCTTGTTTACATATTATGTCTAGAAAAATTATTGTTGATGAATTACACAGACAGGCCAGACATAATTTTAAGAGACTGCCAGTAGTCACAAAGGGCGTAGATGATTTATGGCAGAGCGACTTGATTGAAATGGCAAGTGGGCAGTTGAAAAACTTAGACAAAATCAACAAGGGCTACAAGTATCTACTTACTGTCATTGACACATTTTCAAAATTTGCCTGGGCTGTGCCACTCAAATCCAAGACTGGAACATGTGTTACAGAAGCCTTCAGGACAATCATCAATCAGAGTGGAAGATCACCGCGCTATTTGCAAACAGATAATGGCAAAGAATTTTATAATTCTGTGTTCCAACAATTTATTAAAAGCCAGGCAATAAAACATTACTCGAGTTACAGTGACCTCAAGGCCTCAATTGTAGAGAGATTCAACAAAACCCTAAAAAATCTTATGTATAAACAATTTACACTTCAAGGTAATTATAAATGGATTAATATTCTTCCAGAACTTCTACATAAATATAACAACTCGGTCCATTCTACAATCAACATGAAACCCTCTGAAGTAACTTCATCTGATGAGCAAAAATTGATCAGGACTGTTTATTATCCTAGATACCAGCCAACAACAAGAAAGGCCAAATACAGGGTGGGTGATCAAGTAAGAATCAGCAAATATAAGCACTTATTCAAAAGAGGCTTTACAAGAAACTGGAGCACTGAATTATTTACAGTGGTTCAAGTTAAACCCGGGACCCTTAACACATATATAATAAAAGATCACCGAGGAGAAATTCTCAAAGGCCGATTCTATGAACAAGAGCTCAGCAAAACTAAACAGCCTGACACATATCTCATAGAAAAAATCATCCGCAGAAAAGGCAACAAGTTATTTGTCAAATGGCTAGGACTTCCAGAACACAGCTGGATCGATGCAAACAAAATAATAATATGAGCACCTGGGATGTTATAAAAAGGCTGCCAGAACCTGAACAGCAGAATAAGAGAAATGGCAACTTGCTGCCTGATAATATTAGGTGTCTTATTGTTGGGCCATCGGCTTGTGGTAAAACTACACTAATGGTTGATAATTTTTTATTGGCACCCAACTGGTTAGACTGGAAAAACAGGCACTTGTATGTTTTCTCTAAGAGCTTGGAACAATTAAAATATCAGCAGCTGATGAAGCTGTATGATGGATTGGATATTGCCACTTTTGAACCAGATGTTAAGCCACTTCATGAATGTCTCGATAATTCTGTTGTTGTGTTTGATGACATTATACTGGATAATCAAAACAAGGTTAGAAATTTTTTTACACAGGGGCGGCACAAAAACATTGATTGTTTCTACCTTGCACAGACTTTTTCTAAAATTCCGAAGCAGCTGATCCGAGACAACAGCAATTTTATATGCATGTTTCATCAAGATCATACCAACCTCAAACACATACATGATGAATATGTAGGTGGGGATTTGAGCTACAATGATTTTTCCAAGTTTTGCAGCAGGTGCTGGAACCAGGACAGTTATGGGTTTGTCACAATTGATATGACAAGAAAACCCAATAGTGGCAAATACAGAAATAAAATCAACGATTTTCTAGACGTTGAGACATATATAAATAACCATGAAAAGGCCAATCATTGATGATCTTAAGTTAAGAGATTATCTTGTAAAAAGATATAAGGGATGGAAATCAGAGAACCGTGGAATTTATGAAAAACACAAACAAACAGAACAGCCTGTAATTGATGCTATTAATAATTTAGGTAAGAATATCAAAACTGTTACAGAGCAGAATCAAAATTTGCTCACAGAGCTTGTACCTGTAGCTGCAAGGAACATATTAGATTATCCAATCACCCCACTTTCCAGCATTCATACACCTAGTCCTATTGCTCCTAGAAGAATTGAAGCTACTCAGGATCCTATTGAATTGGGTCTTCTTGCTCAAAAATATTTAACCACACCTAAAGACAACAAAGATGAGGTCTTTGGCTTATATGCTGACACAGAGCTTGATGGCAGCATCATACATAGAATTGGCAATTTCAGAGTAACATATATGGGAGATGATATAATTGTATATTCAGAATCTCGTCTCGGAGAAAAAGGTGCTTTTGTTAAGTATCTCGGAACACCTGGATTATGGGAACTGATGACTAGGAAAAGGCCTGGCAGCTATACAGATCAGGATTATGAGGATTACAAAGAAATATTAATAAAATCAGATGCTCTATACCAAAACAATGATCCCACACAAAAAAGAGTCAAGTCTAGCAGTGGAGCAAAATACAATAATTTAATCAAGCCCATATGGTCACAAATCAAAACTGGTAGTGGAATCAAACAATACAACACCCTGCCTAAAGAATTTGTGTGGGTTGATGATGTCAGGAAACTTGTAGATAGGTTGCTGGTCATAGCTGGGGAAGAAAATGCTGGCAACCACAATTTTTACAATGAAAAGGTTGGAATTATGGACATGATAAGCACAAAATTGTCTAATTTTATAGTGAATGACACTAAGTGGATTGGATATCTCATAAAAATTATTAATACTCTACCACCTAAATTTTGGAATATTTCTGAGGGCCGGGGCCTGGTTAATGATATTATAAACAAGCTGCCATTTGAACTACACATTCCAGGCTATCAGTATTGTGGTCCAGGCACAAAATTGGATCATAGATTAAACAGAGGTGATCCTGGTGTTAATCCTTTAGATGCTGCTTGTAGAGACCATGACATAGCATACAACACACATTCTGATCTTGACAAGAGACATGTTGCAGACAAGAAATTAGAAGAGGCTGCATTTGGTAGATTTGTAAGCAAAGATGCTTCTTTAAGTGAAAAAATAGCAGCATTGGGAACCACCATAGCTATGAACACCAAACAAAAACTGGGGTGGGGGCTGTGAATATATATATAATAAACCTACAATGAAGGCCAAGGGTGTTATGTATCAAATACCTTATGCAGGTCTCAAATCTCTTGGGCCTATTGATAGTCTTTTAACCAAAAAGCAGCGCAAGAAAAAAAAATCTTGTATTGCCAAGGGCCATGGTATGAAATTGTTGCTTAGTACCCCCCAATTAAAAAAATTACAGCAATCAAGAAAAAAATCACATGTGGGGGGATTCATATTTACTATCCCGGCCATCTTAGCTGCTCTCGGGGCTGTGGGGAGCTTGGCTGGGGGATCAGCTGCCATAGCAAAAACAGTAATAGATGCCAAGAAAAATAGGGCAGAATTAGATGAGCAGAAGCGCCATAACCTGGCCATGGAGAAACAAGGCAAAGGTGTTAAGAGAGCCATGAATAAGTTTAAAAAAAACAAGAGCCGCTTACAAACCAAGATATTGAAGCTTTAATCAAGCCACTGGGCATCAAAAATTTTAGAGGTGTGTACATGTCTGATTCTTTACCAGAACAACCACTCAACAAAGAGTGTGGTATTGTTAATTTGGATAAGTACAAAAATCAGGGCACTCACTGGATCTGTTATCTTAAATATTTAAAAAATGAGGTATTTGTGTTTGATTTATTTGGAGGTGTTCCACCTGAAAATTTAATAAAATATCTAAATTCAGCTAATCTTTATTACAATAAAGCCCGTGTTCAAAACTTCAAAGATGTTAATTGCGGACATTTGTGCTTATCTGTTTTCAGATATATGTCTCAAATAAATAAACCATCAATTGAAAATTTTCAAAAAGCCCTGTGGTATCTGAAACATCATGGGGGTATTCCATCTCACCAGCCAAAATTCAATATTGAAACTCAAATTGCATGATGACATAGTGTATCCCAAAACAATAGCTCTCAGAGCATTTTACGGCATGTACTTGATCCCTAATATTACACACCACAACAACACAATTGCAGTTGGTGATCAAAAAATTGTCATCACTCCAGGGCAGTATAATCTATCCACTCTAAATGCTCAATTACCCAGAGGTGTAGTGTTAACTCAAAATTCTGTCACTCACAGAGTAGAGATTGTGTCTGCTACAGAAACAGTGGATCTGGGTACTATAGGAGAACTATTAGGATTTGAGAACAACACAAAACTTGAACCAGCAATCAAACACACTGCTATGAATATACCTAAATTCTTAGCCATAGAGACTCTGAATATTCACTGTAATGTGGCTGAGGGTATGATCACCAAATCAAATAGCATAGGCACTCACAAACAAACTGGCATCATTGCAACATTCAAACCTAATTCCGAATTCATGGAGCCCATCATCTACAATCCATCCCCAACATTATATTTTCCTGTGTGCCATAATAGAATAGATTATATTGAATTGATGGTCACTAATGAAAAAGAAGAATTAGTTGATTTTGCTGGAGCCACAACAACTGCTATCATAGAGATTAACATTTAAATAAAAATACATACAATGGAAAATATTGAGAGTTATGAGCTACAATCATTCTCCCCAAACAGGAGGACATTTGCAAATTTAAATCAACCCAACACAGAAATTGAGGTTGATCTTGATGTAGGGGATGGCTTTATACACCCCCACAGAGCAGATCTATACATCAAATTTGATGTTGTAAAGCTCGATGGAACAGATTATCCGGCAAATTCAAATATAAGACTTGTAGATAATTTTGTGCCGCATCTGTTCTCTGAAATTGAGATCAGAAAGCATGGCGTTGTTATAAACAGAGTGGATTATCCCGGCATTACCTCCACAGCTTTGGCCACACTAAAATTATCCAAAACCGAGGCTTCTTACTACAAAATAGGTGGATTTGAGGCTGGTGATAAAATTATATCTAAGAGCCACACAGTGCTGTTCCCTATGCGCCTGTTGCCAGGATTCTTCTCAGATTACAAATATATTATGTGGAAGGGTGGTTTAAGAATTACATTTAGAAGAGCTGCCAATGATAATAATACTTTGATGAGGTACAGCGCATTAAACCCTACAGGAGAAGCTTTGCCTAATACCCTACCTGATGCAGGCAAATGCATTATTCAGACTATGGAGTTAAGAATCCCTGTTGTTGAATATGAGGCCAGCTATGCTCTTAAATACAAAGCAGATATAATAAAAAATCCACAGGTTCCTCTGCAATTTTATACATATCAATGTGTACAGAAGCCCGCATCTGGTTCTTATTATGAATTTGATGCTACAAATTCATTCTCCAGTATACAATATGACATGCCGGATTTTGTGGTAGTATTGTTTCAGACTGGAAGACACAACAATCAGGAAAAAAATTCAAGTAAATTTGATAACTGCAACATCAAGAACATATATCTTAAAAATGGCAGAAATGAGGTATTCCCTAGAGAAAATTACAATTTAGACATGTCCAAGAATGATTTCCTCAAATTATATGAGGCTTTTTCTTCCTTCAAACGTGTCACTACAGGCAATACTGATATGTATTACACACCAGATGAATTCAAAACACAGAGACCCATGTTTGTAATCAACACTTCAAAAAGAAAACAAGTTGTGGTTAATGACAGGACAAACATTAAAATTATCTGTGAATTCCATGAGGCATTACCTGATGACACCATATGTAGTGTTATTCTCATAGGTGAAAAATCATATGTTTATGATGTAAGAAATGAGAGGGTCACAGAGCAATTCTAGAGGGGTCTCTGCATATTGCATTGTCTTAGTACTAGATATGCAAGATAAGCCTGGTGTCCAATTGAACTTAAACCGGAAGTAGAGACCGGAAGTGGACCGGAAGTGGACCGGAAGTGGACCGGAAGTAGACCGGAAGTGGACCGGAAGTGGACCGGAAGTAAATATGTGAGGGTGTGGGTGTGTGTAGGTGTGTGTGGGTGTGGGTGGGTGTGGGTGGCCTAGTTTTAAGTGTGGCCAAAAAAAATATCAAGAGGGGCATATTTTTAACAAATTTATGAACAACAATCTCACAGAAGTGCCTTTTTTAAGTATAGGCAAATCAATCTGAGGGGGTTCATACTTTCCGAGGGGGTTCATACTTTCCGAGAAATTCCCGAGGGCATTTTTTACAAAAATCTTGGATTAGACAGGGTTCCACACTTGAGCAAAAAGCTCATATGGGCATGTTGAGCAAGTTTTAAGTGTAGACAAATCTGCCAGAGGGGGGTTCATACTTTCCGGCGCTGTCCCTACCGTAAATACAACTACTGTTTTCGTTCACTTTTTGATTATTCGGCTCCCGTATCGGGCGGGATGTCTGATCGATGGCTGCAAAAAATGGATATTTTACAACGTCAGGCACTCCGTCTTTGTCTCGGCTTAATGGCATCTAGTCCCAATGTTAGCGTTTATGGATAGAGTACTGAACCGCCTCTCTCCATCAGATACCAATACTCTACCCTGAAACACATATTGAAAACATGGGAACGACACCCTCACCCCTTTAATACCGTATTCGCCATTCAAAGACAACTGAACGAAACTTTATCCCTCGATCGCTTTCGCCCTCGACTTTTCTTCTTGTCTTGTTACAATTTTGATCGAGACGCTTACCATCTCAGCTTCACATTTACATATCCTTTGATTTACACTTTACCGATACTCACCGCACCTCTCCCTAATATTAGTTATACCGATTTCGGTAGACACGAATACTACAAAGAATTATGGCCCGAATACACTTTTATTTACACAGACGGTTCAAAAGATGCCGACCGAGTAGGCTGTGCCTTTTATGTCCCTCGATACAATGTTGTACGTCAATTTTCCTTATCGTCAGAAGCGTCTATTTACTCGGCACAGTGGTATGCCATTTATCAGGCTTTGCTACACGCTCGTGCTACACGCAAACTTTAATTCTGACAGATGGCCTCAGTGTATTATCTGCGATTGCTCGTTGTGGTAAGGCAGCATATCGTTTGCATCTCTTTCCCACCTTAATTTTACAGGAGTACTTGAACCTCCACCAAAACGAACAACGCGTACAGTTCACTTATGTCAAAGCGCGTAGCAACCTTAATCCTTATCAAGACCTAGTGGATCTTTATGCAAAAACAGCTGTGGACGTTCCTTCCCCCTCTCTTATCCGACTTTCTTACACTGATCTTTTACCTCGGGTCAAAAAAAAAAATCATTCCCAGTGGGAAGATTGGGTTAACGCCGCAGTGGCAAGAACCACTACTTATAAATGGTTCATGGATAAACTACTTATTCGACCATGGTTCCATCACCTTAAACTGCCTCGTGAAGTGATAACTTTCATCCTAGAACGGAACACGTGACCACAAACGATCATCTCGCAAGACTTCACCAAACTTCCTCTCCAAATTGTAACTGCGGAGAACATAAACAAACCCCCAACCATGTGTTTTTTCAATGCCCGCTATGGAATACACAACGCCAGGCTCTCTTTCACAGACTCCGTCGAAAAAAGGTTCCTTTTCCTCTCTCCTTGCCCTCTTTACTTTCATTCCCTTCTACTATGTGGATCCTCTATGGTTTTGTACCATTACAATCAGTGGCGGAGATTAAGGGGGGCAGTCACTTTTGCCACAGAACTATCTAACCTAACCTAACCTAACCTAACCTAACAGAACTATGCTAAACCTTATTTATCAATGGAAAATAAACTGTCCTTGCCACCGTAGTTTTGGAACTCAATCGCAACCACTTCATTCCAATATAAAATGTACTCTCAAACCTTTTTGGAACACAAATTTATATCGCACCAGACAGTGAAGAAAATCAGTTCGGAACCCATATGCACTGGAAGTATAATGGACCAGAACCCTTTCTCCGAACCCCGTTTAAATACAAAGTTCGGCATTGTTCCTTTTTCGTTATCGAAATTGAACCGTATTTAAATTGTGGGAGGAAAAAAATGTCCAGGCTCCTGTTACCGAACCCATTAGAATTTATGAGCTCCTGGACCTAACAATCCTGCCTGAGAGCGATCTGTGTATTGCGAACTACACAATGCACCTCAAGGCCATTGTGCGCGCGCGCATGTGTAAGTGCACAAAATGTGTGTATTATTGCTGCCTGTGTGCAATTTTGTGTGTAATGGAATGTTGTTGTGGTTGTGGACTGCTTAAAAATACCGTAATCTATAAAATTGTATGGGCAATATTATTATTTTTGTTTTACCGATCGAAATGTTTTTTAACATAATTTGAAATCTTCGAAGAAACCTGCACAATTTCGTTTCTTATTTCCCCCCCCCCCCTTCTCTTTCTGTTACCTGTAAAAATTGTTGCCTCGCCCTGCATACAGAAACTGACTTTGACGGAGGGAACACGGGCAACTTGAGCAGGACAGAGGATCAAAAACGGTGTGAGATGAGACCTCCAATTTTGCAAAATGTCGAGAACTCTAACATTTCAACGAATTTCGAGGCCTCCCCGATGGCGTAGTGGTAGCGTCTCGCCTTGTAATAAAGGGGTCCAGGGTTCGATACCCGGTGGAGGCACATAGTGGTTCGGATCCCACTTTAAACTGTAGGTCCAGTCCTGATTAGCCTAACTGTGCGTAAAGTGGACTTAAAAAACCTCAACTCGTTTCATCGAATGACTACACAAATGTATTGCTCCATTTCCTTCCTTTTCATTCATATCTGTCTGGCAGAATGAGACGAAAGGTGGGGAGGGGCAATATTTGCAGCACGAATACATTTTGAGGAATGCAGGGCAATCACCTCCTCTCCACTGACAAAATTCAGATGCTGGCGCTCCCTCCTGTTCTCCCATTTCCGACGCCAGCTACGAATTTCTGTAGCGAGCCACTGCCACTGGACAGCGGTTGGTCATTGCCCCTGCCTAGAAACCTCCGAGACGCTTAGTATGGAAGGAAGGGGATCTGGGATTTGGGATTGATGTCGCATGTGAATGGAAAGCGATCGATTCAATAGAAAGCCACTTAATTGTGAAAATTACGTAAACTCTGCATGACCCTGATTAGAATGAAACAGGAAGGCTCCTCGTTTAAATGTCAACATGCGAACGACTATCTGCCCTGACTATCGAAGGAAGTCGTAAGTATGTTTGTTTATATCTGCATAGCTTACACAACATAATGCCAAGCGTTTCACAAAAATATATCAGCTACCCTCATATGACACACATTTCCCACATAAACGATGGATTATATATATGCATTGCTATTTTTCCCTTATTCGAATCCCGGCCTGGACTTGGGTGGTATTTGCGTCCCTTCAATTTCACATCACCCATTCTCACCGTCGCGATAAGCCAAAAGTGGCAGAAAAGCGAAATTAGTGTTACTTACATGCACCTGGCAACCATGCGATGCATCAGGAATGGAACACGACTGGCCTTTCCTCTGTTTCTTTCCAAGAGGGGAAAAATGTAATCTCATCGCATGGTTGACAGGTGCATGTAAGTAACACTATTTTCATGTACATTTGCTAAGGGGCCATTGACGAAAGACAGCACAAATAACTTGGATTGTGCAATTTAGGTTCAGAACGTAAAGTAAAAAAAAAGCAGTGCTCCCCTCTGCTTAGCACCACGCCATGAAGGCGATAGGGGGTGTGGGGGTAACGCCCCACACTTTCTTGATCCGGTCGTGAGTGGGGGTGATGTGATCAGCATCACGCCCCTGACCTCCTTTACCCCCCTTCCCAGGTACCCATATCATTCGACGCTGGGTGGGCGCCGTTGCCGCTTCAAACGTTAAAAAAGTTCCCGGATTTGAACCGGCCGGGGATCGAACCCGGGACCTTTAGGTTCAGAACTCAATATCATAATGTTGAAATTGATAACAGATAGAAACACACATCTTGATGTTAAGGGAAGGGTTTCAGTCTTGCGCGAGGTTTGGCCTTCTGCGTCGGGCTGCGGAGCACTGTTGTACTGAGCTCTTTTGGAGCCAGATCTGTCTCTTTCGTGCACTCCTTTGGCTCCTAAAATTTGAACATGCTCCAAGAAGCTTTCTAACTCCACGAGGGTCCATCCCTTTTAGTATTATACTGTCGATGAATTCGTATTCACAGTATATGCTTCATGATATCTAAGCCCGCTTTAGACGAAACCTTAGCATTTTTCTTAACATTTGTGTCATGACCAAAATGCTACCGTGTAAAGTGAGAAATCTTATGGCATTTCAGATGCCATGGCATATTTCATGGTATTTCTCAAGGATAGGCTCGGTCTGTAGCATTTTTCGTAGCGTAACCAATCAGAAGCGACCTGTAGGTCTCGAGCGCAGTTGTAATGGCGGCCGCGTGAGATGTAAACAACGTATCACTTCACATTTTTAAAACACAATAACTATTCAACCGAGAGGAATTACGCTTCGTATTAAATGGTTTAGGTAGAGAAGCATGGCGCTGATTAAATATATACTTTACAACGTTTACTGTACACGTAGGAAGAATATTTTAGTTTTTTTCAATTGTAAACGCCGTGCACTCGCCATATATGGTGTAACTCGATGTGCCTATCGTGTTGTATGTATCATACAATGTAATCTCAACAGCTAACTGAAATGTTCCATGAAATGCTTGCGTGTAAAGTGCTATCTGCTATAAGATTTTTTGGATGCGTTTACATAGCATTTATGCTAGCAAAAATGTTAAAGGAAATGCTTAGCCGGCTTAACATTGTTCAGAGCTGCGAGCTTACGAACTAAGAACCATATTACGTATCAGACGGGTGCCTTACGGAGAGCTTTGTTGTAGGAAGGTAAGTTCTAACAAAGGACTTCACACTGGGGAGGTCTTTAAGTTGTGGACTTTGAGTATTTTACGTCGTTCTTTTACGTCTTACGTAAATTGCGACGAGACGCCTAACGTTGTTTGTGTCAATACGAATGCAAGTATTCAAAATTAAGCTGTGAACTGGGGCCCTCGTCTCCCTGCCCCACTATCAAGGGCGCCCGCAGGATTTTTTCTCAGGGGGACAGAGTCATAGAATTTTATTATTATTATTATTATAATTATTAATATTATTATGGATATTACTGCCATTATTTATTGTTTTTATTTTTGTTGCTGTTATTATTACATTACTACATTACTACTACTATTACTTCTGCGATGAGATTACATTTTTCCCCTCTTGGAAGGAAAAAGAGCAAAGGCCATTCGTGGTCCATTCCTGATGCATCGCATGGTTGCCAGTAACACTAAAAGTAAAAAAAAGTAAAGTAAAGTGCTCCCCTGTGCATAGCACCACGCCATGAAGGCGTATAGGGGGTGTGGGGATAACGCGCCACACTTTCTTGATCCGGTCGTGAGTGGGGGTGATGTGATCAGCATCACGCTCCTGACCGCCTTTACCCCCCAGGGTTTCCCCCAGGTACCCATGTTATTCGACGCTGGGTGGGCGCCGGGGCCGCTTCCATCGTTAGAAAAGTAACACTATTTTCATGAAAATTTCCAAGGTTCTTTTTATTGTCTTCAGTAATTGCATGACGTATACAGTTTCGAAACATACTTTTTGTGGTACTAAAACACCAGCAGTGTTACCAATGCACAGTCTTAATTTTTAAAAACAACGATTTTCCTAGTTCCCTCTTAAACAAGCATCATCCGATTGGCTATCGGTAGAAATGAACATTTCTTTTTACACTGCCATAGATGCCGAGCTAATCCACCTAACCAAACTGAAAATTACCGACTGCATGTCCGTACATGTGTGTCATGTGCCATTTTTCATGATTTGTAAAAAAATATATTTACACTTCCCGTTACATCTGGCAACACTGCGTGGACACTAATGAAATCCAATCATTGTTCCCCGGTTTAAAAATATATGCATGGACAACAACGCTTCAATTTGGTATAAGGATTATATGTGTACCAATTCCGGTTCAAAAATTGTACTATCCCCAACTCCGGGTTGCGTTGTAAATGGAACAACCTCTAGATTGTAAGCTTAAATGTAACCCTATTTCAAATAATAATAGCTTCTGTAACTTACGGCCTATAAGCCACAGAAAACAATACTTTTTGTTATAAAATATCTCTACAATTTCACCATTCGAATTTCATTAACCCTATCCACCTGCAGGCGTCCATGACCACTATGGTGTCATTACTGGCTCCGGCCAACGTAGACCAACTTTTGCCATGAATATACATTTTGCACGTGATATTGTTATATTGGCTTCATCGCCCCACTCCCTCTTAACTCTCAGGTTACATTTTTTTATAGCGCCGTGGCTGACGCGAAGATGATTAAATATTGTTATCAGGGAATCCTTTATTTTAGATTTCATACGAGCATCGGTGGATTATTGAAATGAGTTATACCGACAGAGCTGGACGGTAAAAATTAATAATAAATTGTCATCGCTTTAAAGTTAACGTTAATAGCAGTCCCCGTCCCTTTGATGCAAAGTTTAACCTCATTTGTCTGTGAAGCATATGGACTATATATATTTATTTCCCCTAAATTTCGATGCTGTTTTTTTACTGCACTTAATATTTTCACATTCTTTAGTTATGGAAAATTGAGACAAATTTTAGTTTTAAAGACAAAAAAATATATTTAAGCCTTACCTTTGAGAGAAATAACCAAATTTCTTCCATTTTTTAAAAAAAATCCTCTCATCATCATCAGAAAGTAAATATGCAATGTTGATTGAATGATCACCCAAATCTTTGAACAAAGTCATATACAACACATTTCCCTAACAATGACAATAAATCTGCGACCTCAAAATACCGTTTCGTGTACACATACACAAACACGCTAGCCTAACCCCTAAAGTCCTCCCTTGCAACACAACTATGAAACATGCCTTCTGGGGGACATCCCCAGCGAATTCAATTTCAGGTCTGCGCCAAACTGCAATAAATCAAGCGTGACAATCTCTTTTGAATCGAACTTTTCACCAGCTAGACTTGAAACGACAGATCTAATAGCACTTCAGGTAGTTCTTTATGAACAGAAGAATTGTTATCCCCAGTTTATATTGCATATTTCGCGGAGTTTTTCGCGTTAAAGTGCAACATTCGGCGCTATTCTGAAAAAAAAAAGAAAGGCAAAATTCACGTTATTTCGCTATTCCGAAACACCGAAAACTTTCCTCCTTAGGGGGGAGAGGGGCAATTTCTCTTAAGTCCTTCTCTCTTCGGCAGCTGCCGATCACTGTTGCCAGCTTCGCTCTTTTGGAGCCAGATCTGGCTCTTTCGAGCACTCGTTTGGCTGTGAACTATGGCACCCGCCCTCTGCCCCACCACGATGCCATCACTAGCTTACATAGACAACTTCTGTCATAAGTATACATCTTTCACGTGACGTGATATTGCTATAATGGCTACGTCGCCTCACCCCCTCTTACATCCCCAGCTACTTTTCTTTATAGCGCCTAGGTTGACGTGAAGAGAACGTAATATTGTTATCCGGGAATACTTTATTTTCGATTTCGTACGACCATCGGTGGATTATTGAGATGGGTGATGCCGCCGGATGTAGACGGTGAAAACTAAGAATAAATTGCCATCACTTTAGAGCTAACGGCAATAACAGCTCCCCTTCACCCACACCCATTTGACACCTAAAATTACCCCAGGAGGCACTTCATCCAGTCTCGTACATCTAGCTCCTTGAAAGTTTTTACTCCGTTTACGGTGAAATTTAGCTCTTTTATGTGCATCAGGTTTGGCAACACTGCCAGGATGACCGTAGGAGACAACGAGAAACACATTGCTCTTATGGAAGTATTATTTTATTTGTCCTCTTGGGAATATCAAACTTCCGATGTCATAGAAAAATATATCAACGGAAGAAGGACAGACTGAAGAAGTAATTGACAGACGGAAAAGTCGAAACTTCCATTTGATTAGCCGTAAATTTAAGTTGAAGTTGATTTCCCATAAGGAATACATGTTTTTTTTAAAAATTCTTATTCATCACACAACTGGTGCGAAATTGTCCCTCATCCCCTTAACCTACCCAAATACTATTTGAAACACTTTATTTTGCTTTCCTCAAATTTTCGGTGTTATCGGTAAAACGAAATCTTAACGTCCCTAACTCTAGATTATAGAAATTTGTTATGGTGAAATATTCAAGTTAGGCTATATACATTTACAAACTTTTAAACATTAACGCAATTAAACACAAAAATTTATTTCAGATTGATTCATTTTCTTACATGGAGTAAGGATCAGTTTTCGTGGAATGCATCGTACAATCATTTTTTGGTATTTTATTGTGCATTAAAATCTTAGCTGTAATAATAACAAGAGCCTTGCTCAGATTTCATGAACTCGACTGCACACGCACACTTCCTCGTAATTCGAATGTGACCAGTTCACCTGAAGCCGTGACGTTGGGGTTATTGATGTGCCACTCGTATTTTGCATATCACGTAACCCTTGCGCAACGAGTGGACTGTTATAAGGGCATTTTCACCGCCCCCATTATGTGTGACATTGCAAAGTGTTGATGAATATCTTAGGGTATTATACAAGCAAGAAAGCCAGAAATGTGGAAACTAAGAATCTCACGTGTATTGTACCGTGGGACGCATGCGTAGGAAATGTCCACATGGCTCTAGTCAGCGATAGATAGATGAGATGAAAGAATTGTGCAAGCCCAGCCTAGGAAGTGTGTAAGGCGTTACGTCTGATTCGTTACCATTTGAACTGCCGTGCATGTAAATGTCGCTTTATGGTAAAAGAAAGATTGTTAACCTGATAATGTGGATTGAACCCTGACTTATAAGTTTCATAATAACCTGTGCAAAGAAATTACGCTTAAAGATGGATTTATTCTCTGTAGTTAGGGATGTAGTACATATCAACAAGGGAGTTTGAAAGCTAACCAAGTGTCTACTAAGAACAACAATTTTAATGTTGATAATGGACATATTATTGATGGATTGATTTAGTTTATTTTACTTCGCGTTTTGTGCATCTTGGCTAATTTGCGAAGATGGGGATGAATAATGAAATGGATGAATGGACATTCACAAACAACCCGGGACCCTTTGCGTCGCAGCGCGATGTGCTAACCACCTCTTTTTTTGTAAAAAAAAAAAAAAAAAAGGAAAGCCCCCCTATTCGGAAGCTTCCCCCATCACACTTCATTCACTCATATTTCAATTTCAGGACAGACAATCACAAACATGAATGTCCGAGCCAGGATTCGAACCTTGGACCCCTGGCGTCGTAGCGCGATGTGCTAACCACTCCGCCACGGAGGCCGACTACCACTCGGCCACAGGGTCCGGCTGGACATATTATTATTCGTACTGTAATCTTATTAATATATTACTACTAAAAAGTAAAACGATAGCGTAAAAATAGAGCTATAAGAGCATACAATCATTTTCTACTTACTCCGTGGTGGAGTGGTTACCAAAGCGCGTTACAATACCAGGCGTCTCGGGTTCAAAACCCAGGTCGGAGCAAGGGCGTTCTTTGTGAGCTTCTCTTCAACAGTTTCATCATGTCATCAATCATCACTCGTCCTCATCTTCGCGATTAGCCAAAAGTGGCAGAATTGCGAAGTAAAATAAACCAAATCAATCAATCAATCATATGCTGTTTAATGAAATATGGCTTTCATCATGATAATTCATTGACAATCATTCGCGATCTTCTGCCTTGTGATCAGCATCGGAAGTTGACACGTGACGGTACATTTCTTTTTTAACCCTAAGGTAAGGATTTTAGATAATGGAATTTTCCCTATATATTCTGAATGGCGCAAAATGATCATATGTGCCGACGCACCCCCCCAAAAAATAAACACATTTATTCATTCATTTTCAAATTCTAGAATCTAACAGTCATTTTGTATTACACCTATTGCAGTGGCGTGCCAAAGTGGGGGTTGGTGTGGGTCATAACCCCTCCCTTTGGTCCAGTATTCTAAAAATAGAACGTCAAAAGTAGGAAAAGATGCCTTCCAAAAAAAAAAAGGTATGTAACTCTTCCCTTTCGAAAATCCTGGACACGTCACTGACCTATTTTTACTGAGTGCTAACACATGTAAAAAATAAGCATTGTTCCTTTGAGTCAGATACGAGCTATCTGCTTTGAAAAAATATCCGTGGGAGTAGAGAATATTTGTCAATTTAGGAAATGCAGTGCTTGTTACAAAATATATGCAAGTTTTGAAATATAAGTATAACAACTGATGAATAAGGAAAATACTTCAACACAGTCATTACTGGGTAACCAATATGATCTTTTGCGATAAACGACATTTACATAAGATATGAAATTGTAATACATAAACCCACTAGCACGTACATTTGAAACATGTAAAAATATGTACAATAAAAATTAAGACGAGAGTTATGTCAGAATTATTCGACACTTTAGTTTCTCATGCTACTGAATACCTTGAAATTAAGAAACGAAATTGATCCAGTAGTAGGGAAACACACAACCATACTAGCGGAGTTGTATAGACATTAAGCAAACAACCACTACATTATATCAAATAACTCCCTTATGTTTAATGGTAGAGAAAAGACTCAGGCATCGTTGTAAAGTTCTTACAACGCTCTACAATAATAATGTCAAAACTTGTAATATTGCTTCATAATTATTAAATAATTTACGATAAAATGTCAAAAAAGGCAATGAAAAATTTAATTTTCCTGTTTTTGTTAATATATTTCAGACAGCATGTCGAATAGAAAGAATATACTTTATTTTATAAATTCTCCAATTGATTCTCTTTAATTTGGTCCAAAAACGAAGGTTCTATCTCTATTTTGTGAGAAGTTATATGCTTTTAAACATTCCACTATGCATTTTAACGGCGGCCATCTTGATGACGTCTTATTTACGGAACCTGCAGGGGGATTCTTTGGGACTTCTTCAGACAAATACATCTCAAGTAGTACTATATATTCCAGCAAGTTTCGTCTATTTTTTTTGAATGTCCAGGTTTACCTCCAAAAATGCCTAATTGGACTGTACTAAGAGTAGAATATGCTTTCCAGAGATCTTCACTTGGGACGACCCATGTGGTATCCGTTCTGTGCTCATTGCATAGAGGCAAACGCTACTTGGTTCGTCCCCATCTTTAAATTCTGAGTTTGAGAGGAACGACAATATTAATCTTCCGTTGTGCTGAACGAGTTACAGTCAGAATTTTATCGGAAGAAGTAGGGAGGCACTTCTTGAACTTGTTTTTAACTTTCACCATCACAACTTCCGGAATTCTCCTTTCTTTTTTTTTTCTTTCCCTGGAACCATGTATCCGATCTCTATATTCCCTAGTGTAGAGAGATTGAATGGATAAGTCGGGTGTGTTCTTAATCTTTATGCAACAAAATATGCCTGGGAAGTGTTCGGTGCTGTAAGGAAAGTGAAGTGGTGAGTGTTTTTATCTTCTTTACCGTGTGACCTTGAAATGCTAGGTTTGTGCAGGGCTCGAAATTGAAATTTTCAGGAAACTGAACGCTTTACCATCGTTAAAATGTTCATTGTGTTGCTTTTATTTCTTTTTTCTTTTGTCTCTGACTATTACAGCGTCTAGAGGAACAACTAGTGAAATGGAGCCCTGTATAAGAATTAATAATAGTTAATATTAAAATATCTACATAACCATCAAATAATATACAGACACATGGAAACGAACGTTCTGGAATTTTCTTTCATTTTAAAAATTTAAACTGATTCAAATCGTGAATAGTAGTAAGCTCGCCCAAACGTGTCCTCAATGCTTTGTCTTAATAATGCTTATCAAAATAATCAATTTGCGTAAGTGAGATATGTTTCCATTTTGTTATTTTGCGCATGATCAAGGTCAACCTATGTCTGCTCATCTTAATATCAGAAATATAAAAAGCAGAATTGTTTTATTTGAGTTTTGAATTTGGATGCCCAGCCAAAATCATATCGTTAGGATAATCAGGGAAATTATAAAATATGGAAATATGAATGGAAAATTACGGACCATGAAAAGAGAGCCCAAATGTAGGAGGATATCTCTGTCAAAACAATCGAATATACAAGACACGATAAATAATAATAATTAACAAATAAAAAGTACAAGAGAAGTCACAAAAGATGAAGGCAACATACCCATACAGCACAACATGGTTTCAGATATGTTACGGATACGTAACTCGTGAAACATTGTAACATTGCAGCAACATTGCGAAACATTACTGTGATGTTTCAGGTATGTTTCAGCAATGTAAAAATGTCCGAGAATCTAACATAACATTCGTAATGTTACAGAAACATGGCAGTGCAACATTACAGAAACGTGTCAATGTAACATTTGCAGAAACATGTCAGGAGAACATTGCAGATACATTTCCGTAAGGTTTTGTGATATTTCAGTTACATTACGGTGATATTATTTCACATTATTCCCATACAGCACAACATGGTTTCAGATATATTACGGATACGTAACTCGTGAAACATTGTAACATTCCGAAACATTAGTGATGTTTCAGCAATGTAAAAATGTCCGCGAATATAACATGACATTCGTAATGTTACAGAAACATGTCAGTGTAACATTACTGATACATTTCCGTAAGGTTTTGTGATATTTCAGCTATATTAAAGTGATATTATTTTACATTACGGTTATATTGAATGGAATCAGTACTGTATTCATGAGTGGCATATAGACCCCATCCTCTCCTAGGGTAAGCTTATAGAAATGCTGTAATATGTAATATTAAAGAGAATTAACATTTTAGTTCACACTGAAAAATAAAATGTGAAATATGTAGAAATATGAAACTAATCGGAACGGTCCGTTGCCATCTGTGACGAGACGGAACGTAAAGGTTCAAGATATTCACGAAACGGAACCGCCGCTCCAGTCCATTTCGAGGGATGGATTTGAGGAAAAAGAGAAGAAGTTTGCAATAGGAGGCTTCGATTTGAAATAATTCACGTTCGATATTATCTCTTTCTTGGAACACTCCCTTGTTACTGCACATAAAAAGACGAAATACCTATTTTGACAATCTAATAAGAACTCTTTCAATAGATAATTCGAAGATAATGCTTCTGTTAGGGAAATTTCACACCGACGTGACAAGCGACACGTTTCGCGTGTCACTTCAAAAGCGACCACAGGCTTGTACAACGTGTGACGCCACTGCAGTGTGAAACGCAGTTGGTTCGTTCTCAAGCAACAAATCTCCTTTATAGGTGCGAACTGGAGGTTGCTTGAAGTAAAAGATTTTGTGACAATTTTGTCGAAATGCGCCTCCGATATATTCGAAGCGCATGTATTCCTCCTCGTGTAAAAAGGCAAAGTTCCCCGTGCAAAGAGCACCGTTCCATGAAGGCACATTTAGGGGATGCGGGGGCTTCCTCATCGTGTGGCATCGTCTTATCACGATCATTAAACTAGATGTTGGTTATTAAAAATAACAACGAATGTGTTAGATTTCCGTGTATTTCTTAGGCAGAATGAACTCTCTCCCTATTTAACATAAAGTTTTCACCATTCAAAGTCATATTTGGCGTTTCAGGTCTGACGACATTTTCCTCAGCCTTTCTCCTTCATGTTCACGCTTTGTGCACTCTTACTATGTAACGTGCTTCTAGAATAAACAAAAATGAACGCTTTTACAAGCGACTATGAAAATCTCGACCTTCCGTCGGACAAAATGCAGCGTTTATCTCGGGTATTCTCTGACGAAAACTGTATGGGCTACCTGTGTCAAATTACGTAATTTTATCCCTTGGCGCCTTAAGGTCGTCTAGGGCAACGTTTCTCAAAAGCCAGCCCTGGAGTTAATTATACCGGGTCTCGAGAGGTTATCCTGAAGTTTGCGAATTATAGCCCGAGCTGGCAACCAAGGACGTATTTAGGGGGGTGGGTCCAGGGAGTCTGGACCCTCCCGAGAGACTTACTGATTACTAGGGAGACAAATTTATGGTAAATGAAAACTGAGGAGAGCGGTAAATAAAATGTTAGGTCAGCGGTATATACCAGCGGTGGAAAAAAATGGCACACACGTTTTCATTATGAGAGGAAACAACATAAAAAACAGCTATAAATTGATAAACTACTTCATTTTTATTACCCCCACACCCCCTATACGCCTTCATGGCGTGGTGCTATGCACAGGGGAACACTTTACCTTTTTTTTACTTCATTTTTATATACTGTACACATACACAAGTACTTAGCTGTCCAACCAAAAAGAAAACATCAACACAAAATCACTTCATTTCTAAATTGCATTATTCATTGTATGAATTTAAAGGATATCCTTGCTGTTCAACAAATAAAATAATCACTACTGCACATACACAAACACATGTTGAAAATCACATGATGATAAACAAAATTCATTCATGACTGAACACAAATGACACCATTGTTTCCCTTGATGTGCGGGAACAGACTAATCTTATCGCTGCTACAGCTAGCAAGTTCAATGAAACTGGACGTTGAGTAGACATTCGGGGGAAGAAAGGAATGGAGCTTGGCAAGGAGCGAAGTTTTCGAACTGAGATTATGTGCATGGGAAATCCCAATTTGCAGCGTCTTCCTGATGTGATCGAAGATAAAACGTTCTTCAGCTGCAAGTAGTAGGAAACTTTAGGCAAACGTTTCGTTACAAATAGACAGTTTGCGCGCACAGCATCGATTGCCGGTTTTTGCGCGTTTTCTACTTAATTTGATGATATTTCACGGTTATTTCGCTAAAAAACGTTCATTTCGTGGAAAAGCACACATTTCGTATTACTTCGCGAATAAAACTCATGCATATTTCATCATTGGGGGTGTAGTTACGTGCAGAATGTTCATTTTTTTCTTTTCACATTTCGCGATTTCGCGCATCGCGAAAATTCAATGTCCCTACTGATTACTAAAATAAGTTGATGAAAATGTACTTTTCAGAATAATACTGTACTCGATGATAATTTAATTCCCATGAACTTGGAAGGCAAGGGTTATTATATTTATTTATTATTATTATTATTATTATTATATTTGGATCATACTGGTTTGAAGGACAGCCCAAAGAAGATTATGCACACTACTACTAATGATAATATGAAACTTTTCGTCAACTGGATCTAACATCATTTTTAAAATTATTCGATATCGATAAATATTCAATTCTTGATGTATTTGACATTAATTTCCTTGTTTTTATACAAATTTTGGCGATCTTAAGTACACGCAAGGTGGATAATAATTATTTGATGTTCCCTATTCTTATACCATCTTTTTATTAATATTTAATTTAATTATTACTTAATTATTTTAATGTAAATATTCATATTGTTATTATTATTATTATTATTATTATTATTATTATTGAGATACTTGGTTCGGACCCCCCTCCCCCAACCGAAATATACAGGGTGTATCAAAAAGAATCATCCGATTTCAAAAGGCTATATTTAGGAAACCAATGAACATAGAACCTTGCTGTAAATTGTAAAATACATGTTGGAATATAAAGTTTTATTTACATAATGTTTACAATTGCTCTATATGTCTACCTCTGGATGCACAGCATACAACCACACAATAGTGAAATTCATCCCATACTTGAGGGGGCATGGCTGGTGTTATTGCAGTCACTGCTGTTGTTATGTGGTTTCACAGCTCATCCACAGTTCTTAAAGGGAGGGGGGACACATATGTGGGATCTTTCATGAATCCCCCACAAGAAAAAATCACAGATTGTGAGATCTGGCAATCTTGGAGGCCAATGGTGTGAAGCCAAATCGGTAGGCTCCCTACGGCCTATCCATTGTTGAGGAAGCTCATTGTTAAGAAATGAATGAACATCCAGGTGGCAGTGGTGGTGCTCCTTCCTGTTGGAATATGAAAGGCATCAGAGTCTGCTTGTAATTGCGGGAGAAGCCAGTTCTGCATTTCCAGATATGACTGGATAAAGGTGCAAAAGACATTCAGTTTGTCGCCATTTCCCGAAAAAAGGTTTACGGTCTGTACTTTCTATTGTAAGTAAAACTTTATATTCCAACATGTATTTTACAACTTAATGCAAAGTTCTATGTTCATTGGTTCCCTAAATATAGCCTTTTGAAATCGGATGATTCTTTTTGATACACCCTGTATTTCTAGATACGTGCGTGCTGGCAACCATCTGGTAAGATGGCTTTTCGTTTGATGTTCACTAGCGATAAAAGGAAATCCTTTCTTTCCAGTGTTGGTGAGAAATCAAAGTTGCTGAGAGGAGACTGACATCCGTGCAGCTTCCAAATTTGAATTTCCAAATTTTGGGCCTTTCTAGAGGTAGGGTCGGAAGTTTAAGCGGCTTGAAGCCAAAGCATCAACGTAGTTTGCGCAGCAATTTTCATTAACAAATAAATATAATGAAGTGGAAATATTCTGATTAATTGGAATTTTTCGGTGTCCGAAATGAAACAACCAATGAAAATCAGCACTTATTAAATTAAATTTCAGAGGCACATATTTATTAACATGTAAAGTTAAAAATGTAGAAAGTAATTTACGAGTAAAATTGTTGGTATCGGGCAGTGGCGGCAATTATGGGGGCGAGGAGGGCAGTTGCCCCTTCACTTTTCGTCACTTTTGCCCCGCACTATGCTAAACCTTATCTTTGCCCACCAGTTTTGGCACCTTCCCCCCCCCCTCTCCCCCGGTTTTGGAACGCCACTGGTATCGGGGAATCAACTTTTAAGAAATGAAGTTGCCGGGATGTGGGGTCACGAAGGTTGACAGATATTGGTCTAGGAGTAAATTCACGATCTCGCAAGGCGAAGGTTCCTGGTTCGAATCCAGAGATGGGTGATGCAGCTGATTCTTAATCAATTTCGTCCAGTCATCCTTCATTCTAATCGTCACAATTAACCTAAATATGCTAAAAAAAAAAGGGACGCTAAGTAAGACATATCTAGTGACACTAACGTTTTAACCTTTTGAGGACGAGTTCATCTTTATTCCATTCAAATAATCCTTTCCAAAAGCAATCTCAGTCCCAATACTTCAACAGATAAAAATTTCCCGCCAGTTTTCTGTATTTAGAGAAGGAAGTTGTACCTCTTCCTTGTAAGAAAATTTGAAATTAGAATAAAGAAAATACTGTACTTACAATTTACTGTAGTTGAAATGTCCTCTTCCAGTTTTCAGTTTAAACTTCTGTAAGGACAAAAAAAAAAAATCATCCTTGATCTTTACAGTTTGAAAACGTAGAGCTCTTTATAATTAATTTTATGGAACTGTACAGGGCGTCTCAAATATCACCACCCATTTGAATGCAAACACGGACATCTCATTCTTTCTTTTCTTCTTTCTTCCCCCACCTCTCCGATGGCGTAGAGATAACGTCAGAGCTTTGTAATCAAGGTGGAGGTACAAGTGGTTCGGATTGCACTTTAAACTGTAGATCCAGTCCCGATTAGTCTTCCTGTGCATAAAGTGGACTTAAAATCAATACTCAACTCATTCATTCTTCCCCTTCAATTGTCCGTGACAACCTGAACAACACCCTTGCCGGAAAATATATAAGTAGAGGAGTGGATAGACTAATAACACATCTCGGGTAATCACGTCAGTTGTTATCGGTTGCCATGTGCAACTGGGTAACTATAATAGAATCCTAATTGTTTATAAGTTTGTAACAAGATTGAAATATATGGTTCATACATGGTTGGTATAATTTATTAACACAGGATGCTGGTATACTAGAATCATTAGAACTGACGATTACAGACATACACAAGATGTGGCGACAATACATAAAAGGGGGTTGGGACATGTGGGCTCCTCGGTCCCCCGACCTAACTCAAGGTGATTCATCAAATCCAAGGTTTACGAACGGAAGGCCAACGACCTATTGGAATCACTAATCGTCGCATGTGCAGCAGCAACTTTGTTGCAACGTACATAACGCCACAAAGGAACGAGTGCACATTTGGACATGGGTTGAGGCCACGTGGAGTTACACTTGACTGCAGTAGATGTAATTAGTTCATTCATTGACACATGAGTATGCGCTCATGTGCAGAATTACTCAATAAAGAAAATGACCCATAAACAAAACAAATTGCAAAATTAAAACAATGTATTCTGCTTCTCAATACTTTTACTATACTGAGCACTGTCTTGATAGTATCGTAGACTTCTTTTGCGAACTTCCGAGCCATGTATACAAACCAAGCAATACGATTTTAGGTGGATTCTCTTAATAAATATCATTACCATTCTTTTCGTAACATGCTTTCTGGAAGACTAGTATGTTAATTGGTGCCTTAAAAGCGATGAACTTTAATAATTATGCCCGTAAGGAATATGCAACATGACATGTTCTAATCTAAAGTATGTGAAGGTTACATAACCAACTAGTTCGTTCCGTTTCGGTGAGAGGATGCAAGCATTAAACAAACATATGCACGTGAAACAAACATATGTACAGGTGAGAGTACGTCAACTTTACAATGTTCTTTCGTTCTTTATTCGCATCAAACAAACAATAGACTAGCCAGCATCGCACAAATATTTAATTTCCAGGAGAAAGTTATTAATTAGGCTTGCCGGCTTTGAATGCCTTGCAACATACGGGCCACACATTCTTTCAGACTATTTTCACAACTGATAATTACTCATTTATTGTTCGCGTGCACGATAGGCCAAATGAGGAATGGGTTAAAAATAACCTAAAGGAAAGTTGCAAACGTGTCGGTGTTTTTTGTTGTTTCGCCAACGGCCTATTAAATGGCTCAAACTGGAAAAGGTTATTTTCAGATTCTCTGATTTCGAATCTGAACAAAACAATAAAAATAGTAGAGGGTGACCCTTTCCGAAGACACCCAAATGTCACGTGGTACACCCTGAACTGCCTTTTTCAGAGTAGCGAAGCTATGGCGCCTGGACCTGCAGCCAGGATAATCATCTGTGCGGCTATTGTTGTGTCGTCCCTATATGTTTGTGATTGTCCGTTCATGCATCACCATTCATCCTTATATTCGCGATTAACCAAAAGTAGCAGAAAAAACGTAGTCATAAACTAAATCCATTTGACCCCTATCAAGTTGCAACGTCCCCCTGTTGTACACCAGGCGTCAGAAAGTTAGTCCGCTACTCCTTTAGTCGGGAACATGAGAATCTTTGCAAATCATCAGGACTTGCTGGGTAGAAAAGAAACACAACACAGTATTCGAAGTTAAACGCAGTTTTATAATCACTTATATTTCCTATCGTAAGTGGACTTACAAGCAAGGTACAGATTTGCTTACGTTACAATTCTATAGCATATTAAATCACATCACAATCACTAAACACACTTGCATATAGAATTAACGTTGGACAAGACAAACGTAAATACACGAAAGTGTCTGTACTTAATTATTATTTCCGAGTATAGCCAGAATGAAACGAAAATAATTACCAATTACACTATTTGGGCATTCCATTAACCGTTACCACGTTTTTGTTGATTTCTCACCTTCACCTGTTTTCTAACTGAGTCTGTCGTCAGGTGAAAAACATTCAGGTGGGTTCACTTCCACTGCTGAGATGAGAAAGTGACGTCAACACGAACAGATTGTGACGTATTTCTAAACATATACACAAGTTCAAACCACAACTGTATCAATCTAACTATAGTTGTCTGTGACAACTTGCACATTATTTGAAGTAACAAACATTTAAAAAGTCTTAACTTTTTACAAATATAAAACCTTAAACGCTCAGGTTCGTTACAAAGTAGGTTATAACTTAATAAAACCAAAGTATGGAAAAGTAAATTCCTGCTGTTACTTCAGTTGTACATTTTTTTTTCAATTCGAAAGCCAGATATTAAATTTTCATACTAATATAGAATATCATCGTGGATCTTCCTACACCGATAGTAATTTTTGTAAAAACTACTACCTGTGTAAAAGTTCTCAGATTTCATTTTCTGGGTCTTACTTATCGCACACCGCCTCCCCGATGGCGCAGTGGTAGCGTCGTCGCCTTGTAATCAAGGTGTCCCGGGTTCGATACCCGGTGGTGGCACATAGTGGTTCGGATCCCACTTTAAACTGTAGGTCAAGTCCCGATTAGCCTTTCTGTGCAGTTTCAACTCAGTTATCGCACACCGCATTGGGTACCTTCGTCTACTGATGCCAGTGCGTATTTCTTTCGTTAGTAGATTAGCCATGTTAGGTTTAGGGCGATAAATACACTGAAATTTTTCGGGGCTTGACCAAGCAGGTATTATTTGTATGCTAAGAGGTCTGAACCTAACATGCCTAACCAGTGGCGGCGATTGGGTTCCAAAAGCGGGGTGTGGGGGCAAGGTGTCAAAACGGGGGGGGGGCAAAGACAGTATATTTCCCTTTGTAGATAAGGTTTAGCATAGTGCGTGGGCAAAAATGGCGAAAAGTGGGGGGGGGGCTAATTGCCACCACTGTGTCTAACCTAACAACGAGAACATTTATCGTGACGTCAGTAGATGAAGGTGTTCGATACGGTGTGCGATAAGTAGGTAAGGTTTAGGATAGTGCGGGGACAAAAGGGGCAAAAACCGGGCGGAGCAACTGGCCCCCTCGCCCCCCCCCCCAATCGCCGCCACTTGACTGGGACCCCTTCATTTTGCTCTTGTTTTGTTTTCATCAATTCACGGCGATAAACGAAAGGGAAATACAGTTTGACTGCAGTTCAGAGCTTGTGTTGTGAATTTCGAAAACCTGTTATTTAACAATGATTACCAGAGTCGTGGAGATCTATCACGTAATTGGGAATTCGTGAAGTACCTGCTTAATATTCAATCCGCTCTTCATGCAAACGCGCAATTTTTATTTCACTTTAAGCTTAAGTTATTCCTGAAAGCCATACTGGGCTTCCAACCGGTGTGTTTCGCCTACGTCACAAACCGTTTCATTGTGGCTTCGAGCAGCCATGACGGAATTCATGCGGACGGGCGGGAGATTTGAACTTTGTTTAAGATTGTTCACTATTCGGTTGTTCAAACAGGAGTTCACGTTATTTCACATTATTTCTTTTCACAAACAAAATTGGCCCGTACATGACGGTTGTGCGAATCCTGATGTCAGTGTACGAGTTTGGGTTTTCTTAGCATGTAAACATACTGTTTCTAAATTACGTCTAAATGTATTGAATAAGATTTAATGACTATTTTATAACTAGACCTAGGATTTTAGGTTTTTAACCTATTTTTTCCTTTACAGGTATGTAAGAAATTATAAGTTATATCAGCGTTTCGTTAAAAACCGCAACAACTGATGAGGTTTTATAGTGCCTAAAAAAAACTATTTTGCCTGTTAGAACCTATTTTAGGTTTATGCATCTTTTTAGGTTTTCATATATTTTTAAAGGTTTTACAGGATTTTTATGTTACACAGAGGCATTTGCTTTGATTGGTCATGAAAAAATTCAATGACGAACGTGTTTGAAACGTACTCTCTGTCGATTTCCCTTCCTCCAAGTCCATGGTGATTTTTCAAAGCTCTAAACAAAACAAAATGCCTGGTGCCACTGTTACCTGTATAATCGAAAGCGGTCTGATGTGTGTGGTCTTGCTCACTTTTGCGTCACTTGGGTGCTTTGTGGCATTCACGCCTTGCAAACTAACATTTCAGCATTGAAGTTTGCACCACTGACTATGTTTTTGTTGAAAGATTATTTTCAACAAATAAGATGATCCTCACAGACAAAATTGCGGAGTTTGACTGTGAATAACATGAAAAAAAATTGTTGCCTATACGGCGAAAAGTGGATTTTAATAGCAAATTCCCAATGGAAAGTTCTGCCATCGCCGTAGGGTTAGGCAACACACATAACGTTATGCAAGGTAGTACGTATTTCAGGATATAGGTGTCCCATTTTCATTGCCGGTGACTATACCGAATCAGCATTTTTCAGGAATTTTGAACTCTCGTATTTTAAGTTTTTTTTTAACCTACTTCAAGAATTTTAGAACCTATTTTAGAGTTTTTGGAACCTATTTTAGGACTTTAGAGCCTTTTTAGGAACGTAAAAGCTCA
The DNA here is from genome assembly GCF_977018435.1 of Lepisma saccharinum. Classification (NCBI taxonomy): domain Eukaryota; kingdom Metazoa; phylum Arthropoda; class Insecta; order Zygentoma; family Lepismatidae; genus Lepisma; species Lepisma saccharinum. The sequence goes on from NC_139243.1 coordinate 10,355,981, forward strand.
CTATTTAGAACCTAAAAATCCCAGATGTAGTTATAACGAGTGTTCTAACCTCATTACAATAGTTTAGTTTACTGACTGGTAACATAAAATGTGAATCTACTTCCCAAAATGAAATCGCTAATTCGCCACTGAGTGAGCACGCTCCCCTAAAACAAAAAGCTCAATTAGCACAGTGCTGACTACTAAAAAGTATACGACCCCACTACTTTCCAAATTCATAGGCACGCCGCTGACAAAAACTCAGTTTAAATCTTGCATATCACTGAGCATAGCAGCAGGATATGTGTCGAATGAGCTGAGAGAAACTCAAAAGCTTTAAGGAAGTAATATGGTGCAAGAAGATACACATATTTAGGTCGAGTGCTTAAAGAAATAACGCTTGTAGTTTGTTTGGCAAAGCGTTGAGTCGTTGCTTCCTGGCTCTAACGTAAACCCTTCTGCAAGAACCTAACATTTATGTAACATATAGTTTTTTGTTGGCGGCAATAACCGTACCATCTGGAGATATGCTCCAAGTGAAATAATTCTGCCAAATGTTGCTGTATATGATTTGAACAAATATTTTATTTTGTGAAGTTTGTTATTGAATAGGAAATTGATACTACAGAGCAGTGCTTCTTTACTTTTATGAGACCGCGGCCCGGAAAATTCCTCTTTTCTTAAGTCGATGTCCCAATCCCAAGAATTTACTTGTAAAAGCCTTTAAATTTTTTTAACCTTAATGTAAACCCTTGAAATTAAATATTAAATAAATTATAGATATGTATACACACAAACGTACACACACACACACATGTGTGTGTGTGTTTGTGTTTATATATATATATATATATATATATATATATATATATATAATTTCGCATTGGGAATTCTTTGGAAACTTTATTCACAAACCTATACTTTGTAGGTGTAGGCGGCGTCCTACTGTTAGATGTTATCGTAAAATTTCCAACATTCTACCGTGTTAATTTATAAGAACGGAACATAACAGTTTAATTTGGAATATTTCTTCAGTTCAGTACCATAAATATATTTTTTTAAATGTGAGCCATTAAACTATATAAAATAGGTTAACTATGTAATTGCCGTTAATACTGATAAAACGGCCATGGTCATATTTTAATACTTCCATACATTGTTAGAATTTACCGTAAAATTAACCGTATTTTACCGTTAAAAATTTAACAACCTGCCTGTTAATTTATTAAAACGGTACGCAACCGTTTTTATTTCAATTTCAATATTTCATCATGCATAAATATAATTAAATAATGATTACACCTGCTTATAATTACTATAAATTGGTTAAAACTGAATCACTCAGAATTAATTAATTAGGGCAAGTATGTGATAGCCGTTTACTTTAAAAACGGTCATTTTTTAACTGTATTTGGATGACAGCGAAAATTGACGGCCTTAGACCGTCATGGATTCTAAGAGTGCGTGTGGGGTGAAGAACGCACTAAAAAAACAAAAAAACAACAACAACAACAACTGCCAGTCTATCGTCACCCAAAACGATTTCATGTTGGAATCGTTACAGTAAACGTGTTTTCATGTATATTTTGTTTATTTGGTTCTTTTTACTATTAAGTATTACTGCAAACCAAAAGAAAAAAATAATTTCGGTTTGGCAGCAATGAATTTTCTTGACAACAAAGCTTCTAAAATATTTTGTACAGGACTTAGTATTTTCAATAATGCTCCCTCATTTCTTTCCCCAAATTTTATATTTTTCAAATTCATTCCTTACGGAGAAAAAATAATAAAGAGCATAAGGAATAAAATAACTAAGGAGGACCGACCCATCGTTGGAAATTAGTGTGTTTAAAATATCCATTAACATGTAAAATTAGCACAGTTATGTTCCAGATCGACATGTTCTCTTAATTAATTCCGTAAGCAATCAATTTTATTGTTGCAGGTTGTAGAAATTTTATGGAAAAAGATATGCTACTTGTTTTATGCATATTCATACTCTATCACAGACAGGCTGAAGAAATTACACTGAGTATGTTCCTCTTCCTCATGTTTGTGTTTATGTCGGAAATGTGCTCTCGATTTCTGCATTGGAATGCGTTAAAAGTAGTTTTAATAGTCTTAGCATACCCTCTGCAATAGAAATAGCCTGCTGCACACCTGCTGCAGATGAGAAGGGGGACTGAAGGGGCTACAGACCCCTCTGAAATTAAAAAAATTCAAATAAAAGCACTAAAAATTCAGGAAAAACTAGTGGTAAATGTAAGCACCATAAAATGACCACCAGATACCATTTTTGAGAACGGAATATTTTGAATATACGAAATATTTTATTGTGTATGCTGCCCACTAGAAAGCAGCCAGGGGTGCCAACTTTTGAAAAACATTGTGTTCTTATGAGTTAAAAAAGTCTCAAAATTCTTCCATCCATGTATCATGATATTAACGCACACCATCACTATTTTAAATTTTCTATTTACTGATTTCAATATGCAAATATATAGCAATACAAAATAAGAAATATAATAATAATAACACGACAAATTGTTGGGTGCAGTATTGTGTCACTGAAAGCATCCACGTATACAATTCCAGCCCCTGGCAGTGACCCTGCGTGAACGGTACAGCCGACTTCGAATACATTTTTTGTAACAAAATATTCATAAACTTTATTTCAGACTAGAGTTGCAAAAAAGCCGGCTTTTTTTGAATGGGTGTTTTTTTTTTCGATAAAAAGCCTGCTTTTCGAAAAAAAAACCGGAAATTTTGGCGTTTTACCAATTACAGCTAACCTATTTCACTTGAACTTACTGTTATGAGTTTACAGGTTTGTAATGACATATTTTACAACTAGCTACAAAAATGTACATGATGTAGCAGCCAAGAAACAGACAGATATTCGCCAATCTCAGTGGACACATGTTGCTTAGTGGTTCAGATACAATTTTAACCCTAGCTTACCGAGGTTGAGGGCCACCTCTATTTTTTAGATTTTTCAACTGTTTGAAAATACATTACATTGTTCCTTAGGATGTTCGCAATATTTCTGTATTACTTTTGTTCATAAAAACATAAATGTAATGTAATTAGGAGACAAAATGCACTTGGTTGGCATATCAGGCGCCATCTTTGAAAGCATCTCATTTGAGATACTTATGCCAGTGGCAGTGCACCTATGTTAATTATGGTAATTACTAATTATAATATTTAATAAACAACTGCACTTCTAGAAACAAAAAAGCATTAAAAAGGAATATAATGGATTTTGTGAGTTCACCGGTGTGTAAGTTTTTGTACGGCACGGTTAAGCTAGGGTTACAACTAAACGTTTAGTCCTGATGAGCATATCTGGCCATGAAATGGACTTAAAACAAGTTTGTACATGCTTATATCTCAATTTAAATGTTGATGTCATAAAATATGAAACAAATGTTAATATCAAAATATTCGATGTTTTGGGATAATTAAAAATCTTTACTGTTCACAACACATGTGCAGAAATATATGTATTACGTGTATATATCCTGTTCAACAGAGCTTTGAGACCGTAGCGACATGTGACTCTTGGAAACCAACCCTTAGAAGTAAATGCAACTTTTCGAACCGAAGCAACATAAGCTGGAAGTGTGGCTTGTCACTTGGACTGTACAGTTTTCTCAGGGAACTTTCAGACCGAAGCAACAAGTGACATGTGTCACTTGGAAGCAGACCCTCAGTAATCCATTCAACCTTTTGAACCAAAGTGCGACAACGAGCTAAACATGTCACTTGCATGTTACTCGGACTACACTGTTTTCTCAGTGGCGTGCATCGTGCCGCTTCGGTCTGTTGTTCTTACATGCACGGTGAATGTTTTGCTTTATACTGAAGGAGACTGCGTCACTTGTCATCTGTGACTTCAGTCTGAAAGCTCCTTCAATGGCGCGCATCATATTGCCTCGGTCTTGTTTGAGCATGCTTGGTGGATGTTTGCTTACAGACTGAAGGGGCCCATGTCACTTGTCACTTCAATGTGACACACCCACTGTCATGTGTTGCTTCGGTCTGAATATTTTCTATACTTAACAAGATTGTTAGCTACTTCATCAGAGATGAAGATTTAATTTAGTTTGTAAATCACAGAGAACAATTTGCAAGTACTGTTGTTGGAAAAAGGCAAGCCTCTAAATAGAAGGCTCCTTTTATAGGCCTCTGCAGTGGAATAAAGAAATGCTGTTGCGGCCTTGTAATAAGAAGGGATTTGAGGTATAATCCTCAGTGGAGGCAGAGTGCTTTAGATCTAATTTCAAGCTGTTGGTCCAGTCCAGATTTCTTAAATAGATTTTTTTTGCCATTTGTGGCCAGTCATATTTGCTCTGCTTCGCAAAGTCGTTGTTCTAGATGTTAACGACTAATTTAAATATAATTTTATATTTGACAGCAAGTCTATACATAATTGAACTATGATTATGTCATAGTTGATATATTAATATCAATTGAGCGTGCATATCAATTCCCATACAAACTTTATAGACCAGAAATGTATTTATAAGTGAAATTGCTGGGATCAGGGCATCGACTTGTAAGAAATAAATATACTGGGCTGTGGTCTACCAAGATTGAGAGCCATGGTAACAAGCAGCCAAAATACATCACTATTTGATCCGTGACCAGGTTTAGCGGCCATTTAACCAAATTTTACATGATGTACCGGAAAGCCAGAATACAAATATATTTTACTGAACACAAACTTTAATGTAAAGAGATTTGATACTAGATTTTCAAAAGGTAGAGCAGTATTTTTGTTACTTCGTGTACATGTTTGTATAACAAATTCAAGCATTGAAAATCATATCATAATATTAGGTTCTATTAAAAAAACATACAAAACTACTCTAGTTACGTGAATATGTTTATAGTACATAGATATATTTAATAAGCCTACCGAAATATGAAGATAACACTCAGAAAGAACCACCAGCTTTTTTAAAAACACTGTTTATGTCTAGCTACGAATTTCATATTGTAAATTGTATTTTATATTAGGAATGAGTGTTTATTTTATAGTAGGGATATAAACTAAAACCATGAAACAGGAAAAATACTGCCAACTCCTGTATTTTCATTGATTTGAGACACTTTTGAGAAAAAAGCCCAACCAAAAAAGCCGGGTTTTTCCGACCACTTCCAACTCTATTTCAGGCACATAATGTATACCCATTTTGAGAAATTTGAAGGCATAAAATGTTTGCTCCCCAAATTCAACACATATGTAAAGTTAAGTTCCGGACAAATTTAAAGAAGGAATAGACGAAAGGTAGTAAGAAAGTGAAAGAGCAAGTTATGAAAGAAGAAGAAGAAGAAGAAGAAGAAGAAGAAGAAAGCAAAGAACAGAGAAATAGATAAAAACAGAAAGAAAGAGAGAGACAAAGGCAATCAGATGACGAAACAGAGAAAGATTTTTCTTGTATGTACGCATTGCTTGCATTGTGGAATTATTTCTTTTGTAGTCTACGCAATGCCGGATCTACAAGCCGCAAAACCCCGCAGTGCGGGGGGGGGGGGGGTGGAGACAAGTAAGCCTTTAGGGAACCCTCAGCCATTGACATAGTAGAGGGTACGTATATGCATATGTAAAAAATTAACGTAGGTACTCAAGGGTACAGAAACGAATACAATATACGTGTAAAGGTAAAGTTCCCTGTGCATATAGCACAGTGCTATGAAGGCACATTTAGGGTATGTGGGCTCCACATATTTTTGATGTCGGCCATCTTGGAGGTGATGTGATCAGCACCATGCTGCGGCCGCCTTTACCCCCCAGGGTAAGCCCTAGAGCGGGTACGAAGCCGGAAAAATTCCGACCTTAGATCAGCCACTCCGAGTTTCCCGCGTGGCAGTGTGACTAAAATGAAATCAGGCTAGAATTTCAGTAGAAATGCAGTGCGACATGAGATCAAGAATTACACACATACATTGTATATGCATGTATATATGTATGTATATATATATGTATATATATATATGTGTGTGTGGGTGTGTGTGTGTGTGTAGCGATAGGTAGATAGAGGCGGCCTTTGGAATTATTTTGCGGGGGTGGGGGGGCAAGATTTGTAGATCCGGCACTGCAGTCTATGGTTGTTACAAGCATAAAAACAGTCTTTTGTTGAGACGTTTCAGGAGAACACACGCTCCCTTCATCAGACAATTATTTTTAGTCACGCAAAATTGGATAAAACTCAAGATAAATGTCTGATGAAGGGAGCGTGTGTTCTCCTGAAACGTCACAACAAAAGACTGTGTTTTTATGCTTGTAACAACCGTAGACTTCAAGAGAAATAACAGAGAAAGAACCGAGCCCTCCATCAATTGTCTACAGTTCCTGCTTTCAAAATTCTGACAATTAACACCTTCTAACAAAAAGAGGAGAAATTCGTTGTCATAAAATTTAAACAATATTTTAATACTAAATTATTTTGACGGAGACATCAAGCAACATGTAACTACCGTGCGTCCATTTCCTTGCGAGGCCGAGAGATCGGGAGAATTGTGGCGGGCGGCGCTAGCGGAGATGCTGACATTTTCAACCAGTAACGTCCCGCTTAAGTTTACCCTCCAAAGCTTCTTGCTTCGCTCGGAATCGCTTGGAGGTTTCGAATGTAGTACAACACTCTATCAAGATTACGTTGCAGGCTAAACCGTTAAAAATCAATGGTTTTCGTGAGCATTGTTTTCAATCTGAAAGCTCCAAGCTTGAGTTGTTCTTTCCTTCGCGACTACAGGTGCCCTGGACAGAGCTGTGAATGGAGTGAGGAGCAGACCTTGAACCAAGAGCGTGTTAATTTCATACTGTGTGAAAGAGTGTGGTTTTTGGTTACTTGCAGTGGTACTTCCTTGTGTAATTGCAGTGTGTGTGTATTGTGTGTAAGTGAGACGATTGAAATGCCAGATGCAAAGGTCACGTTAGAACAAAGATTTTTTTATGTATGATACTTACGAGAAAACAGACTCGTGTCGAGACGTGTGTAGGCAATTTGCACAGAAAATCCGTGGCGTTTCACCTCCAAGTAGAGACGTTCGACGTCTTGTCCTTACATTATGAGAAACTGGATCGTTAAATTTTAGAAAGACAATACAAGGGGAGAACTTGGAAAAATTACGGAAGAAGAACTTTTGCGTGTGAATCAAACTTTCATCAAACGATGCCAGGAATGTGTGAATGTAGGTGGACCTCACTTTGAACAACTCTTACAACACGTCTTGCAATATTAATACGAGGGCCACTATTTATATTTTGAGCCTTCGCAACACTGATTGAAGTTAAGCGCGATTTGACGTTTGCACGGAATCGTCTGGCATTATTGACCATAACGTACTTCAAATGTTTTGTCAATAGCTTGATTTGTGTTGTTTATGTTGCCTTGGAGATTGCGCGACAACAATAAAATGGAATTAACTCGTGAACATTTTCGTGCGATGATTTTTTACGATTTTCGACGTGGATTATCAAGACAAGAGTGCATCGATCAACTTACTTCCACATTTGGCGATGAAGCCCCATCCTTTGCCACTGTGAAACGCAGGTATAACGAATTTAATCGTGGCCGCCATTCGATCACCGACGAGATTCGCGAAGGTCGTCCAAAATCAGTTGTTGTTCAAGAAAACATTGATGCTGTGCAAATCCTAATACTGCAAGATCGGCATGTGACATACTGTGAGATTGAGGCAACCATAGGCATTAGTTCCACCAGCATATATAAAATATTACATGATCATTTAGCTGTGAGAAAGGTATGTTCTCGTTGGATCCCACACAATTTGACAAAAACTCAAAAAGACGCTCGCGTCAATTGGTGCAAACAAATGCTCAATAAATACAATCGTTGTGCTTCAAAAGACGTATATAAGATTGTAACAGGTGACGAATCATGGACATATGCATATGAGCCGGAACGTAAACAGCAGTCGACTGTATGGGTGTTTCAAGATGAACCCAATCCAACAAAAGTTGTTCGCGCTCGAAGCACATCGAAACAAATGGTTGCCTGTTTTTTCGGGAAAACTGGTCATGTGGCAACTGTGCCTTTAGAGGAACGTAGAACGGTCAACTCTGAATGATACACAACAATTTGTTTGCCAGAGGTCTTCGGTCAAATACGGAAAACAAACAAACGCCGTCGGATCATTCTTCATCAAGACAATGCCAGCTGTCACACATCTCGCCTAACAACCGACTTTATGAACAGTCAAAATATCGAATTGATGGGTCATCCGCCGTACAGTCCTAATTTGGCACCCAATGACTTCTTCTTGTTCCCGAATGTCAAGAATAAATTGCGTGGACAACGATTTTCGTCGGCGGAAGACGCCGTTGATACGTTCAAAAACCATATAATGAAGGTGTCTCAAGAAGATTGGAAAAACTGCTTTGACAAATGGTTCGAACGAATGCAAAAGTGTATTGACCATAAAGGAGAATACTTCGAAAAACAATAAAGCAGTTTTCAATGCCAAATTCCTGTTTTTTCATTGTTAGGCTCAAAATATAAATAGTGACCCTCGTATGCATATCTGCATGCTAAAGATATGTCCATAAAAATAAGCGGGACGTTATTGGTTATAAAATGTCGGCATCTCCGCTAGCGCCGCCCGCCACACTTCTCCCGATCTCTCGGCCTCGCAAGGAATTGGACGCACTGTACTAAGAGACTGTGTTTGACAGTACACATTTTAGAACAAAATGCACAGTAAAGTTTTTTTTGTTTTTCGTAGAAACAAGAAGTGCAAATCGCTTAGGGTAACCTCCTTTTCTAATGCAGCTAGAGATTACAAAGGCCGCTTCACTGCACAGATGTCAATTACCTTTATGTAACAAAGCGGAACCTGTTTTCCTCAATAGACAATTAATACCGTCTAACAAAAAGAGGAGAAATGAGTTTTGTCTGGTCATTAATCCTACGTGTTTTTTCTCACTCCAGTGACCTTAGGATTTGTTCAGTTTTAACAGGCCAAATGTCTTTTTCAGAATAATGTTTCTTTAAATGAACGATTAGAAAGTCAATAGTTTTAGTTCGATTTTCGTTTCCAGAGCGAATAGATTGGGCCCAAGGGATTGGGTCAAACTGGCCACGTCTGTTCAGTGTGGTCGATCAATTGCAAAATACACAAAGAGGTGTATTAGTTAATATAAGTTTCAGAGCAGTTCAAAGTCTGACCTAATTTGACACAGAAACAACATGGCCATCCTCGAAAATACATGAAAAAGTTGTAAGAAAATTTAATCGATCCTTTCTATATTAGTCTACAGTACACTGTTACGATATTTCGCTCATTAATTCTTGTAAAAGATGAAATGAAGAGGTGGAAATTTATTGTAACGGTATAACAATAGTTTCCATTGCAGTATCGTAGTTAGAAAAATAATGCGTTCTCGAAGTGTTGGGGGAAGGGGCGGATGAAGGGGTGGTATCTCCCAGCTAGGAAAAATTATGCAAATCATCCTCCCACCTGTCTGAATTTCGTCATGTTAAACCTTATAAGCACCCAGTGGCGGGGATTGGGTTTCAAAACTGGGGCGGGGGGGACAAGGTGGCAAAACTAGGAGGGCAAAGACAGTATATTTCCCTTTGTAGATAAGATTTAGCATAGTGCGGGGGCAAAAATGGCGAAAACTGGGGGGCATCTGCCCCCCCCTAATCGCCGCTACTGTTTAAAGCATCCCTCCAAGTAGCCCGAAGGCTCGATCAACACTCCGCAATCCAGCAATTTCCACTTCAAGTGCTGGATGTAAGGTCTAACCACCTTCTTGGTCGAGCCTCGCCCTTCGACTTATGACGTCACAAAAATTGCAGTGTATTAATGCTAAGAGCCCTAAAACCTAACAGCGAAACCATTTAGCGTGACGTCACAAGTCGAAGGGCGGGGATTCGTGTACTGCATTGGACCACTTTCGCTCCAAAATACTCGATCGAATCTCCCACGCTCGAGCGTGATACGCTCGATTGTACCGCACTCGTAGTGGAATGATTGACAACGTCCCGTATTTCAGAGCCTCTTAAGCAGCAGTGTCAACCTAAAACCTATGCATGGAAGGAAACCGCTCTATGCAATTACCATTCTAAATAATAATTTCGTATGTTATTATGTAAGACTCAAATACAATACACATGAAAAGCATGCAATATCTACAGACTGAAACGTAAAATGGATACACATGCTGACAGAGCTCCATAAGCAATAACAAATATCGTATCACAGTGCAACAAATACGTGTACATCATTGTTCACTTACCGAAAAGGATAATATGTAATATTCTGCGAAATAATAAAATGGAGTTATAACATTCAATCGAACATAATTTTAATGTGACAATAATCGTAGAAACATAAAATGTCACCCTTGGTAGTTTCAGCCCATAATCATCTATTTCATTTTCACATATCTCGGTAAGATATACAAAACTGCATTTTAACATGGAGATGATGACTATATTCACTTATTTTTCAATCTCATTTCGTCTTTTACTTCACAATCCATATTTGAGGACCCATTACCATAGAAAAATGACTGAAATACGTGTACTAATAGTGTTCGAGAGTTCGAGTGTATTCCACTTGTTCGAGCGTTTTTCGCTCGAGCGTAAGACCTATCGATTCTGCATGCCATCTTGCGTTGCCCGTGCACTATTTGCCGCTCGAGCAAAAAACGCTCATTGCAGCACTCTAGCTGGGATATAACTCGTTTTCTGAAATTTAAATAATAAAATCTCCTTTTCAAACTCATTGTAGCACTCCCATTAAAATAGCTATGAGTTAAAACTGGAGAGCAATTTCATTTTGCCAATATAGTAATGTAAAGAATTCACAAAATGATAGAAGTACAAGCTAAACTTACTAGTTTTTCATTCCTCCACCACAGACATCACATGTCTTTAAGCTCATCTAAGCACAGAGCAGAAGGATGGTAAACTTCTTACATTGCAAGTATATGCCATGCAACTTACTTTGACTAGAGTCAATTGGTGATAGGTTTTATATCACAATATTCTTATTCTTAGTCATTTGCCAATCATTACAAAATAATTTTGATTTTCCAATATATTTTAGTTATCAGAAACAGAGGAATTAAACCATTGCACGTTAGCAAATACATGAAAAAAACCTACGTTAAATAAACTAAATCAATCAATCAATCAGAAAAACAAGCTGTTATGTTCAGATTTTGATTCGATCGCCATGTGCATAGAAGCTGAAATAAAACATTGTCTAACTAGTGATATAAATGACACAACTTATGATCAATGGAATCGATTTAAGAGGACATGACTTATTCTCAAAATGATCGTGCAATTGTAGACAAAACACATAAAGCGAACTTTCATTTTTATAACTGAAGGAAGCCCAAATTCAATAACATTCCTGTTGGTTATCACCAGTTGCTGAAGTGGTTCAGCTTAATTATCAAGATATCACCACATTTTCTAGAGAAAATAACCAGCAAAGTATCGAATTCAAGTCCTGGTTTATTCAATTTCTGTAATTCCCCCAAAAGAAACTCCCTCAACTCAAGTAGTTCTGTTACAATCTTTCAAAGAATGTTAGAATTATGTACATTTAATTCATGAACAACACATTAGTCACTCAATGTTGACGGAAATATTTCACCGTTACATAAACAGCAGTCATATTTACACCAGCGCGTTCGATTTCACATTTTACTGTCTATTGGGGCAGGTCAGAACAATAATACAAGCACATCAATATTGTATTATAATGAGTACTTACCTTTTCTTACGCTGAGTTGATGCAAAAACGTTTAAATTCATGAAGTTCGTCACTGATTCCTGGTTTATCACACAAATGTAAACTTCATTCGCATTTGTGTACAAGCAGGAAATGTTTATAAATACTTTAGTGATTCATGCATGAACACGACTGGTGAAAAAGTACTATAATACAGTCTTCTTGACATATTTAGTTTTTTCCTCTTTAGTTTACGTATTAGTACATACTTCTGCTTTCCCCATGTCGTTGCTGCTAAACGCCTGGAGCATGTACCGAGTTGATATAATGTTAGCCTAGTTTTGCATTTCTTCATTCAGTCTCAGAACTGAAAAGTGAGCGCGTTCGATATTTCACGTTCGCTACCATCTGCAGCAACATGAACGTTTAGATCACACAGATCTTAGCATTCCAAGTGGCTTTTGAGCAAGGCAAAAAAAGTTATCACTGTTCGTTTTACAGTAGGCCTTTACGAGTGTTTCAACATAAATGAAAGTGAAATCGCTGAAGTAACTGTCGACTAAGAAGGTGAGTTGATTGTTATTCTGTCTACACGGCGGGTAAGACGTATCTTGTTGGGCAGCGCTGAACAGTCTGCTCGTGAGCACGTGGTACCTCTGGACCCTAGATAAATGTAAGTTCAAACTTGTTTTTGATTTCGTTCGTTTTGTCTCGGCATCATCCAACGAGTTGTTTTCATGGTCAAATTCGAATAATGTGTTCTACGGACTTTGATGCAGTGGCGTGCCAAGAAATTTTGTACGTGTGTTGATTGATTTAATTATCCCTGATTGTACGGTGGGATGCATAAGTATTGTTTGCCAAATTGTCCATGAGTATTTTCATTAATTTCTCATTCATCCTACGTGTTTCTAAGGACTAGAATTTTACGTATGCTGATGTCAACAGCTTGTTTGGTGTTTTGGTTCAATTCCTAATGCTCATATTGTCAAAAGCAGTGAGAATAAACATGGCGATGGACACTTTGCTCGGTAATACTTATGTACTACACTATACCATTAGTTTAACTGTAAAAAAGGTGAGGGGAAGTTATAAGGAAATCGCGAGGAAATGGAAGAAGTGTATATGGCCTTTATTAAGGTACAATCACGGCATTCGCTTGGAGTAAAAGACGAAAATCTAATTTAAAATATCAATCAGAATGTTAGGAAGTGAGATTCGAACCTACAACCTCAGGAATACGCCAACCATTAGGCCGTTATGACTACTTTTGAGTCATCAGTGCTGCATTTTATACTCTATACTTGCATATGATGTTCTTCTTCTTTTTTTAGACCGCATCGAATTTATTTTATGCAGTTTGCTTTGAGAGTTTCATCCTCACTTTTTTTCTTTTAGAAAAAAAAAGAGTTAACCTTTGAAAACTTCTGCATGTGCTTTTCTTCTTTTCAAATATTACTAAATTCACTCAAGGGATTTACTTGATCAAATGCATTTTGAATTTGCCAATATTCGACACCATAAGAAGTAGTATTGTCTGTTAAATATTACAGAAGGACATTTTCCATGGATCTCGATGATGAATAACTTGTTTGTGTTTTTGGTTACTTAACGTGTCTTCCTATTAAGGCCAATCACGGCAATGAGGATGAGTGATAATATGATGAAATGAATGAATGAAAGAAACAAGCACTATCCGTGACTCGAACTCGAGCTTTCGGAACCCTACATAAACGCACACATAAATACAGTAGGTTTTTGCTGCTGGTGCACCGTACAGTCACTTTATTAATAGGCAGTGATTGCTGCTACAACTGTTTCAAGTTGGTTGGTAGCTTTTTGGGGGTGGTAAATACTGTGCTGGTTGGGTTAGGCTTGTTGTTCTCTTAGAAGAAGAAGAATACGAAAAATGGTTGTAGCAGCAATACAGACTTCTTAATATGACAGAATAACCTTATTTGTTTTTTATATTGTCATTACTAGACCTCGCTTTTAACCTATTTTTCCGTTACAGGTATGTAAGAAATAATAAGTTATGTCAGCGTATCGTTAAAAAAACTCAACAACTGATGAAGTTGTATAGTGCCTAAAAAAACTATTTTGCTTGCTAGAACCTATTTTAGGTTTATGCGCCTAAATCAAGCCTTTTTTTTTAGGTTTTTATAGATTTATAAAGGTTTTACAGTATATTCATGTCACACAGGCATTTGCTTTGTATGGCCACGAAAACATTCAATGACGAACGTGTTTGAAACGTGCTCTCTGTCGATTTCCCTTCCTCCAAGTCCATGGTGATTTTTCAAAGCTCTAAACAAAACAAAATGTCTGGTGCCACTGTTACCTGTACAATCCAAAGTGGTCTGATCTGTGTGGTTTTTCTCACGTTTGCGTCACCTTGGTGCTTTGTGGTATTCACGCCTTGCAAACTAACATTTCAGCATTGAAGTTTGCACCACTGACTATCTTTTCGTTGAAAGATTATTCTCAGTAAATAAGATGATCCTCACAGACAAAATTGCGGAGTTTGACTGTGGATAACATGAAAAAAGATTGTTGTCTGTACGGCGAAGAGTGGATTTTAATAGCAAATTCCCAATGGTAAGTTCTGCCATCGCCATAGGGTTAAGCAACACACATAACGTTATACAAGATAGTGCGTATTTCAGGATATAGGTGTCCAATTTTCATTGCCGGTGACTATACACGTAATCAGCATTTCTCAGGAATTTTGAACTATTTTGAGTTACCTTGAACCTACTTCAGGATTTGCGAGCCTAACTTAAGGTTTTTCGAACCTATCTTAGGATTTTTAGAGCCTATTTGAGGAACCTAAAATCACACTTTTTAGAAACTAAAAATCCGAGGTCTAGTAATAACGAAAGAATACAGATATGACACATGTATTCTTCAAACGTTCTATTATAAACGGATAGGTACCCCTTCGTATTTTTCAGGAGTTCTAACCATAAACTTCAAAGCACCATTATTTGTGTCGATGTTCCAAACTGACTTTTATCTTTCCAGAAAAAAATAGACTCTGCATGTTCTGTGTACTTACGTGTGTGTGCGTACGTATAACTGTCAAATAATATATTAAACTAAACCCAATGGATCAACAGCCATGTATGGGTCAGAACTTACCACAGTGGCTTTTTCATTGGGCGACGCGTAGTCTCGAGTCTCGTGACAAGAGCCTCTTCAAGTAGCTCCAAGTTGTCTTTACTACGCTGAACCCTACATGGAATCGAACCCGGGATCGCTCGCAGGAAAAGTGAGAACCATTTGGCTACGCAGGGCTCATTTTATATATATATATATATATATATATATATATATATATATATATATATATATATATATATATGTGTGTGTGTGTGTCCCAGAAGTCTTTCCCTGATTACAAACTTTATTCATATCCACTTTATGCAAGGTAGAGATGTGAAAGTGGTGCCAAAATGTTGGAAAACTAACCAAGTTTATTGGTTGCAGGTTTCAGTAATGTGGCTGTAGTGTAGAAGTGTCAGTGCCCAGAAAACCGGAAATGTTCACAAATCAGGAAAAAAGCTCAGTATGTCCTCTGGTATCACGAGACCCGGTCACCAATAACAATATTTATTAGATGAAATTAATCAACCTGGGCAGTCGTAGTATATTAATTAATAGGGGAATAATTAATTATATTCCTAGATTATCTTTATGATGATTTATATTAAGAATTACTAATATGCTGCTCCATAGCGCAGAGGAACTTTCACATGTACATAATTCTTTCTTCTAGAATATCTGCCATCAATAAGTAGGTATTTTAAAAAAATGGAATGTATCTTCATTCCCAAATCCTGTCAAGTCCAAGAAACATTGTATGGAAAGATGCCACCCGATGTCAAGAGCATTAATTCCGGATTCCTTGGCTCTGACGCTGCTACACTACAGCCACATTACTGAAACCTGCAACAAATAAACTTGGTTAGTTTTCCAACATTTTGGCACCACTTTCACATCTCTACATTGCATATAGCGGATATGAATAAAGTTTGTAATCAGGGAGACTTCTGGGATATATATATATAGAGAGAGAGACTATATTCATTCCACATTTTCAATATAGGTGGGTAGCAATATCGGCGTGCCCAAGAAGGGTTGGAGGCATTGCCGTATTAAGAAAGGGTGTTTCTAAGGTTCAACCCCCCAGAAACTTCTGACATGTTGGATTAATGGAAATTCAGAAACCAAAATCTGTAATTCATTTTCAAAATTCTTTTCTAAGCATCACAAAAATACAAGGAGACAATGTTGAAATAATCGAGCTAGAATTTTCATACATTTGGAATTCTGAAACTTGAGCAAAACAGGATTTATTCTCTGAATCGCAGCCCACTTGCAACCCCTCCATTATCACTTCTGCTGTTCTCTTTCCAGTGTTGGTCACAAGGAATAGAGACTGAAAATTCCCTTATGATTGTCCCAAAATTCCCTTTCCAACTTTTAAATTCCTTGTTCGATAAAGTCGAAAATCCCCCTTGATAGGAGTTCGAACCTAGTATCTCCAGTTTCGTAGCGCATTACGTTCGCGATTGAGGTTACAATCCATGCACCAGGCTGTTTCCTTAACAAATAACTGGTTCCACACTTTTCAAAATTCCAAAAATTAATTTTTAGGGTCAAACAACAAATTTAAAGCTTTTTCTTGAAAGTATCTAAAATTTAATAACAAAGTATAATAATTGTGCATTAAAAAACAAAAAAAATTGTGCTGGATATTCACTCATCTGCTAGATTGAGTAAGCCTCCTCAAGGATATCACAATAATAATAATTATTATTACTATGGAATAAAATTGTTTTATTATTATGAAATTTTTAATAATTGTTGTATAATTATTGTTATTATTTCTATTATTCACATTTCTGGCGGCGCCCGTGGGAACAATTATGAATGAACCCCCTACGGCCATGGTTGGAGGGGGCAGAATTCCTGTAAAAAGATTGTCAAATGTAGAAAAATGTGGAAAAATTCAGAACTGGCTACTGAAACAAGCGGAACATAAGTCCCCGTTGCAAAAATCCTTGGCAAGTCACGGAAGCATACAGAGGGAAAGAAAAATGACTAGAAACAAATTAGCGGAGAAGCAGAGGGATTATATTTTCTAGGGGGACAGTCGAACTTAATATAGCCTACTCCAAAATACAATGCATTTTTTTTGTTTTGGTTCGAAGATAATTTTTATTTATTTTTGTTTGTTTCCTGGAGTGGAGAAGCCGCCCCTGTTTCAAAAGCGGCTGAGGTGATGAGGGGGTGCGATGTTTAAATATCTAAAACATCAAATATGCACGAGACCGCGCCCGCATAATTTTTCCTCCCGAGGGGGACAGAGTTACACTTCATATCTTTCCAGAAACTTATATTTTACCTTTATTATTGTTGTTGTTGTTACACAAATAATAAAATTGAAATTGAACTGAAAATACTTTGGCGTTGGTGTCAAGTTCAGGCTCGAGTGCACTATTTAAATAGAAATTGGATTCAACTTATATCAACATTTCGTTGATAAACAGTTCTTTCCATTTTCGCACCTTTCCACAATGCACAGATATCAGAGACTACTGCTGAGTGTTAATTTGTGTGCGTTGGGTAAAAGAAACTCGCTATGTAACCTGAAGCTTTACTATTTGGAAATAAAATCAAACTTAAGAAAAAATACGAAATAATGTAGTCAGTTTCATGTAATTACATGTATCAGGCTGCTTCCGTTTCATAGAAGTGTGCATAAACAACAACAACAGCTATCAGCTCGCGTTAAATAATTTCCCGGGCAACTACAATTTTTGTTGTTGGTCGATTTTGAGAATAGAGATAGAACAAGAAGGTGGAAAATAACTGTTTTCTATCAACAATGCTAATTTTTTTTAAAAAAGAAAACATGAAACAACTCACACTGAGCTGTAGTTATCGAAAACGCCACCGGAACAAACAAAAGTACAAACAATTCTCAACAACACAACAATGGTGATGAAAGACAACAGCCGTTGATATTTGTATGAGCGCAGCTACTACAGGAAAGTACATACATGCCTGTTACATACAATAATAGCGTTATCACTTCAATATCTTGCATTCTACGTTCAAAGTGACGACATTGTTTTAATAGCATAACGTAATATAACATTTCATTAGGTTGAAAATAAGTATTGAAAAGGGGGTGCTGAAGGGGGTGCGGAAGAAAATTAAGGGGTGCGCCCCTGGCGCCGCCCCTAAAAGCGGGGGAAACCCACATGCCCCCGATGGAACACTAGCAATGAGTGAGACGACACGACCTAGCAAATCCACTTTATGCACAGAAAGGCTAAAAGGGACTGTACCTACAGTGGGATCCGAACCACTGTGCAACGTTGCAGTCTCGCCTTGACTTCTGAATAAACTAGACTGTCTCGTTCTCGATTGAGTGATACCGAGAACAAGAATTAATATCGAAACTCTCGGTTTCGTGTGAAACTTCGGCCAATCGCCGTGGCGGAGTGGTCACGATAGCGTGCTACGGTGCAACGGGTCCCCAGTTCGAACCCCGGTCTGATCATGCATGTTCTTTGTGAGTGTCCCTTCCGCAATTTCAACGTATTATCCTCATCGGCGCGATTAGCCGAAAGTGTCAGAAAAGCGACGCTAAATAACAAAAATTTAATCAAAATCAAATCGTTCGAGATTTTTGGTATGATGTTTGAAATGTTTACGTAAGTCATATATTTTTTTTATAGTGATTTCAACCGCAATCTAAAATCGGCGATTGTAAAGAAAGGGTAAAGTGCTCTACTGTGCTTAACACCACGCCATGAAGGCGTATAGGAGGTGTGGGGGTAACGCCCCACACTTTCTTGATGTGATGTAATCAGCATCACGCCCCTGATCGGCCCCAGGGTTTCCCCCAGGTACCCATGTTATTCGACACTAGGTATGTGCCGGGGCCGCTTCCAACGTTAGAAAAGTTCCCGGATTTGAACCGGTCGGGGATCGAACCCGGGACCTTTAGCATGGTAGTCAGACGCGTTACCGACTTTTTTTTAAATTTTTTTTTAATTTTTTTAAAGGAAAGCCCCTAAGCGGAAGCTTCCCCCATCACACTTCATTTACTCATACCAGTTCACTCAAATTTCTCTTTCAGGACAGACAAACGTACATGTCCGAGCCGGGATTCGAACCCGGGACCCGTGGCGTAGTAGCACGATGTGCTAACCACTCCGCTACAGGGGCCGACCGACTGAGCCGCCGCATTGTTAAATTGAAAACTATGGAATGCTGAAAACAGAAGGATACTATGAAAGCATTCCATCGTTCCGTGGGCGTCATTCACGCATAAAAAAGTAAGGATATAGACATGCTTATGGATTAAAATATCCATAATGAACTGATTTCAGAGAATAATTAACTACTTTGTAGTGTCTGCCAACAATGAAAAAATGATGACACCCTGAATGCATGAAAAGCATCAACGAAAATGTGTTAGACGCGTGACGCTTTAAAAATGTAACATAGTTTGACTTCATTTGTCTCCGATATGGCGCTACACGTGCTAATGATTTTTGTTGATGAAATATGCAAATTATTTGAATTCGTAAACATTTAAATCTTAATGCAATTACAAGCAATAATAATTTACAGGTTAATTCATTTTGTTATTTACACGGACTAGGACCACTTTCCGTCATTCGCGTTTGTTCTTCGTGCCTACATCCTCTGTTCCGAATGATCTCGTTTTCTGTTTCATCGTGCCTTCTCTCTGTCATGTTTCTTTATATCTTTCTCTCCCGTACTCTGCATCTTTATTTTTCTTGCTAACTCTCTCTCTCTCTCTCTCTCTCTCTCTACTTGTTTTTCGTCTACCACTTCCCCTTCTCTTTGTGTCTGGTTTCACATCACTTTCTTTGTCTTTGCTCTCCTTTATCATAGCGTTTTGCATATCTTTTCTCTCTTTGTCCATTGAAACATTGCCTTTCCTTCTCTCCCTCCTTCTTTTCGTACCTTTCTCTCTCCTTCCACATCTTTGTCTCTCCTGCTCTTTCTCTGGCCTCCCACACCGTCTTCCATTGTCTCCTTTTCTCTCCTTTTCCTCTGCTACTCTCTTTATCTCTGTGTGCATGGTTTCTTCATATCCCTTTCTTTGTCCTTTCTCACGTTCTTAATCGTTTCTTGTATGTGTTTTCTCTATCTCTCTTGCTTGATAAACTATTGTTTCTAAACACATTGTTACTTAAGAATACATTCTTTTCATTTTGACCGCGCCTCCTGCTCCTCTTCAGGCAATTTTCTTGCAGGACCATGTTACATGCATCCTATGTTTTTGATTTATTGATTTGGTGTTTTAAGTCCACTTTTTGCACAGTAAGGCTAGTCGGGACTGGACCTACAGTGGGATCCGAACCACTATGTGCCTCCACCGGGTATCGAACCCAAGACCCCTTGATTACAAGGCGAGGACGCTACATCCTATGTTGATTGAATTGATTTGATTTATTTTACTGTCACTCAGAGGCGTGGCGTGCATATAACCGGTGTTACCGCAGGTAACAGCGAAATGTAAAGAAATTAAAAAGTTTTTTTCTCAATAAAATAACAACATTGTTAAATAAGTTAGCCGACAGCGTTGCAGTTGAGTGTATATTGCAGAGGACATTTTGTTCTGCAGCCGACAAGAGCGAAGAGACAGGCCATTCCGCTACCCTCAAGAGGCAACAAGAGGAAAGGGCGGCCGCCAATGCAAGGGAACAGCGGTGAAAGACTTGGAGGCAAGTGTGCTAGGGGGTTATTCATATGCCTGTTTAGGGGCCCTGTTGCCGCTGCGGCCTACCGGATCAGCAAGTGTTGTCACATTGGATTTTCAGAAAAGAACTAAATCCCGCCTAAAACGGGGATACTATTTCTCTGAAGCAACAAGAGCTAGACTGCAAAGCCAAAGCTGGATTTAACTACAACTGAGACCGTTTAGTAATGGACGAAAAGATAAGTACTTGATGCGATTCGTGATTTGGACAAACCTTACTCCAAAAAACTAAGTTGGCAACAGTAGCACGTACATCTGGACTTCCTCCTACCGCAGGAGGAGGGGAATTCTGTCGTCTCCTCGACGCAGAAACGTCAAACTGACCCGAATTTGTGGTTCTTCTTCTCCTTTCCACCTGTTTGCAAAGAAACAGAGATGGTTGACAAGGCTCGACTACTTACTATTCACTGGATTTTCGCGGTAACTCTCTCATGAGTGGTAGTTCTTTCTAGGAGTGGTTGTGGCTAAATATATAATTGAGCGGTTTGCAAAAAAAAAAGGCATGTTTTTTTTGGGGGGACGGTAGGCTGGAGATGATAACGCCTGATAGCCGGTAACACTTTTGAAAAAGTCACGCCACGCCACTGCTGTAACTTTTTGCTAATCGCGAAGATGAAGATGATGAAATTTATAAAAGGGCATTCACAAAGAACACCCATGCCAAGGCGGGAATTCGAACCCGAGACCTCTGCCGTCATAGCGCCCTGTGCTAACCATTCCGCCACGGAGACTGGCTACTTTTGATCTGGGATATCCAAAGTTATTCTCTGGAAAAAAAGTATCCAATTCTTCCCGTATACGGAAGAAGAGAGAATATTTCTTTCAGAACGCACGAAGACTAAGAATTAAGCCATATTCGTGGTTGCTCATGTGAAACATTTCAGTATCGTTTCGATATTGTTACTTTCCTCAGTGTTTCTTTCGAAACAGCGTTTCTCTGTACCCGTGTGCTACGTGCACTTTCACCCAAAACTCTCAATCCTTATATAACTTTCTCCGACAATCGGTTGGCAATAACCTAGACCTACATTCCACTACAGGACATTTCAGATACATCTTTTGCTAAGGGACAACTTGCTCCATCTTGTAGCAGATAAATCGACTAAGCAATCCGAAGTCGAGACTGTGTTCGGCCCGACATTTCTGCAAAAAGAACAAGTGCAGGAAAAGATGGCAAAATATAGACTGCCCCAAAAGAATACATGACCATCCTTCCTTTCGAAAATCCCTAGGCGTAGCTAGAACTTTATATTTGGGTGTGCACATAGGAAAAAATGAGGTCTTGTACCTTTTTAATACCATATTTTGCAACACAATCACTTGGCTCTTTAACTGCACTGATGTTTGTAAAGGAATATAAATTCACTAAATGACAATGTTGGAAACTTCTGAATATATGTAGCAGAAAAAAATCAAATTGCATAGAAATTACACACACACAAAATGTTCATAAATGTTAGAAACAAATACATCAAAATACACGTCATCTATAACAAGAGACATCTGTCAAAAGGTACAATGTTCTTAAACTCAATAACTTCATTTACATCAATAGACTAAGCTTTTCCCTGTTCCACAAATAGCAAGAGCAGGGATTCCAATCTATCCTGCTTCTGAGTTGCTCTTAATTTAGTTTTAACTTGGGTAAGCTTGGAGAAAGCTCTCTCTCACACGTGCAGCTTGTGACAGGTATAGAAGAAAGGCGTTGCAGTACAGAGTAGAATGCAGTAAATATCTTCTTTCTCCAATTACATCACAAAATCGAAAATCTATAGACACTCGTTTCTTCAGCGATAATGCACACGTTTGTACCAAGTAATGACATTTTCAACTTCTTACAACTGCCGCTTATCTTCTCTCTTTTTAAAATATCTGTCTTTAATTCTCTTTGATAAAGCAGCCCAATAGGGTGTGCCTGGCACACCCGGCACACCCCATAGCTACGCCTATGGATACACCACTGTCAAGACATTTCCTTGCTCCCTTCTTCATACTTGTCAGAAAGAGTGTGATAGGGTAACGAGGAACAAGCTTCGCGCTATGAAGCCCACCATTGGTGAATGGCGTTCCTCATACTGTCTCTCCCGTTGAGAATAGGTGATTTTAACTCGGCTTCGAATTGGACACAGCCATCTCACACATCGTCATTTGTTGCAAGGGCCGTGTCTCTAACGTAGTTTTAATTTTCGGCACGTTCTTTTCTAATATGCCAGGCCTTCCCGTTGGCGCAGTGTTTCATGTCGCACATGAAACGTTATGCCTCCCAGCAAGTAAAGGAGGACTGAACTTGCGCCAAGTGGAGAGACAGGCCTCAGCGTTGTTTCTACAACGAAACATTGAGTTACTACTTCACTACCCTGATAGTGTAACAGCAAGATTACTACATACTCTGATAGATGAAGTGGAACTGCGAACACCCATTTATCCAGGGAAGATCCCTTCCCACTACAACTATTTGAGGACAACTCTTGTCGAGTTTTGCTATCTCCTAATCGGTTCACCTCACATGGATGTCGATGGCATGACAGTGAAATTTTTCCATAACCAATTGACTTGCAGGTTACACCACCAGCCACGAATTGTGCTTCTCCGAACTAATGTAGTGTGGTCAAACGTATGGAGAAATATATCTGCATCTCATCTTTCTAACCGCGTTCGATCTTTGTGGTACCTAGTAGTTCACGAGGCCATTGCGACCGGTGCTCGAAAGTGGCGATACCAAATGACTGACAGTGCGGTATGTTCCAATTGTCATCAAGCTGAAGACACTTTACGTCATCACCTCGTAACATGTCCCGCAACGGTAGATCGATGGAAGTATTTGTGTAAATGCCTTGGTACTATATGTAGAACATCGCCTGATACATTTACTGTAGATCATTTATTGTTACCAGATTTTGTGTTCTTCCCTCTTTCTAAAGTAAGAGCGGTCCAGTTTTTAGTAGCTCAATATATTTATTACATTTTAGGACATAATTCAGTGTCAATGCAAATTTAGCTGGAATATCATTACAGTGAGAATTATTACCAGATAGACCAAGCTAACCGCAAAACACTCTATACAAATTTCTTGCACGCCCTTTTCTTGTAAGTACACCTAATTATGTAATCTAGATCTGATACATGTGTAATGTTATCATAGGATCATGTAAGTACAGAAGGTCGTTTCATGTCCATGGTAACAAAGTTAGAACCCACCTGACCTTAAGAAAAATCATGACGCCACGAGCGGTGGTGCTCCACGTGATACCTCTGTCTTGCAGCAATGGCCCTGCAGCGGAGTTTCCATTGGAGGAGACTGCGTTGAAGAACACATTGGTCCAAAATGTCATATTCCTCCTGACAAGCTTTCCAAAGACCCTCAATTGTGCGGGGCCGTCTGCTTCCCAAGGCTCGTTTCAACAACGGAAACCCACACAAATCCATGGAAGAGGCATCGGGGGATTTCACAGGGATGTCCGTAAAGGGGATTGCATGAATGCCCGTTTCACGTGCCATCCGATCCACGTATGCCTGCGTGAACTTTGGCGTATGACTGGAAGCCTTGTCCTGGTGGATGACAACACGAGATGTGTCGCTGCCATAGAGAGAAGTAATTTCATGTCTGTAAAGTGGCTCCAAAATATTCGTCTGGTAATAGGCTGCATTTATTTTAGCCTTTTTTACCACTCTGCGCGGTGGAAGTTTGCCGTTATGGCAGTAACCACCAACAACTATGAACCCGCTTGGAAAACTTTCAGCACATTGACGTACCCCCTCAGATCGACCTCTTGCATCACGTGGACGATAGTAGATGGGCCTTTTTTTTTTACCACAACCCGACAGATACACACATGCTTCATCCAGGGACACCACATACTTCCAGCGGTCCCCTGCCAGATTTCGTTCGTAGTGCTTCCGACTGTTGGTCTTCCTCTCCTGGACATGTGAGGCACGCAACTTATGAACTTGAGCCTAGTGCTTCCGCACAAGTTGTAAATCTTGGGCTATGATGCGATTTACAGTTGCAGGAAAACATTGCACTGCCTGTGCAATCACTCTTTGCGTTGCAGGGTTTTCACATCGCACCAAGGATCTCACTTTCCGCACAACATCGGAGGAACACTTGGGCTTCCGATATGTCCAAGGCCCACTTTGACTGTTTCCAGCAACAGGTACAGTCAAGCTTTATGGCGATTCAACACTGCATTGATTCCCTTCTTTGACACATGGAATGCTTTCATGTGGCACTGTTTAATTATCTGGCTATAACTATAACCAACGTCGGAAAGGGCACAGATGTACCCCTCCCAAAAGAATGGAATTTTTGGTGCCATATAAACACTCACTCACACACCAACAATCGTCTTTGAAAGTCAACACACAGTACTTTTGTCCTACTGGCTCTGGCTGCTCTCTGCTATGCCTACGTGCTGCTCCTTGGTGATCGAAATCGTTACCATCAACGTGAAACAACCTTCTGTAGTCACTACTGCTTAAAATAAAGAATTAAAAAAAGTGGGAGCGTCATCGCCTTGTAATCAAGGGGTCCCGGGTTCGATACCCGGTGGAGGCACATAGTGGTTCGGATCCCACTTTAAACTGTAGGTCCAGTTCCGATTAGCCTTACTGTGCATAAACGAAACCAAATCTAATGTGCCAATTTTAATTCCTTCAGAGTTCTAACTGTTTCAACTGTATATCGTCCATGTTGGGAGACGATGAGCAGTGTTTTGTTTTAAGCTTTTCGCGAAGATAGAGCCTCTAACACTGTTTTTGAAGAAGTTTTTAGTATCTCCTTAGCCTTTTAATGTTTTGTGTAGGTCCATTACAACCTTCCATCTTTAACCCATCTCAAAGGGCTCTTTAACCCTTTTTTTAAACTTTAAGGTAAGGGTTTTCGATAAGAGCATTTTCGTTGCATACTTTGAAGGGTGCAAAATGAGCACATGTGCCCATACATCCAAACATTTTAATTGACTCATTTACCTTGCAACGCGCAGAGTAAAGGTGGTAGAGTTATTGAATAACATACTAAAAATCCTATGTCTGCATCGACAAAATATGGCGGATTCCAAATAGTTGCCAGAAATCTGCAGAGCTCTGTGCGAAAGTACACTGAGAAAAAAGGGTGTGTTTGGGTTGAGTTTCGCTCTTTCGAGGCTCGGAATTTCCACCCTTTGGTGAGAGTTTCTTGTTCCCATGCTGGGATAAGCGAAGATCTGGTGTTGAGGGTTTGGCTGCACAACGATTCCACTTTTACAACTCTTTCATTTAAGGGATCTTATTATTGGGAAATAATTTTGCGTGGATTGTAACGTTTGTGCTCCTGGTTCCTTTGGAAGCTGTCCGAGACATTTAATTAGCAAGCTGTAGCAGTTCTCTTAATGTTCAACAGAGGCGCTGCACTGCAAGTGTCGCTGTTTAGAGTGTCTAACTCGTCAAACACTTCCATAACAGGAAAAATGTAAACAAATCATTGTGACAGATCAGACACAGGCTGAACTTCACCCATGAATGACTAATATCTAATTTGTAATTGTGCATTGCCATGCTCATTCACACTGTTTCCCTCTTGCTTTAGTTAACTTGATTTATGTATAGTCGCCGGCAATAAAATTGGGGCACCTAAATCCTGAAATGCTCGCTTTCCTGCAAGGCGTTGTGTGTTGCATAACTCTACGGCGTTAGTAGAAGTTACCATTAAAATCCACTTTCTGCCATAAAGTTAGGCAACACACATAACGCCTTACAAGGAAGCGAGCATTTCAGGACCTAGGTGTCCCATTGTTTTTGCCGGTGACCGTACCTGAAGTTTTATACAGGGTGTCGAATTGCAATACCGACAAAACTTTCACAGCGCGTAGGCGATAATATCACCAAATTTTCTATACAACCTTTTTTGCTCGTTTAGTGCCTCGTTCCGACGCTAAGCAAACGGAATTGTTATCGTTTCCGTATGCAACCGCGCGGTACAGATTCAAGGTTGCCACTGTCGTACCATATTTATGCTGAAAAACAACAAAATTTATAACACGTTACGAACATGGGAGTGGCGAAGGGGGAGTCGAACCAAGGCGACCCTCTTGGACATTGGCAATGCAATATCAAATTATAAAAAAACTAATTTTTCTGATACTCGACATCAATAAACCAAAGGAAAGAAAAAATGATCCAAAAATTGTGAAATGTAGGAATCTGTTTAGAAATTCACATTTTAATATTTCACCAATTAATTCAGAGAGTAAATGATTCTGTGGTATTTCAAAATTCCAAATGTGATATGACACACATCTTCACAAATAAATTCCTACCATCAAAGATTCTTTTCTTGAACGAGATGTGTAAAAGTTAATAACAATATAGACTGCTTTCAGTGTATTACCGGTATGAAATATAAGTTAAAATAAGTAAAGCAATTTGGGTTAGTTATAAATTCATCTGATAGATGAAGTAGAAAGCGTTAACAAGGTTCGTTCATAATAATTTTGTTTTAGTTATTATTATTATTATTATTCTGCTTTTAAATATTATATGAACGGCCTGACCCCCACCGGTACAAAAAATTCTGGCGACACCTATGGCTGGGGATAAACTTTTCAACCAATCACAGCAAGGGTTTGTTGCTTTCTTGACAATAGTTATATTGACACCCACGTAGCGAAATGATTAGCCTCAAAGATTTCAGTGTTTACAACTATTACGACTAACATTCAGAGAATTTCTGACCTATTGAGGTAATTTATCCAAGCTTACGTGTCACTGTGTCATACACTTTCTATGCTGCTTCGTTTGGTTTGCCTAAATACACACTTTTCCCTTAAAGGATATTCCAGTTCGACCAACCTGACCCAGTTCCAAACAAAGCATTCACCGATTCTGTAACTTGTGAAGTAGCAAAGCAGAAAAATATCAACGATTAAGTAATTTAAGGACAGCAGTTTTAGACTGGCAACATTTGTTATCTTAAAGTACTAGCTGGTACCATTGCATAATTACATTGAGGAAAATCGTAATGAACTAGTCACACTTGCAAGTATATATTGATTTGAATCCAGTTCTTTCAGCTGATTTTCAGTCGTTGCGTTGAACGTTTTTATGTCATCTCACGGTTGTACTTGTGGAATACCAAATCTAAGCGTTACATTACAACTGAACTTTGCACAATATCTAGCATTCAAATGGCTGCTGGGATAATTGAAGTCCAGTTTTTATTCTAAGAACTTTGACTTTTGTGGCGAAAAGGACAATTTTAGAGCGGTGGTTCTTAAATACTTCGTCCCTTGTCCAAGGAAGGAGGTCGTTCCCGTTGTAGGGTGACCGGCCAGAGTGCGAAAACATTAAAGACTGGTGGGGGGAGAAAGATCTTAATCTACAAACCCCCCCCCCTCATCACACAAACATACATATAAATTATACGATATACATATTTATAATGTTATTAAAAGTAAAAATAAATTACTAAAAATTACTAAATTAGTAATTAAAATAGTATTATTATTAATTACACACAAAGAAATCAATTTGTTACTTTTATGTATATCAAATATTATAATGTAGCAAACTACTTCCTTCACTAAATTATTCAATAGTTGAAGTGGTTTTATTATGTGTAAGTTTTTATTTAGCTTTTGCTTTATGTTAATATAAATCAATTAGATTCCACGGTTATTATTGTTTGCATTCTTGTTTTACTTTTATTGTGCGTATTGATGTGGATTTGTTAATGATCTCTTGAGAGGGTAAAAGCATTGAACACTCCCGAAAATGTTTGGTGGGGGATTTTTGAGGCCAAGATTGTTGGTGGGGGGGAAATCCCCCTGTCCCCTCCAGGATTTCGCAGGATTTTGTCACCGTGACCCTTAGAACTTCTTTAAGGTAAAGGTGCCCCTGTTCGTGTGCACACATGCCACGAAGGCACACGGGGGTGATGTCGACGTACGCGGCTATAGTTAGGATTATGCAATCAGCATATACACTCACCGGCAATGAAAATGGGATACTTAGTTCCTGAATACTCGCTTCCTTGCGTAGCGTTACGTGTATTGCCTAACTCCACGGCGCTGGTATACATTGTCATTTGAATTTTGCTATTAAAATCCACTTATCGCCGTCGAGTTAGGCAACACACACAACACCTTGCAGGGTAAGGAGTATTGCAGGATCTAGGTGCCACATTTGTATTGCCGATGAGTGTACAGTACAGCACACAACGAGAAAAATACATTGATTGAAATTAAATTTCTGGGTGACGCAGCACTAAGACTATTTGCGCCCGTCATATATCAATAACTATATGAATGACAGGCCTTAAGAAAAACATACTGTGTGGAGACACCTAGACTAGGTCTCCTGAAGGCCTAGTGGTAACGTCATCGCCTTGTAATCAAGGGGAGCCGGTTTGGTTCCCGATGAAGGCACATTGCACAGTGGTTCTAATTCACTTTCAACTGTACGTCCAATCGCGATTAGCCTTTCTGTGCACAATTTGTACTTAAACAGAAACAAAGGCAATAAAATATCCAAGCACTAAAATGTCCATACCTATGCTAAAAACCGAGGCTCTAAATGGGCACCAAGCATACGTAAAAGCAAGACAATACACATCCGCCAGAGATTATACCTGGCCGTCGGCCCAGACGCCAGTGCATCGTTACCCTGCACGACTGCAGTCTCCGCGGAGGAAGAGAGCTTGTCTTTTCGGTGGTTAAGGAAAAATTCCGTCATATGTAATGCTAAAGGAATGTTTTCAAGATATATATGCGTAGGACTAAACTAAAATAAAGTGAAAATTATAAAGTAATCATGAATATGTTAGTAAAACCGTACTTGTATCTCACAGATCCTGTTACTTTTCCAGGCGCGACCGATTAAGGCTAATACTTTTTTTTAAATAATGAAATTAAGACTGTGCTACAAAACACTGTTCATTATTAAACAGTTCAGTGTACAATGCACGGAGAAAAGAAAATGAAAAATGATAGATTATAAAGACAAAGATAAAATGGACGGAAAAACAATGCAAATGGAAGATAATAGAACGGAAAGAAGGAGATGGGGGAATCGAAAAAGAAAATGAGAAGACAATGCAAGATTAGGAAGAGAAAGAAAAAGGCATGTGGAAAAATAGAAAGAGAAGAAAAATAGACGAGAGGAAAAGAAAAACACAATAATAGAAATAGAAAGGAAAAGGAAGACGAGAGAATGAAATTAGAAAAGAATATGAAGTCGAAAAACTGAAAATTGAAAAAGAAAAGGAAGACAAAGGAATGAAAATTTAAAAAAATGAAAATGAAATAGAAAAAGAAAAATAGAAAAATGGAAAAGAAAAGAAGACGAAAGAATTAAAATAGAAGAAAGAAAAAGAAGGCGAAAAAAGAAAAAAATGAAAAAGAAATGGAAGACGAAATAATTCAAATAGAAGAAAGGAAACTAAGGCGAAAGAATAAAAATAGAAAATAAATAGAAGACGAAAAGTGAAAATAGATAAATAATAGACGAAAGAATAAAAATAGAAAAAGAAAAGGAACATTGAAGAATAGAAATTAAAAAATAGAAAAGGAAGATACAAGATGCAGGGCAACAGAGAAAATAATAATAAATAAAAGCAAGAGAAGGTAGTGCATATGAAAAAATAAACTGAAGTTGGAATAATTTTATCATCACAACTAAGAGCTTCAGACGATTTTGATCCTAATTTTTCTTGTAGGAAATGCGGAAATGCACTACAAAATTAACTTCTGGTTCGCTATTAAACACTCAGAGAACGTGGTTTTCCTTCCAGATCACCGAACCTGCCTCACGCTGAGCAAATAACGCACGATTTTGAACGCACTTCACTTCTCTTTTTTCCCAAGTTTCCTTCCACTTGAAACACTAGAAGGTCGAGATTGTATAACAGAAATCTTTAATCAGTCCAAAACAGGTTATTTCAGCTGCAAGAAAAGCCTCTGGACAGAGGAGGGGAAAATCCACTATCACTTTCTAACACTAGGAGCAGATTCACAAGATGGAGGGAGTGAGCTTTAATTTAGTTAGGTCAACATGGTGGCAATTACTGTCACGATTCATTGCCAACGGGGGCAAAAAACAAACTCGTCGTATCAAGTGTGGCTACTTTCTTACAAGTCACGTGCTTGACAACAGACACTGACCGCGTGCTTACGAGTGTATTGGACTATCTTGCAAGTAATTGAGTAATTCTATACTCTGTCCAAGCTAACTGTGGAGCAGGCAAACGAAACCAAGTCTCTGCGCAAGTAGTGACGCGAGACGGCTCCACCAATGAACACGAGAGAGGGAACGGGATTCCGCGGAGGGGTTAATTACCAGCCAGGCACGTATCTAGAAATATGTTTCGGGGGTGTCCGAACCAAGTCTCAGGAATAATAATAATAATAATGTTTAAGTTAAATAATTATATTAAATAAAATTAACACTACTTGCAATACATAAATTAATATTATATTATTATTACACGAATAGGTAAAAACACTATATAACAATAGAGATATAACAGCGCATATTCATTACGTAGCTGACCTGTAGTTAACATCGGAATAATTTACATAAAGACAAGAGTCCTGGAAATGAAGAAATTAATGTCAAATATATTAGTAATTGAATATTTACCGAATAACAAAAATGATGTTACATGTAGTTGGAGAAAAGTAAGTTTCAGATTAATATTTTATGCATATTGAGTAGTACTGCACATAAATCTTCTTTGTAATGTCATTCAAAGCCGTATGATCCCAATATAATCCTTGCCTTCTAAAATGTTCAAAGGAAATTAATAACAATCGATTATTCAACAAATGCTAATATTTTCATGACTTAATTTTAGTACTTCGTAAGTCTTTTGGGGGTGGGGTGGGGTCCGCACCCCTGGACCCCCATAAATACGTCCTTCCTGTCCTTCAAAGCCGTATGATCCCAATAAGGTCAGAGAAAATTATACAACAAATCATAACGAGTATATTATATTTAATTTTGGGGGGGGGGGTTGTCCGGACCCCCTAAATACGTCCTTCTGGACCTTCAAAGCAGTATGATCCCAATATAATCCTTGCCTTCCAATAACTTCAGAGGAAATTATACAACAAAGGCTAAAATAATATATTTTTCATTACTTAATTTTAGTACTTGATAAGTCTTTCGGCGGGGGCGGGGTCCAGGAGGTTGGATGCTTACAAGCTGTAGCGGCTTTTGCCTATTCGCACATTCGCACGTGCACACCCAAATAAATCTGCAATGCAATTATATTTTATTAAACTTATTCACTGAACACAATCTCCTTCAAAACATCAAACGTTCCGAAGCCCAATCGCCCCATCGGATTCGCATTACCAGTGCCTGCCGCTGAGATACGTTCGCTCGGAACACAAGTCGCCCTGTGCTCGTTGGCCGCTGTTTTCAGCACGCTCTTCTACGGTATTACGGTCTAAACTCGCACTGCTGTGTTCACGATACAGCAGTGTTGCAATCCCATTCCATTCGAGATCCTGTGGCGGAGTAGAGGCAGCACACACACATCACCGTAAATCGAGGGATTTTTTCTTTAATATTTTTTTATTTTTTATTTATTCTCTTGATTTCGCTTGAGTTTGTTGGTTTGATCAGTCGGTCGTCAGAAATAAACAACTGCTAGAAAGATTACAACTGATTTTCTGCATGAGGTCGTTGGATCGGCTACCTTGTTTGCAGGAGTGGCTCAAGATAAAATTTTCACCTGGGCGAGATGGAATTTTGGCTCCCCCTACTTTCGACATTCATCCAATATAGAACATAACCATGTTATATACTTACGGTTTTAATGACGAAGAATAATAGCCTTATTTTAAAAAATACTATAATGCCGTTAACGAACACGTGTATTGTAGGTATGTGTATATTTTATACCTACATAATGACAGCAAAACAACAATAATCTCCTAGCTTAGATGATTTTGCAATATACTTATTAAGTTATTCAGCAGTAGCTTCAATTAATTCTTGTCAACAATGAATTCAACTCTCTTTTAAAACAAATAGCCACGCAGCCGGTAGAGGGACATAGTGGTTCGGTCCCTCTTTAAATTGTAGATCGTCTGTCCTATTTGCTTTTCTGTGCATAAAGTGGACAAAAAAATAAACCCACGCTTAGGATTTGGCTCTAATCAAGGAGGATGCCCCGGTTTGGCGCCCTGGGTACTCTCCCGATCCTGCTTGTTTCATGCATGCAAATGTAATTATTCTTGTTCACATTTATCAGTGGAGCGAAGGGGAAAGTTTTTACAAAATATTTTGCAAATCGACAATAATATTGAATATTGTAGATCGGCATTTCTACGTTTATAGTGATTTTGTCAGGTTATCGAATGTTGAATTATCTATATATCCAATAGCATCGCTCTTTTAGTGATCGACAGAAAATTCGCCGCGGTATTTCAAATTTGTAAAAATTAATATTTTTTTATGAAATAAAACTCTCCTATAGCCCTATTTTTCAGTAAAAGGTGTTCATAACTTGAGTTACAAATACATTTAGCATCATTATGGACGCAAAAAGAGAAAAAAAGAGCAAGTATTTGAGAGGGTTATAAAACATATCTTGTGGACTCTATACTGAAGTGCACACCCATAAAGTCAGACCACGAGCCGCCACTGCTTGCCAGTACCAACATAGGACAGTGCAGTGAGTTGGGGGAAGACTATGCACATTATCTTAGCTGGAGGATGTTATATGAAAATTTTATTCGAGCACTGAATGCAGAAGAGTATGCATAAAATTTTCTGGGAGGGGTGTCAGATCAAAAAGTTATGTCCTGAAGTAGTGGCGAGCTCAGGATGTTTGAAGGGGGTTTGTTACGTGTATTTTTTTGAGTAGTCAGTCTTCATTTTGAATCTTTTCCTGCATTTGGCATTATTTTTTTAGGAATACTGTTTCAAAAGGGGTTTATGACACCCTTAACCCCCCGGGGCACGCTACTGTTCTGAAGTTTTATATTTTCTTAGAAAATGGCACAAAATATTAAATCAGGGGAGAGGGAGTGAGAAAGAGAAAAAAAAAGGTAAAAGGTAAAGTGCTCCCCTGTTATAACACCATTAAGCCTTGTTTCCATGATTATGAAAAACTAAATATGCTGACCAAGGCAGTAATTTATTTCATTAAAAACATAAACTAAACGTAACGTTTCAACCTTCTAGCAAGGTCTTCTTCAGACTCTGTATCAAGTACAAAAGTCTTTTGTACTTGATACAGAGTCTGAAGAAGACCTTGCTAGAAGGTTGAAACGTTACGTTTAGTTTATCTTTTGTACTTGATACAGAGTCTGAAGAAGACCTTGCTAGAAGGTTGAAACGTTACGTTTAGTTTATGTTTTTAATAAAATAAATTACTGCCTTGGTCAGCATATTTAGTTTTTCATGCTCCCCTGTGCTTAGCACCACGCCATGAAGGCGTATAGGGGGTGTGGGGGTAACGCCCCACACTTTCTTGATCCGATCGTGAGTGGGGGTGATGTGATCAGCATCACGCTCCTGACCGCCTTTACCCCCCAGGTACACATGTTATTCGACGCTGGGTGGGCGCCGGGGCCGCTTCCAACCGGCCGGGGATCGAACCCGGTACCTATAGCATGCTAGTAAGACGCGTTACCGACTGAGCCACCGAGAGAATTTGAAAATTTAAAAATTACGATTTGGTGACAGTTTTCATGTGAGAACTAAAAAAATACTAAACTTATTTGTACTGATATTCTTACATTGGGTCGTATGTACAAGAGCTTGCGTTGCCAATTTGCAATGCCTGTTGTGGCTTACAGAAGACAACAGTTCATGTACTACAACACTCATCTAGACCTTTTGGCACCTACACTGAGAAGACCGCAGGCTGATTGGGCAAAGACTTAGCAAGCTTTACCTCACGAACGCACCGTGTTACCAAAGAAAATGGGGATATTTGAGTGTTACCATGTCGCCAAAGCAGCATTCGTTAGGGAGATTTGCGCAGCTTCACGTTCTGTGAAAGTGACTGGCAGATGTGCTCCTGGTAAGTAATTGATTGCAGCAACTTAAATATTGCTTTTACAAACATCTCGAGACGTTTATTCGGTACATGATCGGTTTCTGATCAGTTTTCGCTGCAGAACCTGCCTAGAGGGTTCAATATGAAGCTTCAGTGAACGGTGTAACGATTTTATGTAATAATAAGCTTTCAAAAACTGTGATCTCTTTGTTAAGAAGAACCGTCATTTTGTAAGGAAAGGAATTGTAACTGGAACATAACGTTTAACGAAATTAATAGTTCATTTGCTGTAATCATTTTAGCAGTGTTGCCACATCAAAGAAAATTCGGACCGCATTTAAAGCGGAAAGGAAAAATTATAAAAAAAACAACATAATTTGAGCGAAATTTGAAGTCCTAACTTACATTTTCATATCCTTATTTTTTAATTTGTTACTTCTTTGAGTGTGTTTTTGTTCATTTTACGTCCCTTTCCCACATCTTCGGTTTATAGCCACAATGTGGGTGATTGATGATGGACTTATGAAATGGGTGCTTGATCAAAGAAACACAATTGCACATGCTGAACAAGGTGAACTTCACTGAAGATCTTTCAAATAGTTGGCTTAACGCCATATAAATGGTCTCGATCAGCTTGTTTAGCACTTCTATGGGAGTAAATTTCGAAAACCATGCTCAAGCTACACTTGCGAAATTTTGTGAACTTGAAAAAGACCCATCAAATAGGAATTTGATTTGAAATAAATAATTTTCGAATTAGTGTACTTCGTAAAAACCTGTCATAACTTATTCGGAAATAAAAATAGGCATTTCTTCACACGCAACTAAATTGAAACGGTAACGTGGACAGAATTGGGGAGACGGAAAGGGTGTGGAGGAGGGAATTTGTAGGAATGGCTACATTTAGTACACCCATACATGGGCGTCCGGAAAGGGGGGGGGGGGTGCGTGGCCCCACTGAAAATTGAAAGTCAACCAAAAATTATGCATTTCACACATATAATTTCATTTTAGCCACAATAATATGCGTTAATTATTGCATGATCACCATAAATTCAAATTTAAGCAATGTTTTTTTTAGGGAACAACACTATTTTTGGAGAAAATGTGCCTCGTTTGCCCCCTGGAAAAAATACCTTCCTTGCCCCTCCCTGGAAAACATCCTGCGGACGTCCATGCAACCATATCACATGTATTGCACTGTACAGTGCCGTGTGTGTTCAGCCATCTTCATAGGTTTCTCATGGTTTTGTGGGCTGATGGGAATGCTGGTAGCAGGATTGTTAAAGGTCCAGGAATTTTAAATAAATTCAATTCCGGTCCAGGAACCTTTTTTCAGGCTCAATTGAAATACGATCCAGGAACCTTTGTTCAGACTGAATTTAAAATCGGTCCAGGAACCTTTCTCAGACTGAATTTAAATTCGGTCCAGGAACATTTGTTCAGACTGAATTTAAATTCGGTCCAGGAACCTTTGTTCAGACTGAATTTAAATTCGGTCCAGGAACCTTTTTTCAGACTGAATTTAAATTCGGTCCAGGAACATTTTTTCAGACTGAATTTAAATTCGGTCCAGGAACCTTTTTCAGACTGAATTTAAATTCGGTCCAGGAACCTTTTTTCAGACTGAATTTAAATTCGGTCCAGGAACATTTGTTCAGACTGAATTTAAATTCGGTCCAGGAACCTTTGTTCAGACTGAATTTAAATTCGGTCCAGGAACATTTGTTCAGGATCAATTTAAATACGGTCCAGGAATCTATTTTTCAATGAAACAAAACGCAACTTTGATCCAATTTAAATTGTGCGAGAAAAAAAGGTCCCCGTCCTGTTACGGAACCAAATAGAACCCATTAGAATGTATGGGTTCCTGGACTTTTAACAACCGTGGCTGGTAGTACTTTTACAAAAGTCATGGCTGCTTGGCATTTTCGGGCTTCACTATAAAAAAGAAAAATGCGTCATTTGATCAATTACCTTGGGTTTGATTCTCGGTGGATCGGTTCACACTTTAAACTGAAGATTCACTCTACATTAGTTTCTCTGCGCATAAACTGGACCAGTGGCGTGCCCAGGATTTTTGAAAGCGAGGGGTTATACAGAGCATTCCCTGATATTCGCTACGAGACTCGTCGGCAAGCGGCCCGGCATCAGGGCTTGTCTTTCCCGGTGAACGGTTCCGCGACAGTCGCTAGAGTCGGTTATTAAAATTACAGTTTTCATATTGTGTACTAACCTTGACTACAGAAGGTGTTGAAGATGATGTCCCTCTGCTGCAACACATTCCTGGCATCTCCGAAGGAAATTGGCATTTACACGTGCAAGTTCGTCTACTGTAATTCTCCCGATTTCTCGTACAATACTCTCTTTTTACTCACGGATGGTGTGCGGATTGTCTTTGTATACTTTATTTTTTAGATTTCCCCATTTTTCTTTCCACTTTTATTCAGAACTGACCCTGTTACTCTAAACTTTTTTTTACGAGGTTTAATATAGTGGTACTATGTGGAACGGCAACTCCAGGAAATTTCGTTGCAACACGTCATCGCACTTCTCCACAATTCCTCTTTCCGAAGTAACACTCGACAAGATAAATCCTTTGTTGTAATGTAAACTTTTGTGGTGCCAAATTAAGCCACAATCTTCAAGACACGGACACGACACAACACAACTTCCGAGGGAGGATTATACTGGCATCAGCCTGCAACGTCAACAGAAAGGGAAAGAGAGCGAAGGCAGGGAGAGCGAAAAAAAAACACTGTAGCGTGCGACTGTCGCGGACCCGTTCATCGGGAAAGAGAAGCGCTGATGCGGGCCGCTTGCCGCCGAGTCTCGTAGCAAATGCCAGGGAATTATCTGTATATATTCTTTTAGCAATCAGCCCTAATTTTGCCATCTTTTATGCCTTCGACATTATTATTTTTCTTTTTAAGGAATACTGCCCTTCTCCCTTGGGCACGCCACTGAACTGGACTTGAACTATAGCAAACTTTCCTGACTCTTTCTTTTAATCAATATTACCAAAGCTATCGTAGGTAAAATAACAAACATTTTTGTTTACGATTAACGACGAATCTTACCGTTTGATGAAAATGAATATTTATTTCAATTGATACTGAGCATAATTTTGAGCGAGTATGCTTGCAAAAGTCGTTCTACCAGCCCCGATCTTATCTAGAGTTTATCGATACAAACACATTAAAATATACGCATTAAAATAATGCGAAGAAACCACACATATAACCTATAGTTAGTAAACGTTAACTTTGCGTTCTATTTCCCTCGTAAAATCTGTTAATTTACGACAGTGGCGGTGATTAGGGGCCGAGGTGGGGCAGTTGCCCCCCACCGCACACACACTTTTGCCCCCGCACTATGCTAAACCTTATATACAAAGGGATATATATTGTCTTTGCCTCCCCAGTTTTGGCACCTTGTACACCCGGTTTTGGAACTCAATCGCCGCCACTGATTTACGCTATAATTCGGTATTACGTTTCGCGGTTTAGTGCAAAATTGTTAATTTTATTTGTAGATGTGTAGAATGGAATATCAACAAAATGTCAATCTTATTCTGTTTGTTTACGCAATGACAGCTTCCAGAATTGTTACAAAACGTCAAACAAGCTGCTGACAACCTTCGTACTGGCATACATAGAAACCACGTAGGATACAATTTGGCGAGTAATACTTGTGCACCCCACTGTACACATTGCCGTATTGAATATAATGTAGAAAAATCATAAATTTTATAACAATTAAATTAATTCAATGCTTCCTCTGTGAGAAATGAGGCGTTGTATGACGAGATATGGATAAACGTTAAAAATTTAACGGAATTTAACTTTCGTGATTAGCCAAAAGTGGCAGAAAAGCGCAGTAAAATCAAATCAAGCAATCAATATCACTCAACTCTTCCTTTCAAGGCAATTATATTCTGTGTGGTATGTGGAAATATTTTCACCGGGAGTGGATATCTCAATAACTTCTTCTGAAGTATTCTGATGCTGATATAGCATCTCCAAGGGAAGAAATTTGCACAGGGTGAGAATTTCACTTCACCTACCCTACAAATACCTCCCTGATTATATTACACTTTTTGGTTTCACAGAATAAGATTGGCTGTTTTCCTAATTCACTTTTTAGTACCGAAATGGCAAGTTTGTAGTTATCGGCGCATCCTGGATGCTGAAAATATTCACATGCATATATAAAACAAAAAAAACATGTCATTTCATGGAATGGTGCAGCAATCTGTTGTCGGCAAGTTAATACAAAATTGCATTTAAAAGCCATTAGTTACTCTCACACTTCTAGAATGAAAAATAATTCATGTTCGTGCGTAAAACTCGCATTACTCTGAAAAACTGTGAAATCCACGTTATTTCGCAGATCATAATTTCCGAAAACCCGCTTGTTTAATCCTTCCTCTCTTTGTCATCCTTACGACGAAAAATTCACGTTCCTTCATATAATACGTACGTACATGCATTTTCTGTGCTTCTCTTTTAACTGCTGTTTCTGCTAGCGTTTTAGTTTATGCAGTTTCATGTTTCCATATTTCCAATGCACATGTTTCCGTTTATAGTAGCATTTCAAT
Organism: Lepisma saccharinum; assembly: GCF_977018435.1. NCBI lineage: Eukaryota > Metazoa > Arthropoda > Insecta > Zygentoma > Lepismatidae > Lepisma > Lepisma saccharinum. The sequence goes on from NC_139243.1 coordinate 10,395,083, forward strand.
AGAAGCGTGCCTTTTTTAAGAACAAATATCGTAATTTGATAGAATGTTGCCTCACATTAAATTTCTGTTACTAAAGCCCACAGTCACACACGCAATTCTCACTTTTCCCCCGCTATATTAATGATACGTAAATTCCTCTGCAGACTTAGTAATATCATAAATGTGTGTTAAACTGTACAAAATCCTTCTTTAATATATTGTATTTGCGGCACAATATAACAAATAGTCATAACGAGACGATTTGTAAAATACCGCCACACCTTTTGTCACCAGATACGACGTTCGTAAAACGTTAGTTAGAAAAGTGTCTGGTAGCAAAAACCCAAGCAAGAAAAGGTCAATACATATGAATTTATCAACGTTATTAGATGAATTCATAATGACACAGATTCTTATTCACATGGTGCAGGATAAAGGCAAACGCCAGGCACACATCACTGTAAAAGATAGAGGCTTATTTTTCTTATGAATTTCACCTGTGAACGATTATTTATCCCTTCTTCACAGCACATTTATTTCATATTTGCCGATAAATGCCCTTCAGGGCTGTTGCGCAAAGGATTAATACTTTTCAACAGTTTTGTTCAATTTCGAATTATATTCCCTCCTTCCGACATGTTCGCACATAAATGTAGGCACTATTTATACACATTTAATAATAATAATAATAATCCGTTGCGCAACAGCCCATGAAGGGCCTAGGCATACCTACTGACTGCCGATCTCCCTCCCACGCTTTCCTTCGTCACCTCTAAGCGTGGAAATCTTCAACCAGTATTGGAATAGTCGGGGGGTCAGCCCGACGTATCCCCAGCCGTTATAGTAGGTCTCCGTGACCGTAATACGCTCACTCACTCGGAGCTCCCCAATTTCCTCACGATGGTGGGTCGCCACCGGCCCTATACGTAGGTCGAATAAATTCCGACCAGAGCCGGATTCGAACCTACGCCGTCCCGCAGCGAACGATCTCAAGACGAGTGAACGCCTTAACCCGCTGGGAATAATTAATACAAACACACACGCAAAATATAAAACTTTGTTTTATTTTACATTAGCGACATCTACTAACATGTAACAAAACTATCAAACATCAATTAGTTCCGTTTCATGTTGCTAGATGGCAGCAAAGTAGGAAAACTATTAGCTCCTTCCAATAAGACCAAACAATCGGATTAGCATTGAGTATTTTTAAATCACGCCTTGAGAGTAGCGTGATCATAAATTTAGGGGTCTATTTTGAGTTTTATCTAGGGGTGTGCGGGACAGAATTTTTTTTGGGTCTGGACGGGAAATTTTTTAAGTCCCGGCATACGGGACGGGAAAGATTCTGGGAAATTTTTGGGGCGGGAAATGTTCGAAATTTCCAGAAATTCTTGAAATCTCGAATTCTATACGTAATTTTCACCTTAAGTGATTGTTTTTGCATTTCAGATACAAAAATTAATAATTTCCGATAAGTTCCAGACATTTACAATGCAGACAACGTCGAGAATTAACATCTTTTTAAAATGACCATTCGGTATTTCCCGACTGCTCGGGATCCCGAAAAGTTGGGATCGGAACGGGATTCTTTTCCCCGATCCAGACTTTTCGGGATCACTCACACCCCTAGTTTTATCGAATAGCGCTAGAAGAGGCTCTGGAACAGTCAGCGGTCAGAACAGAGTTGAGCAGCAAGAAGAAACGCTCTCCTTTTCTCTAATCATAATCCACACTCGATACCCATTGTTGTTACCTGAGGTCAACTTATTCGTCAGCTGATTGTCAAAATGGCATAACAGATGGGAAGTGCTATGGGGGGCGGGGGGGCTACGGTCCCTCCCTGAAAAATGAAAGTTAACAAAAAATTACAAGAATTATTTAAAAAAATACATATTTCACACACATAATTTCATTTTAGTTTCATAATACAAGTCCTCCTCCGTGGCCGTGCGGTCTAAGGCACCTTGCTTTGGCTGGCATGGGTTCGATCCCGGGTTCAGTCTCCGGTTGATTTGATTTGATTTGATTTAGTTTATTTTACTTCGCGTTTTGTGCCTCTTGGCTAATTTGCGAAGATGGGGATGAATGATGAAATGATGAAATTGATGAATGGACATTCACAAACAACCAAGTCCGACCGGGATTCGAACCCGGGACCCTTGGCGTCGCAGCGCGATGTGCTAACCACTCGGCCTCAGGGTCGGGCGGTTCAGTCTCCGGGAATTTTCATCCTGAGTATAGGGCCGGTGGCAACCCACCATCGTGAGACAATTGAGGAAGTCCGAGTGAGTGAGCGCAATCCGGTCGCAACGTCCTACAATGGCTGGGGGTTGGTTGGGCCGACCACCCGTCCCCCTAATCTGGCTGCTGATCTCCACGGCCCCCTGGTGGCCTGCGTGGGAGGCAGGCCAGCAGTCGGTAGGTAAGCCAGGGTCCAATATTGGGCTGTAGCGCTGTAGGATTACTTTACTTCATAATACAAGTTAATTATTGCAAGGATGTTGCAGGAACATAACTTCAAACTGAAGCAATGTTTTCTGAGGGGACACTGCTATTATGGGGGAAAATGTGTAATTTTTCCTCCCCTGGAAAAAATACCTTATGTTCCCCTTCCTGGAAAAAATCCTACAGCCGTCCATGGGACCGTGATGGGACTCATGCTTGTAGGGGCTCCGACTGCGGGATGGCATGAGTTCGAGTTCACCTGGGTTCAGTCTCTGGGTTCTCGGCCTGACTATATACAATTTTTTCATATCCACCTTCCTTAGAAAAAATTGAATGCTGATTTTTTAAAGCTCTTTCTGTTTTAAGTCCACTTTATACACAGATAGGCTAGTCGCGACTGGACATACAATTTAAATTGGTATCCGAACCACTATGTGCCTCCATTATCTTATCAAGACAACTATATAACCACTATGCTATTGGGGAGGCACAAGTGAATGCTGAGATGATACGTTCAACAAAGGTCATGGGCACATCCTTCTGTTACTCTGTTTTGCATTTTCATCCTTTGTCCCCTCAGCCAGGGCCATGTCCAAGGGGTGGGGGTGGCAGGGGTCATACACCCCTGCTTTGGCACAATATTTCTAAAAAAAATAGAATTACAAAGGCATAAAATGAGGGCTGACTATTTAAACAAATACACATAGCCTCCCCCTTTCGAAAATCCTGGGCACGCCACTGCTATCAGGCTTTAAATCTTGCATGGTGACCTTCAGCAGTGATTTATCGAAATCCCAATAATACACCCCCAGAACACCATAGAAAATTTTCCAAAAAACCTCTCTCAAATTCTTCCTAAAGATCCCATTTTTTGTTATTTTGACATCTTATCCCCTCAGATCGAAATTTGTTGGACAAATGACCCAACCACAAAAGTAATAGTATGCAAATTGTACCTCACCTTTTCATTCACTCTGTTTACCACAATGTGATGATGATGATAATATCATCTTGATTCACCGGCTGAGGCTCAGCGTGTGCTGTTCTCCCACCTAATGAAATTAAAATATCAGTAAGGAGAGGACAGCATCTGCTTCACATCAACAGAATCCCATTCCTTAAAACAACATAGGATGCAAAATAAACAATGAAAGAAAATAGTTGTCTGTTCACATAGTCAAGTAACTTAGCACAATTCTTAACAACGTAGCCTCATAGTTTCATCATAATATGTATTCTTTCCTATTTGCATAAATGTACATTTAATTTTATTTGAATTTTCTTTTAAATGTGCATAGATGTAATCGATTCTATATTCTGGTTCATGGCAAAAAAATAAATAAATAGAACATGTAAAAACTTTGATCTGACATGCAATGACTGCTTTTTGATATAAATGAATTGAGAATAATCATTAATGATGCCTGCATGCAGTAAATCTGTCTCCTTCACACATTTGGTGCAAGAGTTAATGTACATCTTTTTAATATTTTAGGTCCAAAATTTCTTTACACAACTGAACTATGCCTGCTACTTTCACAGAGGTGGAGGTGCATGCCCCTCCATCTCCTACTCAAATGATGCAGGGGCCTTGCTTGAAAAATTTTGTTATGCCAGACTGGTACAATACAGATGACATTGTGATATCGGGAATATCGGGGCGTTTTCCTGAGAGTGACAACATGGACGAGCTTATGAAAAATCTCTTCGCAGGAGTTGATCTTGTAACTGATGATGACAGAAGGTATCCATCAGGTAAGGTTTTTATTCACTTTTTTATATGATATGATATCCTTTGTTTAACCAGGATTTTTATTTACACGGTACAATTCTTATCTTTATTATTGCATGTTGCTTAAGAATATATATGATTCTTTCATTTGTTTCTAATGAGCAATTTTTTTAAGTACGAGTATTTTTAATTTGCTTAATTACAATTAAAGCTCATCTCAATTTTGATGGCAGGATAAGTTCCCCCCAGATGAAAAATTCTAAATAGATCTCTGAATTCAAGTTTATTAAGCCCTAAAGTCACATATGCAGGAGTCCCGTAATTGTTGCAACATATTGGCTTCGCCATTTTCTTGAAATCGACACCCATATATACACTGAAGGAGAATAGTATAAACTCCAGCTATTGGAAGTTGAAAATTGTCACTGACGAAAGATAAGATCTTAATACAGTGTCAAATTTTAATTTTTTCACCGCATGAAAGGGAGAGGCTACAAAAAAACAACAACAACAAAAAAAACAGTTTCATCATGGTGCCTCTAAAGAACTAGTTGTTCACATGACTTCATGAGGTCTGTTAAAGTAGATTTCAGTTCACCATCCAAAGCACCAATGCCCTATAAACCTATAATCAAGAATTAATTTATCTGGCATAGGGTACCTGATGCTGAAGCAAGGGCAAGTGCCCATGTTGCCCCTTCATAGGGCTAACTTGGGCAATGAAGGGTCAATACTTATACATTTTTTTGTGGTTTAAAAAATTCTACTCTGGCACTGTACATGGTCTACAGAATACTTTCTGATCCCATTATAGGCCTCCTGGGTGCAGATGCTGTTGCCTTGTAATTAAGGGTTCCCAGGTTTGACTCCTGGTGGATTCCACATAAAACTGAAGCCTCAGTCTCGGTCTCGGTTAGCCTATCTGATACTTCTACTAAAATTAGTCCCACACCATGGCAGTGTGATCTATGGTATCAGACTTTGGCCTTGGCTACAGGGCTACAAGCTCCTGGGAGGAAGCATAACAGCTTTTCCTCCTCAGATTTTGGCCAGTACTGTGAGTTCTTCATGCTGACCACACATCACCCTGTAACTGGTGATCGCCTATCTCTGCTGCATCATGTGTGAGCGAGTGAGGCTGGCAGTTTCTAGGTAGACGTTGGCCCCCAAGAGTTGTTGTGCTACAAGTTATTATTTTCTACTAAAAAATCAATAAGTACTGTAACAAATTACACTCCCTACTTCACTCTCTCATTATTATTATTATTATTATTATTATTATCATTATTATTGAAATGACGAAAGGGTGGGAGCTAGTTTTTGCCTATGTAGAAGTGTCATTATAATTCCATTTTCAGAAAAAAACAAGACTAGCAGAGCTAGATATTATGTAAGATGAGGAGATCTGAGGAATGTATTACCTTTCCATTCAGAAAAAGACAACCTATTTAATTTCCTGATTCTTGCAATGTGACCTTGATGTTGTCAATCCCGTACAGGAAGTAAACAGGTCTTTCAATGAAGAAGCATGTCCAATGCCAATGTAACATTTTTTTTCTAATCTTTTGGCCTGTCAAGTAAAATGACTTGTTTCTGCATGCTGACATAATGGACACTTTACCTGGAAAAGAAATGAGAAACAGTGATTTGCTGTTAACACATTTATACTTATGAAACAATTCCCGATTTACTTCTGCCTGATTTCTTGTTTTAAGTTATGAAAGATACCACAGTGATGACATGCCAAAGCTTCTTAATCAGGATATTATACAACCTATGACTAGGAGAGAAATTTTGCAGTTCTCATGCTAAAATTGAAAATCATTGGAACACAGAACTTGAGGCAAGTTTCATGACAATGCAATATAATTATTACACATACAGTGTGACACAGTAACAAATGGAATGCATCAATATGAACAACTTTCCTTAACATTTTGCTCAATGAATTTTTGATTGAGTGTTTAATTCTATACTTATGCAATCATGCACTCAAATTCATGTGTGCATAAGTGTTATTAATTCTCAATAAGTCCCAGTGTATTCGTTTAGGTCTACTGTACAGCATTCATTCATATTTGGGAAGACCCTCTTTCTACTGTTTTAAGGGCTCAAATAATTCTAATATTTATGAAGAAGCCTGTTCCAAAATTATGATATTCGGTACCACCATAGAAAAAAGTATATTTTTTCTATCTCACATCATATTTACATTTGTGTAACATAAAATCTACTTGGGTTTTTTTGTGCCAACTTGGTCATTAAGGAACTTTTTAATACTATTTGTATAATTATCAGTATCGCTGTTTTTAATTTAGATTGCTATTAATTTCTCTGTAAATGTTACATTGTTAAAATGTGCAAAATCTTTATATCATCCAGAGTATTATATTTCAGGATTGTTTGGAATGTGTACAAGAATTGGAAAGATGAAAGACCTGTCAAAATTTGATGCAACATTTTTTGGTATCCACCCAAAGCAAGCTGATAGAATGGATCCACAACTTCGAATGCTGCTTGAAGTGACGCATGAAGCGATTCTTGATGCTGGTAAGTGTAAATCTTCCCCATGATACCACATACACAAAATGCCTTTTTCTGTTTTGACCATGCAGACCACATTTTCTATAATGAGAATAAAAATTAATGATTGTTCTTGCTAACATGTATGAATATATACACTCACATATAAATATATATTTAAGTATTTCTTTGAACTCTTATGATTGATGATTTGCATCAATATTGTGTATCACCACCATAAAAACTAACCAGAACGTTTCTACTGCTTATATGAAAGATATTATCTCTATATTGTAATGCTCACTGATGTATCCGATATCACAGATGTGATCCCCAAATGTGATTTAATGGATGAAACTATATCAAATCAATAAACAAAGAGCATCTATATAGTGGGAATATTGATTGCCATTGTAGGGGTTAGAACAATCTCATTTGAACTACATTTTCCTGAAGAAAATATGGCAATATAATTATTTTGCTTTTTTTGATACTCTTCATTACATTCAGAATGTATTTTAGCAGTTCATCATGTACTCCCTCCCCCACCAGAAAATATTCCCATATGTGCATACGAGAGACATATGTTTTCTAAATTTCTGAGTAGTTAAATATGTCTAGAATTCCTTCTAGATCAGTGATTCTCAACCTTTTTTTCAGTCTGGGACCCACCTTGAAGGATTGTACACTTCATGGGATCCATAAGCATGGGCGCCGGCAGAATTACTTATAGGGGTGTGCACCCACTTTATAATCATATTTTTGCTAACATCGACTTCTTTAAGAAGCTCTTCTTTAGGCTTGCTTAAACAAATTACATATACTTTGTTCTAGAAGAGTAAATATGTAATTTGATTGATTGATTTGTTGTTTTAAGTCCACTTTATGCACAGTAAGGCTAATCTGGAATAGACCTACAGTTTAAAGTGGGATCTGAACCACTTGTGCCTCCACTGACTATCGTACTTGTGACCCCTTGATTACAAGTTGACGATGCTACCACTGCGCCATCGGGGAGGACTAAATATGTAATTTGAAAGACTAATTTACTGTAGTCTAACATATAATTAAACACACATGCTGAAATTGAAACTTTTTTTTTTTACTCGCCGAACTAATGTGCAATGGTAGAGGCCGAACAACAGAAATGAAGAGTTTAGACTACATACAACACAGGTTGAATTTAAATTGTTATAACAATATATCTTAGTAATTTAAATGTAATTGTTTCTTAAGACACGAGTAAATAAATTCTCTAGCCCAACTTTGCGACCCAACTCACCAAATGCACCCTCGGGACCCAGCAGTGTGTCATGCCCCATAGATTGAGAAACAATGTTCTAGAGGGTTCAGAAGAATTCATTGTGTTGTCTAGATATCTATCATAGCTTAGTTACATATATTTTGTGTGACAAATATGGAGATAACAGCTAAAGTTGCAGAAACAGGATCAGGGATTTTATAATTTATAATTTCTTTCAGGTGTCAATCCAACCTCACAGAGGGGATCAAAGACAGCAGTTTTCATTGGAACCTCACACAGTGATTCCATGGATTTCTTCACCTCAGATCCTGACGATGTAACAGGCTACAGTCTTTCTGGCTGTCATCAAGCAATGTACTCCAATAGGCTTTCATATGCTTTTGGATTTACTGGTAAGAATTGTTCAAGGTTGCACACTGAAGTGACAAGCGACATAATTACCTAGCAGGCAAAGACATTTCACTTGGAAAATAACGTGAAGATACATGCTGCACACATTTCTTCTCACCAGGAATAATAATAATAATTGTTATTAATAAACTAGTGCAATTAATAGGCCTAATAATTATTGATTAATATTGTTGTTGTTTTTTTCATTATTACATAAATAGGTAAAAGAACAGTAGAACAACAGAGATGTAACATCACATGTTTGTTTTCTAGCTTACATGTAGTTAAGATCACTAAAATTAGTATAAAAACAATTGTCCTCGCCAGGAAATTAATGTCAAAAATAAGACATTAAATATTTACTGAATAACAAGAAAATATATTTTGTCCAGTTGATGAGAAGTAAAGTTTCTGATTAATATTTTGTGCATATTATTTTAAGTAGTAATTTCCTAAATCATCTTAGCTACTGACAATTCAAAGTGGTATGATCCTAACAGGGGTGCCGACTTGTCCAAATTATTGGGGGGGGGGGACGGCTCTGATCACTGAAATAAATTAATGAATGACTCACTCCCTCCCTTTTTTAAGTTTTTGCCTCAGTGTTCGGAATCTCGTAAAAGCCCATCAATTCCTCAATAATATTATTTTTTTTATTTACAGTTCGAATGTCAATTGTTCACGGATGGATATGTCACAAGTTTCGTCAACCATAATAGCAAAATATTCCCAGCTTTTAATATCTGCTACCATGGAGCGCAAAACAGATCTCCCTAATATATCAATGATTTCGTTCTGAATGTCATGTGAGAGCCATTTGTTGCCCGAATGTCCCATCCACTCTCCTAGTTCATGCACATTTTCTTTTGAAACTCTTTTTAGTAAAAATTTTAACAATACTCATAATTATATACTTCGTATATAGTAATAAGTCATGTGTTTTGTGTTTTGCTGTCTCTGGTCATAGTCCCCCCAAAGTTGATGGTCTAGAACATTTCAAATGTGTATTTAAAGTTAAGTTCATGTGGCAAAATTCAGAGTAAACTTTACAAGAGAAGCAAAATAATACATTAGATCCTCTTAAGCAAAATTATTTGGGGGGCTCTGCCCCACATCGTTAACATTGGGGGGGGGGGGGCTCAAGCCCCCCAATCCCCATGGAGTTGGCGCCTATGGATCCTAATCTCATTCTTCCTTTCATTTAAGTTCTGCAGATATAAATAACTCTGAATTACACAGGATATGCTAATTAAGCATATTTTTGAATACTTAATGTTTTACTTGCTTCTCCTCTAAATACGCCCTTGCTTATTACATGGACTGAGATGGTTTTGTCACTTTGGTGTGAAATATCCCTAAATGGAACTTGGTATTATGTTTTGTTTAGTATTTGTTTTAATACACATGTGTACATAAAATACTGTACATTAGAAACTACAAAGCTCAAATTAATATTCTTTTTGTGTGCATTATGATACAGCAATTCTCATATCACTATGAAAATTGTTTATGCATTTGAGTTGATACCATTTTTTTTTCAACTGGCTAAAGAAAGATTTTGAGAATAATTACTTGACTTAATTATGCGAAGTTTGTTGAAACATAGGCTATGTCTGTGCTTGTATAAATGGGCACTCATGGTACATATATTCAAATCAATTCATTGTTTTTATGCTCTTGTTACTCTGTTACTTGCAGGACCCAGTTACACAATCGACACATACTGTTCATCCAGCATGTATGCCCTACAGCAAGCAACAATGGCCATCAGAACAGGCCAGTGTGAAGCAGCCATTGTTGGTGCTGCTAATGTTGTATTGAAGCCCACATACTCTCTGCAGTTCCAGAAATTAGGAATGACGAGCCCTGATGGAACATGCAAATCATTTGATGCATCAGGTGAGCTTATTTACATATTTGTCTGTGGTGAGTAGCTATTGTTTAATTTGAATGCAGCATCAGTAGCTATTTAAAATAAAGCTTTGGGCAATTGTTTCAAGGTTGCCAACTTCTATGGCGGAGTGGTTAGCACAGCATTCTATGATGCCAGGGTCCCCAGGTTTGAATCCTTCCCTGGGCATGGGTGTTCTTTGCGAGTATTCTTTCATCAATTTCATCATATCATCACTACTCATCATCGTCGCCATTAGCCAATAATGGCAGAAAAGCAATTCTAAATAACAAAATCAAATCAAATCAGAAATTGTATCAATGTTGATAATTGCAGAAAAATCTGAGGTTATTGAGAATCTGTGGCTAAATTATTGTTGATAAATTAATAACTTCTCATTCTTTAAATTTGTGCAGTTCCTTGAGATTTATTGGCATCACAAATTCATCACTAATTCTTTGCAAAATTTGTCTCAAATGTTGTATTTAAACATCATCAAATCAACTTAAACTAAACATTTATAAACCCACCTGTATCATGTTTGTTCATATAGGAATCATATCAGCACTGAAGTTGTTTTTTTTTTTAAAAAAATGTATTTACGACTTCTGTTCTGATGCAGCATATTTACAACTTGGGCAGAAACTTTCAGATGTTATGAACAAGAAGCAAACTTTTTCATGTATGTATGCATTGCTTGCATTATAGAATTATTTTCCTGTAGTTTACGGTTATTACAAGCATAAGAAAACAGTTTTTCTTTGTGACGTTTCAGGAGAACACACGCTCCTTTCATCAGACATTTATTTTCATTTTGACTAAAGATACAAATGGAGTAAGCCACCATCTTTAAAATTTAATGTAACAGAAAACATCAAGAGACTTTGTGAAAACAATGATGAATTTGAATTACCTGATGATATTTGGGATTCATAATTTAAGAAAAAAATATATATATATATAAAAATAAAACAGACTGCTTCTTTTCACAGTTAAGTTGCTAAATTACAACAATGTAACATTGACAACATCCATTATATAAGGGATTCTTTTTTGTTTAAAAAATTACAAACTATTGTTATAACTGTATCTTTAGTCAAAATGAAAATAAATGTCTGATGAAGGGAGCATGTATTTTCCTGAAATGTCACAAAGAAAAACTGTTTTCTTATGCTTGTAATAATCGTAAACTACAGGAAAATAAGAAGCAAACTGTAAAAGAAATCTATGCATTCATTCACTCATTCAAGAAGCAACCTTTAATCTTTCCTTACGATGTGGCTCACAGAGGAAATGTATTACATAGATATCTAAACAAAATTGCAACCTCTACCATGACTCAAACCCATGTGACATTACTCTACCAACTGAGCTACCATGCCAGTTAGGTCTTTTTCAGAAGCTCATTTGGTATAGCAATGTCATAGTATGCAGAGCCCTGGGTCCATTATTCTGGTTGAGTCTGCATTTTTAGCTTAATTTTCTTATATAATCTTTAATCTGGTTTTGAAATTCCCACCTCCCAATTATTATTGCAATATACCAACTGGCTCTACAGCTCTGGGTGAGCTTTGGCCTCCTGTAGTATCAGCCTCCAAGCATCTCGGTCCAATATCTTCTCCCTCCATCCATGGTCTTCCATTCTTTGTAGATCTTGTACGACACTATCCCACCATCTTAGTTCGGGTCTGCCTCTTCTTCTTGTGGAGTACATTCTCTCATACATGATTCTTCATGGCATTCTATCCTTATGCATACGTTCTATGTGACTCATACATTCTATGTGACTCATACGTTCTATGTGACTCTTACGTTCTATGTGACCCATCCAACTAATTCTTCTGGCTTTAATAAATCTAACTATATCCTTTTGGTTTAAGATGAAATTTATCTCTTCATTGTTTCGACTTCTCCAAAAATCTCCATTCTTGATTGATCCATATATTTTTCTGATTCTTCTTCTTTCTGTTTTCCTTAATTGTTGTTCATCTTCTAAACTTATTGTCCATACCTCAGCACTGTAAGTTATTACCAATCTTATAAGTGTTTTGTAAATCAATAGTTTTGTATATCTCCTAATTAACTTGCATTTTAGTAATTGTATATTGACATAATATGCTTTGTTCCCTGCGTTATTCTTTCTCTAATTGTATTATTGCAATATATAAAATATAATTCTGCCATTAAACTATCTAGTTTGAATTCTCATGCAAATATTAACACCACAGTGCACACACTAAATTCTGAAGCATAACTACATGCGCCAGCGGCATTGTGCTCATCGACATAAAATCACAAATAATATATTAATATTTCAGCATTAATATTATATCTTTTTCATTTTACACACCACTGAACATTTGGCTACACATCTGTATTTATTGTTTTGTAATTTTGTAATAATTACCGTTGTTTTGTTCATGAAATGAAGGTTATGTGGTTTTGTGCAACTGTGCCTGATTTTTCCGTAACACCATTACACGCGCAGGCAGCGAGGTGCTCACTGAATTATTTTGCTAAAAAAATATTAATTTTCATCAATACATCTATGATTATTTGTTTGCTTGGTCACTCAGCTCATTTATCAGGTCCAAAATTCGCCTCTTCTCCACCTAGCAATCTATTTTCACGAAAACACCAATGCACACATGGGCGATGCACAGCCATATGCAAAGAAACCTCAAAGTTTTGACAGTAGCACAGGTCGAAGCAACTGGGTATTGTAACGAGATGGAGACGGCACTTCCGCAGGAGAATTCTTGCAAGGTCAGATCCATCCAATAAAAACTTGCAATAATATCCAATAAGTTCTCTCCGAGCAGAGTTGCACCACCCACGCATGTACTGCAGTGTTAAATAGACAAGGTCAAGGGTGCTGCATGATTTTCTTTCTAGTGGGTTTGGGGGGGAGAGGGGTATGTCAGCAGACCTCAAAATGAGGGGCACTATTCCCTCAGTAAAAAATTCTCATAAAGCATCCCCCACTAGGTTAATTTGCAGTAGCACCCCTCCACCCACTGCATATTGTCCATGTTGATCCATACAAGCATCCTCCCACCTTTCCCCTAACTGGACAAAGCATCCCCCTCTCTCAGCTAAGAATTTTTTACTTCAAGCACCGGGTGGTACAGTAAGATTTCATTATTATTCTTAGTTATTATTTTACAAATAATAAAATTTAATTTGAAATGAGAATACCTTGATATTGTTGTCAAGTTCAGACTTGAGTCCTCTATTTATAGAAACTGGATTTGATTTGAATCATTTCCATAAACATCCATCACTTTGTTGATGGACAATTCTTTGTCTTTTTTTGATATGTACAGATATCAGAAACCACTTAATATCCTGTCTTTCATTGCACCCCTCATACAAGTTTTCATTCCGCAATTTTACCATTCAAATTACATGTAGTTTTTCCTGATATCTTGGTGGGGGCAAGTGCCCCACTTTGCACTTTAAAGGCAACATCTGCCTAGGTACCACTCATGCTCCCATTGTAAAAGTTTCTGGCTAGAATGCAGCCAGAACATCATTCTTATATTTTTAATTTCATCTATTTCATTTAATCTTTATTTTCTTCATTTTCACAATTAGTTTAAAACACCGTTTTTTTTAAAGAAAAAATCATCATGATAAAAGCAAAATACGTCCATTCGGTGAAGTTTCTAGCTTTGCAATTTTGAAAAATTTCCCTGGCATTATACTGCAATGTCACTAAGGGGGATTGACATGTTTAATGTAAAAAACTAATTTCTCATGCTGTCTCAGTCAAAGTTCTACTCTTAAATTCACTTTCAGCAAATGGTTATGTGAGATCAGAAGCGGTAGTCGTTGTCTACCTACAGAAGATGAGTCAAGCCAAACGCAACTATGCCACAGTTCTCCATGCAAAAACCAACTCAGATGGACACAAGATACAAGGAATCACCTTCCCTGCAGGAGACATGCAGAAAGAACTGATGCAGGAGGTATACCAAGAAGCAAGAGTCAACCCTGCAGATGTATCGTACTTTGAAGCCCATGCTACAGGAACACCGGTAAATTTAGATTCACTTCTTTGTGGTCCATTTTTTTTTATATTAGGCATGGACTGATATGAATTATTAACCAATTAACTAATATAACATTTATTAAACTAACATTGTTGCCTTGTAATCAAGGAGAACTGGGTTTGATACCCAGTGAAGTTACACGACACAGTGGTTTGGATCTCACTACGAACTGTAGGTCCATTCCTGATTAGTAGAGGCACATATTTTTGGTAAATAAAAAAGCAAAATTTTGGTACAAAAACGGAGTCAATTTTTGGTTTAAAAGCAGTAAACAAAATGAAATTTCGTTGTTTTAGCGGTGAAAAGCGACATATAAAATGACATTTTGGTTTTAAAAATGTGAATGTAATCCAAAATTTGATTTAAAACTGCACTATTACACAAAATAAACATACCCCTTATAATAGTGTATTAAATTATTACCAGAATATTAAGTTTATTCCTGTATAAAGGGGTCCATTTTTGCTTCTAAAATGTTTGCAGCAGAATTAACCAATTTTCCTTAAATTGCATAACTCACAGGATAATTCTGACTTCAGAAAGTGTCGTGTCTGTATATGAATGGTAAATTTCGTGTTTAAGAGTCTATTTCACATTTTGCAGTTCATTTCGTGACAAAACAGGGTAGGAAAATGCACCTCATACCTTTCAGAAACATGAAAAATTAGCATTACAATGTGTTATTTCACATTTTGTGTTTTTGTCAAAAACGAAATATGCATGCCTCTACTGATTATCCTTTCTGTGCGTAAAGTGGACTTGACAATTCAAATTCAAAATTTACTAAAAACCAATATTCTACAACCAACCTCCACGCTGGCATGCTACGATGCCAGGGGTCCTAGGTTTGAATCCTAGCCTGTGCATTGTGAGTGTGTCTTTATCAGTTTCAATATATCATCACAGCCACAAGTGGCAATCAAATCAATCAATCAATCAAACAATATTCTACAGGTCCTATATGGAAATTACAATTGTTCCACAAGGAACCTTAATGGTTCATTCACATCATTAAGTAATGTATGGAATCAGATGACTGCAGTGGGCTTTCCCTTAGAGAAAGAAGCTACGTATTTTAGATATTTATTTCACAAAACCAGAATATATAATAGCCTCTGGCCATAAGATACATACAGATTGTGAGGATCAGTGGCGTGACCAGGATTTTTAAAAGGAAGGGGTTATGCATACTTTTTTAGTGGTCAACCCTTATTTTGCCATCTTTTTCTGTTTTTACGCTCTTTTTTGTCGGAATACTGGGCCAAAGGGAGGATGGTTATGACCCCCTACCAACTCCCCCTTTGGGCATGCCACTGTGTGAGGTGGACAAGTTCTCTCAGTGCATCCTGTTTGTAAGTGGAGAAAACTCAGACATCTGGCATTTGTTTGGTATGAAGCCATTTTGTTTTGAACATACTGGCAAAGCACAGTTTCCTGGCATAGTATGAAACTTATCCTCATCTCCATTTTTTTAGAAATACTCTAAAAGAAAACTTATCGACCTCGCAATTCTTACAGCTCTTATGGCCAGGTACAGTGGGATCCATGAGTATTACTGTTCAAATTGTCCATCACCATGTTCGTGCACCTTATTTGACCCAATAAGAGCTTCAAGAATTAAAAGAAAGCTCAAAACAAGCTTTTGACAACTTCTGCAACAGCATACATAAAAATCCATCGCTTAAAAACACACAGGATGTAAGAGAAAAATTAATGAAAATACTCATAGACAATTTGCATGGTAATACTAATGGATCCCACTGTACTACAAATATGCATTATACCTTTATTTTTATAAATAGCGTAACAATATTACACTAACCTACGAGCTGTTTATACAAATATCACATTAGTAAAATTATAGGAAATTTTTAGATGAAGTGATATTGATCCTGAAGAACATATTTATAGGGGGTCCAAGGGGCCTGGACCCCCTCCTCAAAAGACTTGTACTAAAATAAATAATCAAAATATACTTGTTCGGGATTTGTAGTATAATCGAGGGTTATTTATTTTCAGTGAACTTACACGAAGGCAAGGATCAGATTGAGATCATATGGGTATGAATCGACAGTATCTAAGAAGCTTTATGCACATACTGCATGTATCAATATGCATACAATATTAATCAGAAACTTTATTTTTGATCAACAGGACATAACATCCTTTCTTGTTCTTTAATAAATATTCAATTTTTTGACACTAATTTATTTGCCAGGACAGTTGTTTTCGTACAAATTTCAGCTATCTGATTGTTATTTGATTTTTGTTATTTAGTGTCACTTCTCTGCCACTTTTAGCTAATTGTGACAATGATGGTGATGTAATGAAATTGATGGCGTTCTATGCCCAGGCTAGGATTCGAACATGTGCTCTTTTATCTCTATTGTATGTGTTTTTATCTATTCATGTAATAATAAGAATAACAATTAATTTATCTTTCATAATTATTATTATGAATAGACCTATTAATTATAAACATTTATATTATTATTATTACCATTACTACTCTTATTATTATTATTATTTGTGAGACACTTGGCTCAAATCCCTATTGAAATATACAGGGTGATCCATTGGAGATGTCATAAAATGAAACCATCATTTGCAAGAAATTAATGTACATATCTCTGAGCAGTTTGTTTTAATATAAGCAGAGAGGATGTAAGTTTAGAGTGAGTGGAGGTTTACAGACTTCAGCTGCATGGTGGCGCTAGAGTGCATGCAACATGTTGAATATGACACACTGTGCACCCTGTTGCAGCGTGACCACCTTCTTTGTCTACCATGCACGCTAATGCACGTGGCTGATGTCTGCAAACCTCCACTCACTCGAAACTTACATCCTTTCTACTTATATTACAACAAACTGCTCAGAGATATGTATATTAACCTTTTGTATATAATGGTGGTCCCAGATTCGATACCCGGTGGAGGCACATAGTGGTTCGGATCCCACTTTAAACTGTAGGTCCAGTCCCAATTAGCCTTACTGTGCATAAAGTGGACTTAAAACACCAACTCAATCAATCAATCAAAGTTTTTCATATCATGGAAACAAGGCTTAATGGTGTTATAATGGTTTACTTTTCTGACATTTCAAATGGATCACCCTGTATTTATAGATATGTGGCTGTATGTCCTGTCAATAATTTGTTTGCACTGTGCATCCTTTAGTCGTAGTAACATTAACATTTCCTTTGTACAGGCTGGTGATCCACAGGAGATAAATGCAGTTGCTGATGTTTTGTGCAAGAATAGGAAATCTCCATTGTTGATTGGAACCATAAAGAGCAACATGGGCCATTCAGAGCCTGCATCTGGACTGTGCTCCATTGCAAAGGTCCTGATAGCAATGGAGACAGGATACATCCCACCCAATCTTCACTTCAAGCAGGCAAATCCAAACATTCCATCTCTAATGGACGGAAGGCTACAGGTATTTGCAGCAGTTTAATCTCTTTCAAGCTGCACGCACAACAACACAACCTCACATGACTAGTCACTATGCACTTCTGTGAGGTTCTAGCCATGTGAGGTTGTGTTGTTGTATTTGCAGCTTGAAAAAGTTCTGGGAAACCAGAACGAATCGTCGCAGATAAAATCAGATAAAAACCACTAAAAATAACTGTTAGATTATTGTGCATGTACAAAAAGTGGTTATGCGAACCTCAAAAAAGAACACAGTTTAATCTAGTAACACTACAGTGGGGTAGGAAAAAATGCCTGCTCTTATATTGAAGCCAAATATTGAATTTACACTGTATGATATGAGTTCACTTGTGGGGGACTCCAGTTCAATGGGTTATTATTAGGGCTAAGATTTACATGACTTAGCATATTCTTTTTGGTAAGATGATGTGTTCCCTAAATATATATAAATTCATATTGTGAAGAAACTAATTGAATTAAGGTGATTTTCAAAGGCATATTTTGACATATTTGGTCATTTCTATGTGATAAAGCATATTTGGATGGATTTTCGGCCATATTCAGCATATTTTCGCTTTTTCAAGAAATATACAGTCATTTTCCAAATGGATTCGTTCTTACTTCCATGTTCACTCGAGGTTTTTTTTGGGGGGCTGGAGCAAAATCTTTTTAATTTTTAATTGAAAAATTTACAGGAAGTATTCATTGTGCATTTCAATTCATCAGGGCCCATAAAGTGAACTAAAAATAGTTTGTATATGAAAATATTTCATCATAAGTTAGATATTGATGTTTGAAACATTCTAGTTATATGGGCATATTTTTAAATTATAGTGCATATTTTGTAAAATTTTAGATCATAAGAGCATATTTTATTTTGCATATTTTAGTGATTTTTAGGTCATAAAAATCCTAGCCCTAGTTATTATGTTCCAATTATGTGTGCTTATTGAAATAAGAATTTCCAAGGAGTAAATAATATGTATGGGGGGGGGGGGTGGTACTGAACCTCCTGACACTTCTCCTGCTAGTTACATGAGCCATATCCAGAAAGAAGTACCCATATGGTAATAAAAGAGAATGAATGAAGTTACTGTATTTGCTGGCGTATATGATTCACCCCCTTTTTCGTACACATTTTTGAGGAAAAAGCTTTTAATACTGAATTTATAATTAATTTACAGTGTTTCAAATATAATGTAATATGTAGGTCTTCTTTCAACAAATAACTTACCTAATCTAACTAGAAAAGAATACAATTTAATCTTCGTCAAAACCCAGACATTCATCTCCAGAGATAAATGAAGAGTTGCTTGAAACCTCTTCTAAATCTGAGTCGTCATACATGCACATTGACTCTATATAATTAGAATGCTCTCACAAACTGCATGGAATGAAGAAAGAAATTGTCTAACTCAGAACAAAGAATTTCCAGAAAAAAATGTAATAAAAAACTGAGTCAGCGTCATAGGTGTCTCCTGAATGGATGCGGTGCATGCTATGCATGCGTCAATTATGGGAAAAAGCACAGCTTGCTGTGCGACGACATTAATGAGCATTTCTACATTCTAATTTCTCCATATAGGAGAAGTATTTATTTTACACGAGAGCGGTCAACTAAGATTACATTACATTTCTTGGATCTGAAGTGACGCATGCGTCAATCGTGGGAAAAGAATTATTACTTTCTTTCACTTCAGATCCAAGAAATGTAATAGAAGCTTAGTTGAGTGCTCTCGTGTAAAATAAACATTTATCCTATATGAAGAAATTTGAATGTAGAAATGCTCATTAATGCCATCGCAGAGCAAGCTGTCCTTTTTCCCCACAATTGACGCATGCGTTCAGGAGACGCCTCTGGTCAGCGTATAAGATCACCCTGTTTTTTGAACCTATTTTTAAAGGAAAACGTACATCTTATATGCTGGCAAATATGGTAGTTAAACAATACCTTTATATTCCGAACCTTGAGCTATTTTTCTACATAGGCACACATAGTATTCAGGCACTTATCATCCTGGTTGACACATACATTTAAGCACACCGTACATTTGTTTTGTTTTTTGTCATGTCCGGAAATATATATAAATTACCTTTGCAGTATGATAATGATTTGTTTTACAAAATTTGAGAGATTCGGAGCTGTGTTTCATAAAATCTTGTAGAAAGCAGATCATTTGTAAGTTTTGTTTTTGCAGGTTGTTACAGAGAAGCAACCATGGAATGGTGGCATTGTGGCTATAAACTCCTTTGGGTTCGGAGGTGCAAATGCTCACGTGATTATCCGCTCAAATCTGAAACCCAAAACCCCAACTTCCCAGGATGGCCCTCCTCGCCTCGTAACAGTTTCAGGAAGGACAAAGGATGCTGTCGACCACTTCTTGAACCAGGTAATAACCATGTGAACAACTTGGCAGAGGCTTATTGAGAAGTTTTAAACTGGGGTAGTGTAACGATGCTGTTGTAAGAGTCAACTTGCTAAAACACATGTAAGTGTTCGTTCATGTAAAAAGGAAAAGAAGAACCATAGTATAAAAACTGAAGGTATTAGCAGACCCACATCAGACAAAATGAAACCTAGTATTTTATGGCTTGGCAACATTGACATTTTGGATCAAGAACTGTGGTGTTGCCAAATGGAAATGAACTGGCAATTGAAAAGATTGTGTTCACACCAGTGTCGGAATGATAATCATCATGCATGCTTACTCATTACTAGTACGATAACTATAATGGAACAAGGCATTAGTTTCTTGTTCACTTTATGCTCAGAGAGGCTAATTGGGACTCAACCTACAGTTTAAAGTGGGATTTGAATAACTGTGCAATGTGCCTCCACTGGAGGTTAAAGCCAGGACCTATTTAGTGACAGACTTATCGGGGAAGGCCCACATAATGCATTAGCATTATTATAAGAACTTTCACTAAACTCCAGATGTAAGATTATTCAGTTTTTAACAAACATTTTTCTAAATTTCCAGCTATGATACAAAGTTGCATACCTCTGTCCAGTGGCATACTAAAGAATTTTTTAACACTAGGACTTTGTCTCCATTGTTAGGAATGTTATTTTTCCACCCTCCTCGCACAGGTAACCAAAATAGGGGGGAAAGTGGGTTATGACTCCTACCAATCCCCTGTACCTGTCTACCTCTAATAGTTATTACAGTAGATAATTCAAGGAAAGCAGAATATAATTCATCAGATATAAGGGATTGCGTGAGGGAGACTGGCAGTCGGGAGTTAGGCCAAGACCCTTCCAGGGTTGTAGAGCTACGGGTTATGTTATGTAATATGCCATTGTATGCATTAATGGGTGGAGGATTTTGTAGGTATTCACTACAAATTTTGGGTTAGCTACACCTCAATTTGGAACTAGGTTGTTTTCGACATGTAAAAGTTTCAAGAGTTGTACTTTTGAAACATAGAATGAATTGAAGACTAAAATTGGTAAACGCTGTAAGTGCCACAAGAATTCAAACACCGTTTTCCATGTTAAACTTTGCAATGTGCCATGCTTTATAATGTGGTAAACGTGAAAGGTGGCTGGTAGCCCTCTAAGTAGGTCAAAGGGCATGTAAAGAGGTCACTAGTGTGAATGTTCTTATAGGCTAAAGTGAGGAAAGATGCGATTTACCAACACTTTCAACGTTTACCACTTTTAGTCCTCAATTTCTTTACTTAATGTATAAATGATAATGTTTCATCCAAATAACATAAGGTAACTTTATCAGTAACTTTGCTTGCCAGGACAAATTCAATAGGGAGCAGTGCTCTTTCTTATCCTCGTACCCATTGTACAAGTTATAATTAGGGCTAAACCGATACAACTTTTAACTGATACCAATGCCGGTACTGATTCATACCGATACCGATACTTGAAAATTGAAATACAGTAAAATCTCGTTAATCCGGACCCTGATAAGCCGGACTTCGCTTAATCCGGACAGGCAAAAGGAAAAAAAAAGCAGAATGCAAGGTTTAAAATGTGGTTAGAAGTCAACAAGAGAACTTCCCAAAGAAAAGGCAGTCAACCACTGTTGAAATTCTGTTTCCTGCAGACTTTGTACTGTAGTGTATAGTGTATTTAGGCCTATGCCCTTTAAATGCACCATAATAAATGTGTTTTGTTGCTGTAAATGGAGTTTTAATGCACTTTCTACTGTTCTTTTAGGTTATTTCAGTTAATCCGGACTTTTGTTAAACTGGTCAGCTTATCCCCCACCATTATTCCAGATTAACGAGGTATTCCACTCTAATTACATGCATCAATTTATGAATACTTTTGCTTTAAAATAATCAAGAATTAAATCAGATTATTAAATTACATATTGCTATTACAGTTTTACACACAAAACTGGTGCAAAATATAAAGAAAATTCTGATTTTGCATAATTGTCACGAGGCATTTTTATGAAGTCCGTGAAAGACCAAAATGCCGGAAAAGTTCTGGCCAGTATTGGTAAATAAATACCAATTGATACTTTTTGATACCGATAGAACACATGGGTAGGAATATCCCATGCTTAGCCAGCTGCAAAAAGGCTCACAATCAGTTTGCCACGGAACTTTTAAAAATTCGAACAGGAAGATCCTTCTGTTTGAATCTCATTTTATTTTAGTTTGGTTTCAAGTCTGCAGAAGACCCTTATAGAGAGTTGAAACATAACATTGTTATGTGTTTTCTATACTGAAATATAGACTGACTTGGTCAGCATCTATAAGGCTTATTGTTATTTATAAGAATTGAATTATATTCTATTTCAGGTGCAAGACAGGCCAGTGGATGATGACTTCAATGCTCTTCTTCACAGCATTTACTCAGAAAACATACCTGGACATCAGTACAGAGGTTACACTTTACTAGGAACAGACTCGGCTATGAATGAAGTAGCAGTAAGTATGAGAGTCAATGATATTATCTGTAGCAATATTTAAAATAACATGGGTAGGATATAGATATGTGAAATAGAAATAGTTTGTCAGCTCAATCTACTTGTGGAAGGATGTAATATGAGGATGAAGAACAAGAAGCATTGCAAACTGTGTATTTTTTTTATTCCTAAGATCTTTTTTCTTAATTTTATTATATTTCTAAGCAAATCATTATTAAATGTTTTTTGGTAATAATGTGGTACTTGCATTTTTCTCTTTTCCAATCATGGATTGCTTTCATGACATTTGAAAGTACGAAACATACTTGTATCACGAACAAACTTACATTTAAAAATCTAATGAATCTATATGCATTACAGTATTAAACTTATTACTACAGTGTGTCTCAAAAGTAATAATGCAAACTGACAGGTGAAAGTACATGATAATAGAAGCAAAAATGTCTCAGTAAACATGGGCCTACAAACGAGCTGTTTTTGAGATAATCACGAATGTGTGATTACAAGCTGCCACTGACTTCATTGTTTGTAAAATGCTAATAATGTGTGCGAATGTGTGGGTACAAGCCATCATTTTGTAAACACCAAGTGCTTTACTCCTTGCACGTCAGAGGTCGGCTCTTTGTTTACAAAACATAAAATTTCCGAGAGGTGGTGTTGTAATCAAACAGGGTGGATTTAATCAGTACACAGTCTATTTGTACTGTGGGAGTCACTTTTCTTACTGTATTATTAGCATTTTACCAACTATGACGACATTTACAAACAATGAAGTCAGTGGCGGCTTGTAATTACATATTTGCGATTATCTCAAAAATGGCTCATTTGGAGACCCATGCTTACTGAGACTTTTTGCTTCTATTTTGTGTACTTTCACCTGTGTCAGTTTGTGCTATTACTTATGAGACACCCTGTATAATGTTGAGAGTGGTGGGGGAGATGTATAGAATAAAATCATCCTTAAGATTGATGAAAATTTACCATTGCTGCCTGGGCTGCTTGGATCTAGTAGGATGGAAGGGGTTCTTTGGCATCCTCCTCCCTGTTAATATATACCCTGTCTGGAATGGAATTAAACCTTGTTGTAATAAAAATATATTAATAACTTACGTTTTGCGAGTATCTATGTTGCTTCTACGACGTTTCGGGACGTGACTGCTCCCTTCTGTAAATCTAAGGAAACTGCCAGACTGAAGTGACAAGTGGCAAGCTGCAAAAGAAAAACAACACTTGTCACTTGAAATGAACCTTCAGAGATGAATACAACCTTCACCTAGCAATTTTTTTAAACTCTGAAAGAGAACACTTATTTCTATTTTTGTGCAACAGTTAAATAAATATAGTGGACTCTTCTTAATTCAAACTCCAAGGGGCTATGAAAAAATTCGAATTAACCAGAATATAATAAAAAAGACACACCTATGAAATAACACACTGTATTAAACATAAAACTGCATTAATACGCAAACAGTACACCTTACCTTACAACTGCTATGTTTTATCCATATCTCCATCCAGGAACAGTACACTTATTGGAATATTCGCATCACGTGATTGTTTTTCATTCTTCTTCATTCTTCTTTCTACCTCTCTAAGCACTTCAACTTTCTTATCTAATGTTAAGCTACTGTACGCACCACGTTTCGATATTGTGACTCCACTAAAACACACAGACAAATGACCCCTTCTGTCCGGCTACCCGCTCCCCTCTCAACTTGTTTCTGAGAGGGTGAAGGTCACATTCCTACAAACAAAAGCTCTGGGGATTTCCGCTGCCCTCTCTTATCTGCCGTCCGCACATCAGTTAACCATAAAAACAACCTTTTCAAGAAGAAAAGGGGGACGAGTTATCTGTTGGAATTTCTTATGTAGCAACCACTTTGGTCTTTCTTGGGAAGATTTATGTTAAATTATTGGAAACCTGACTTTGAAGTATCCAAATTTAACCTTCAAAATTCGAATTATGTAGTCATTTTTAACATTGTGTGCACTGTATAAAATTGGAGGAAATGATAACATATCACTTATGTAAGGCATCAGCTACAAAGTTTAATTTAATGTTTCATTTTCCATTTCTTTCAGGAAGTGAGTAGTTCTAAACGGCCTGTGTGGTTTGTGTTTTCCGGAATGGGTTCCCAGTGGATGGGAATGGGAAGAGATCTGATGAAGCTCGACATCTTTGAAAAGTCCATTAAGAAATGTGCTGAAGCCTTGATGCCAGAAGGAATGGATTTGTATGAAATTCTGTTGCATCCACAGGAAGATACATTTCAAAACATCATCAACAGTTCAGTGGCCATAACTTCCATCCAGGTATGTGTATTGTGTAATATGTTACAGCAAAAAGGGGTAGCATATCCCCTACTTCCCTTTGTTTCTTTGGAAGAGATTCATATTTTTGTAAAAGGGGCAGAATATGAATACATTTTAGCTTGTGAATGCTATATTTTCTTATGTTTTTATTAGGGATGGAATGACATGGGCCCTCTTCCCATTAATTAACATATGTAATCAGATGACAGTGAAATCTTTTGCTTTGGAAAAGAAGCTGCATATTTAGTCTTTCCCAGTACAGTATTAGGGTATATGAACTACACCTTTGTATTCATAAAAATAATATAGTAGATTACTTACTTGAAATTTAGAAATTTCACACTTCCGCATTGCACAATTTAATGGTTAAAACCAAAGACAGTGGGTCTTCGAAATTTATAGGATTTAACCATTAAATTGTGCAATGCAGAAGTGGGAAATTTCTAAATTTCACGTAAGTAATTTTAAACTGTGTTTACTGCATTCATCATGAACAGTTGCAGTAGGTGTAAGCAAAAATGCAGATGTAAGAAACTGACCTTTAGAATTAATGAGTGTCACTGTCAGAGGAGAAATATTTTTGGGAACAAAAATTGGTAGTGAATGAGGATGAGAGCAGTTGAACAGGTACTATGATGGAGTTATAGCTAAGTCGAAGTTTGGGGACCATGTCACCACAGTCCTGTTGGACAGTCATAGAGTTAGGCAGGCATTCCTATCACCAGACCAGTCATGATGCACAGAGAATCTACTCATGCCTCTCATTTGTGCTATTAATTATGCTTTCTCCATTATATTTGTCAATCTAAATAACATGAAATAGTAGTATTTGACTTGATCCCAAGTATGCTATGACTGATAAGCTATTCATTGAAATATCGGATCAGTAAAATTATCTAAGTTTATCAGTATATCTTTTCAGCAATATGGGTACATCAGCTGGTACTAATAGAGTACTGATTAATCTGTATCATCCCTAGTTTTGCTGACCTCCATGGCAGAGTGGTTAGTGTTTGAAAGATTTGATTTTTTTGTGTGTTACTTAGCATCACCTTCTGCCACTTTTGGCTAATTACAATGATGAGGATGGGTGGTGATATGATGAAATTGATGAACAGACACTCACAGGCAAAGATTTGAACCCGGGACCCTTGGTGGTGTAGCAAGCTGTGCTAGCACTCTGCCACAGAAGTCGGCAGGTTGTTTGGTCAAGGATACTTGTATGGATGAACATGGAGACAGCCATAGGTGGCGGATGCTTATGCAAATTACCATAGCTGGCTTTATAAAAATTTTCTTAACTTTGGGATAGCATCCTTCTGCATTCTCCCCCATTTTGAGCACTGATAGTGTAATTATTTTTAAAATGTAAAATGTGATGCTGTGATGGATTGTCTTTTTCACATAATGTGTCTAAATTTGATTCATAGGTAGCTCTGGTTGACGTCTTGAAATCCATTGGAATCCAGCCTGATGGAATGTTGGGGCATTCTGCAGGAGAGGTAGCATGCGGCTATGCTGATGGATGCTCAACAGCAGAACAGGCAGTTTTGGCAGCATACTGGAGAGGGCGATCAGTGCTCGAAACACAGCTCAAACCAGGAGCAATGGCTGCTGTTGGTAAGTACTTCATTTCTGCTAACTCATGCTGTAATAAATATTCAGTTAGTTCATTGATTGATTCAATCCATCATAATAGTTTGAAGTTTGAAATTTAAGATCACTTTATGCACAGATATGCTAATTGGGATTGACCTACAGCATAAAGTGGAATCCAAACAACCATGAGGGCCTCCCCGGTGGCACAGTGGTAGCATCGTCATCTTGTAATCAAGGGGTTCCAGGTTCCATACCTGGTGGAGGCACATAGTGGTTTGGATTATAATGGTTGTCGGGCCTGTGCCCAAGCACTACCGTTAGGGGTTATGTAGCTCAGACGTCTGGGCTTAGAGCTGAAAGAGAATGCATTATTATCTAGGTTGAGTCTTAATACTAAATAGGAGAACCTGTAAGGTGTAGACATAATTAAGTGCATAAGTTATGATTAACAATAACAAGGTTTATTATAGATAACAGATGTGGCTGATATATGCAGAATATCCCAACCTATGTGTTAAGGGGAAGGGAGCTCTTAGGAAGAAAGGCAGATTAGCAATACTTAGTAAGCTTGAAGTGAAGATCCTTGTCCATCTTCTAAGTGCCTGAAGTCAGCCCGGACTTGGCTGGGTGGATAGCCATCTTGGGTCGGAGACTGAGCAGCGCCTCCGGCCGTACCTCAGATCTGTTGGTCGACTACCACACCTCTAGTCTTGTGACTAGGGCTTATATACTTCAGGGTTATTTCTGTTGCCTCGTGTCATTGTCAGGAAGTGCAGAAGGTCGGGGAGGCATGGACAGAGGACTGACTGTCCTTGCATCGTGTCATCGGGTCGTTTGCATGTGGTGTCCTCACATGTGGAGCTCTCCACACGTGGAGTAGCTGATCATATCTGGCTCTTAGAAACCTTCGCAGTAACCACAACTTTCCTGTTAGTGGTGACCTTACTGTAATGAAGGGTAGAGAGTGCATGTGGACTGAAGACAGGCAAAGGTAAGATCCGCAGCGCCTTGAGTGCTTCCTGTCATGAACAGCACCCATTTCCAAGTTTACAGAAAGTCATGAACGTGCAGAAACTTGCATGTTACAGGATCCCACTTTAAACTTTAAACTGTAGGTCCAGTCCCGATTAGCCTTACAGTGCATAAAGTGGACTTAAAAACGTGAAATAAAATCAAAATCAAAACAAACAATCATGTGCCTCCACTGTGTACCAAACTCCGAACACTTGATTACATTGTGACAATGCTACCACTATGTTATCGGGAAGGCATTAATCCATTATAATAGGGTATTGTGTTTAGAAATTTATTTTACAAAACGAACAGACATAATTTATACCTTTATACTCATAAAACGAATTTGAAAATGACAGAGTTTTGAACTCTTTTATTGACTACTTTGAAATTAACAATGTTAATTTCCAAGGGGGTGGACTGACAGGTTCGACATACCCTCATGGTAACATTGTCAACTTGTAATGAAGGTTCCAGGTTTGATATCCAGTGGAGACACATAGTGGTAAGGAAGGATCCAGTCCAGATTAGCCTATCTGTGCATAAAGTGAATTTGAAACAAACACTCAAACTCTAGCCCCCTCTTATGATGTCCATGCTAATATTCCTAGAGCAGTTGTTAACGATAAACCAACAGTTAAACCATCCTCATCTGTTGTGATTGAGCATGATCATAGGCGTCCGGAAGGTGGGGCAAGGGGGGGCCATGGCTCCCCCCTGGAAAATGAATGTGTACCTAAAAATTATATATTTCACACATAATTTCATTTCAATCACAGTAATTTAAGTTAATTATTATAAATTTGTTGAAGAAACATGATAATTTCAGACTGAAATAGTGTTTTTTGAGAGGGCATCACTATTTTGGAGGAAAATATGTGTCCTTTGCCCCCCTGGAAAAAAATTACCTTGCTTGCCCCTCCCTGGAAAAAATCCTGCGGACGTCCATGAGCATGATAGTATGTATAATCATGTAACTACGAAGAAGAAGAACAAATATGTTTGATAGTCTGTTGTTGATTATGATAGAGAGTTTTGAGATTCCTCGGGCACCATGTTGTACGCATGTTGAAAGTTATTAAACCTCGGTTGTGTTTTTATGTACAGGATGTATTTTATTTCGTCTATCCGTGTTTTCACGTGTACCTAAGCATTCCACAATCACTCGGGAACGTTTCATCATCCTAATGTAAATAATTTGAATTATACATTAATTATAGAAATAGTAGTACATAAATTAAGCAAACTAATGTTTCTATTTCTTTTTAAGGTTTGACGTGGGAAGAAGCAAAGAAACGTTGCCCTCCTGATATATACCCTGCATGCCATAATGCAGAAGACAGTGTGACCGTGTCTGGCCCTCCAGATTCCGTGTCTAAGTTTGTGAAGTCCTTGCAGGAAGAAGGAATTTTTGCCAGAGAAGTGGATAGCTGCGGAATAGCTTTCCACAGTCCTCATATAGCTGATGTTGCTTTGAAGTTCAGGAAATATTTACAAAGGGTAATATTACTGTTTTGAATTTTTGTGTGTATCATGAATTTTGGAGTTCTCAGTGGTCAGAAATCCTGAAAAGATAGAGAAATTTACCAATGTAAAGAATCGAGCTGTTTGCACTTGATTTTTTCCTGAAAATCTGTTATTTTGTGTTGTCACTTGGTGGTATTTTTTGCAGTTTAAGGGACCTTTCAGAAGAAAGTATCGCATTTACTCTAAAAAGTTCACGTTTCATTTTTCCATGCAGTTTTTGTTCATGATCAATTTCTCCACCTGTCTGGTGGCTTCATCAGGCGTGTACTGTCAAGGATACCTAAAATAGAATCTCTCCGAAATGAAGTAAAGAATTTTCTTTTAGTAGAGCAGAGATTGTGTTCAAATACTATGATCTAACTTGTACGTTTATGTTATATATTTTGTCAATATCTTCTTTCTCATTTTTATTTTACTTTAATTTTTATGTTGTCTTTTCACCATTTATTGTATCATTTTATTCATGTAACATTCATTATAATTATTTGATCAAAAGGAGCATTTTGTAGCTAAATCGTACATTTTGTTTTGTACTTTACTAATATTAAATGCTGTAAGCACATATAAGAAATTTAAATATATATGTACTCCATGACATGGATTAGGTGGCAGAACAGCCTCAGGCTGAACCTCACCCACTCTAATAAAGAATTTGAATTTGAACCCATTCCCCCTGCGCAACAACATCAACAAACCAAACACGAACGTTAAGCACCTGTAAAAAATCCCATCTCTGCATGTGAGTGAAAACGAACACCTTCCCACTGATGCAGATGATGAGACCAGCAACGGACAGTGCCAAAATTCCAATGGGTGGCCAAATAAGAAGTACAGGGTGAGCATAAAGTCTTTCCCTGATTACAAACTTTTATTGCTAAAGAACTATGCTAGATACAGATATGCAGTTTGTTGGAAATGGTAGCTTAACTCATAATGTTTTATCATCAGTACACTTCGACATGTGCTCCCTTCGTTGCCCTTAGAACGTCTAGGCGATACTCAATTTCTCTCCATGTCTTTGCCAACATCTCTTCCGTCACTGTCTCTATAGCACCCCGTATTCGTGTCTGAACAGTTTGCATATCAGGAACTGGTGAACTAAACATTGTGTCCTTAACGTAACTCCATAAAAGAAGTCAAGAGGGGTTATGTCCAGTGAACGCGGTGGCCATGATATGGGACCATCTCTACCGATCCATCTGCGTGGAAAGTGTCATGTGCTGATAAAAAACTTTATGAGTTAAGCTACCATTTCTAACAAACTGCATATCTGTATCTAGCATAGTTGTTTAGCAATAAAAGTTTGTAATCAGGGAAAGACTTTATGCTCACCCTGTACTATGGCAGAACAGCAGAAAGTGAAAGGCCCACATCAACTAGCGCTTCCATGAATGCAAGCGAGAGAAAAAGGAATCGTGCCATTTGTGGCAAGACAAGTACATGACTGATGAAGCCACCAGACAGGTATCAAAATCGATCACGAACCAAAACTGCATGGAAAAATGAAACTTGAAGTTTTTAGAGTAAATTAACTGCCTTCATGTAGCCACCAAATATATATCTTTAGATACAAAGTGTCACATGTCAAGCAACAGGCAATGAGTGACATGCTACGTGGAGGTTTCATATTGATGTGACAAGTGTCATGACTACAAATAGTACACACTGGAGTAGGTCTGTTGAAAAACATCCGCATGAGCAACCGACAGACTGAGGCAAGACAATACACGTTATTGAGAAAATGGCCCAGTCTTAGTGTTGACTAAACAATATGTTGCATGCGTAGCTTGTCGTCTCACTCTGCTATGAAAGGTTGTATTTGCTTCTGAGGTGAGTTTCCACATCACACATTAAGCTTGCAGTTTGTTGCATTGTTCTGAAAGCTCCCTAATGTGTTAAAATCATTGTTGTTTCCATGTTGTAACGTCAGGTTGCATTTATTTCTGAAGATTCATTTTCAATTGACGCTGAAATCTGAAAGACAGGAAAGGGAAAGGTATTGCTTGTTACAGAAATTAAAGTGATATACTTTTCCTTTCAGGTGATTCCAACACCAAAACCGAGATCGACTCGCTGGGTGAGTTCTTCGATTCCGGAATCAGGCTGGAACACAGCTCTTGCGCAAAGCTTCTCCCCAGACTATCACGTCAACAACATGATGTCACCGGTCTTGTTCCAAGAGGCTGTCACCCGCATTCCAGAAAATGCCATTGTTATTGAAATCGGACCCCATTGCATACTCCAAGCAATCTTGAAGAGATCGCTTCCAGGAGGCTGTGTCAATGTTGGTTTGATGAAGAGGAACCATTCTGACAATATGATGTTCTTCTTGTCCAATCTAGGAAGGTAAGTTGTATTATCAGAACAAATTTATTAATTATATTCTTCTCTGGCCCTATCTGCTTACTGGCCAAGATCAATTATTAGGTTACAATTATGGAGGGTGGCCGCCGTGGCTCAGTCGGTAACGCGTCTGACCACCATGCTCATGCTCAAGGTCCCGGGTTCGATTCCCGGCTGGTTCAAATCCGGGAACTTTTCTAACATTGGAAGCGGCCCTGGCGCCAACCCAGCGTCGAATGACAAGGGTACCTGGGGGGAAACCCTGGGGGGTACAGGCAGTCAGGGGCATGATGCTGATCACATCACCCCCACTCATGACCGGATCAAGCAAGTGTGGGGCGTTACCCCCACACCCCCTATACGCCTTCATGGTGCTAAGCACAGGGGAGCACTTTACCTTTACTTTACCTTTTTATGGATGGACTGACATTAATATTTTTGTTGATACTGATGTAAAATTTATCAATACTGATAACTGATACTGACGCTCTGACATAAAATTGCATATTATTATTATTATTATGATTATTATTATGATTATGATGATGAAGATGATGATGAAAGATGATGATGGTGGTGGAGAATAACTAATTTTCTTTCATAATTAATGTTGTTAAAGTTATTTGAAGAAATTGTCTAAGTATCAATTTCAAGCACTAGCATATATTGTGTTTTGCGTACAAGAATATTACAGACAGAAAAAAACGAACAAGAAAAATCAACATCTATGTAGTCGAGACTGATAACACAGAATACTCCGTGATTTACCACACATTCTACTCACCAACATTGATAAGTTCTACAATGAGCCACCAGTTGGCAGCACCAAACAAATACACATCATAGAATGCAGTGTTTCTATTACTCTTAACAAATGTACATAACAAGGTGACTTCAATGGTTTTTGCCTTTGAATTATGTGTTTATATTTATAAAAAAAATAGAATTTTGAACTAAATAACAGGCTATTTGAGATATACTCAATTGTTAAAACTATCAGTAATTTCACTGGCAAGCAGTCATCTCTATATTGGCTGATTCTGATAGTGCTGTCCAAGCTCAGTTCCACCTAACACAGCAGATGTAGCGTGCACCAGCTTGCTGACTGAGTGTGTTATATTCTTGACTTTCATTCTCGTCACTCATTTTCGTCTTTGAGATTAGCCGAAAGTGGCAGAAAAGCAAAGTAAACTAAACCAAATCATTCATCATCCAGATAGCACAGTAAGCTTGCTTCATGCTTGAAACAAGCTTTTCATGTAAAGTGAACAAACTTGCTGCAAACATATAATGGCAAGCTGCAAGCTTGCATCAGGCTTGACTCAAGCCATTTAGTTACTGCGTGTCAAAGTTACAGCAAGCTTGACATGACAAACCTGCTCCAAACTTGTCACAGAAAGCTGCATGCTTGATTTAATCTTGTCATGAGTATTTGGCGGTGCATCGTGAGTTGTGGAGACTCAAAATGGTGGCTGAAAGGCAGCCTTTACTTGCAGATTCATGCTTTCAGCTCCAAAGGCTACTGTCAGTTTGATTCAAGCTTCCAACTTGCTTTGACAAGCAACAAGCAAGCTACCACAAGCTTGCCTTAAGCTTTAGTGCTATCAGGGCACTAATTTTCAAAGCTTTAGTGCTATATGGGTAATAATTTTCATCATTGTGATTAGCCAAGAGTGGCAGAAATGTGATGGAAAAAGTTACATTTGTTTAAACTTTGCTTGCTTGCCAATTTTGACTAATGACAGAGTAATTCTTCTGCTGAGGCCATGTCTGAAACCTAGAACATGTGGTTGAAGGATTATGAGCTGTGCATAGCTGAGGGAGCTATATTTATTATGTTATGTGTCTCTTTAGCCATATGCTGAAGACCATAACCAAGTGTTACATAATAATGAGGTAAGACTCTAGTTTACGTCCTTTTCCTAAGGAATACCTGTCATATATCGTTGGAAAGCTTATTTTATAACGAATTCAACAACGTAAATCCCAAAGTGAGGAAAAATCTCCTGGAGGAGTAAATCGAGAAAAAACGATGTTGTCCGGATATGCGTAATTGAATGTACTGAGGAATTTTTTCGATGATGAAGCACATATTTAGGGGTGAAATGAGTGCTAATGGAACCTAACCTAACAGGCCTAACCTAATCTCGTAGGCATACCTTGTCCCCATGAATGGTTAGTGGGGCTATCGTGAACAGAAAGTGTAAAAAGAAAAAGGTACTTACCCGAAGAGATGCTGGCTGCCACACCATGAACATGCACCACAAACGCAAAGAAGCCATCACCATGCAGATAAGGATGTAAAGTAGAATCTAGACAATAATCAAGGACTTAGAAATATTATTAACAAATGAAAATGACGTAAAGGGGAAATTCAAAGCAGATTTGATTCATGTACTGCTCTACCAAGAAGAGACTAAACCCCTTTGGCATGGTCATCAAATTTTCAACCCTGAACTAGCGAAGAGAATGTGGGTAATAAAATAAGCTACATGCCATGTAATTTTATCCATGTATTGCCAAACTGTGCAGCATTCTTCAACACATCATCATCATCTTTATCCAGTCTCAAGTGTTTGTATCATTGTGAAGAGGAAAACTGTACACTGTGAAAGCAGACACATAATATTTAAATTGGTCAACAACATGGGGTCACTCCACACAAGCAAAGCAGAACATTTTCATCTGTGATGACACTAGAGAATTAAACAAATGACTGTCTGCTTTAGTTCACATGTTAGTCCCAGTCTCTGTCTTCTTGGTACAACTGTAGTGCATACTGCTTTTCCATTATTCAATAAATCAGTGGCGTGCGGTGACATTTAAACTAGGGTACGCAACATGGGCCAACCGAAATGAATTATGGGGGCCAGAACCCCCCCCCCCCCCCTGGCCATCATGTTATTCAGAAAATAACTTTTTTCTACAATTTTATAATGGGAAATTTCTCATCCTTGTATCAATATCCAAATGTAACGAGGTAAAATATATGTATGATATTTTATATTCGCAAATATATTCTGATGTAGGTACGTAGAGCCCAACAATTCAACTTTGATTATTTCCTTCATGCAGTGCGATGAACATTGAACGGGAAGGAAATGGCACAATCATTTTCCGTCCTTTCAAATTTCATGTAATAAATTAGATAAATCTCAGCATCCTCTACTATTACACAACACCTTTCGCAGAGGAAACCAACGAATAAGACCAACAATAAAGTTTCACTGTTTTTCTACTCAGTCAATCACTCTGTAGAGATATTTTTTCTTCTTGTCAAAAATCAAAATGCCTAATATACTGCTTACCATCCTTCACAACTCCTGCCTGAAACAATTTTTCCAAATCAGGAACAGACCTTCCATTTCGGATTGTTTACACTTTTTTCGTAAATTCCGAAAATCCCTTCTCCAGTATGTCATCAATAACTCCCGGTTCCCCTATTTTATCACTTCACGGCACCGACAAACAATAGAGATCCTGTAATGTAAATAATATGAACGAAACACTCGCTGCAAATTTCACACAACAGAAGAAAGCAAAAGTCAACCTCGCACGGTACGTTGTGTCCGGTCCCGCTATGCCCGAAAACCACGCGTTCTTGTGAACGAATGAATCGGAGTTGCCAGTCGACAAAGTATTTTGTAGAAGGGAGATAATTAAGGACAAGTAGAAAATACGTAAGCATACATCCCAGAACACTTCAAAAGCTAAACTACCGTACATCAATTTGCAATGTCTTGCGGGAGGGAGGGGGGCTCATTCGAATCCCATTGTAAGCATTGTGTTTTATTATGTTTTTCTTTTATCATTCATTCATATCGTCGGGTCAACAATCAACACCCATGCTATGGAACTCAAAGGAAATGTTGATCCCGAAAGGAGATAAACAGATACTCTCATACTCTGAGAATTGTGCGAAACTTGCAAATTGTTCACATATTTTCCCCTCGACACAGTGACAGTCCATTCTGGTCCTCACCTCCCTATACGAAAAAAAACAAACTTGCTAGTGTAACTTTAACCTCACATAAATATTTTATATGTGATAGTTTACATATATATTAAATATGATCTTCCACCACTACATATTCTTGCCCTCCTGTCTGATTCCTGTATCACTTTTTATAATGTATTTTTTATTGCAACCCAACAGTGATCTATCTACGCGTGGCTGCTAAATGCTAGTAAGCTAAGTATTCCAGAAAAAAAATATGTTGACTACTGTCAACACTGCATACGCTGTCAAAATCTTGGGTACCCTCGAAGCTTAGAACCGGGAAAGAAGTGAGAGAGAGGGAAGCGCGGGCAGACCCAAACACGTGGCCGGGGCTGATATGAGCCAATGGGGTTACCTTCCGAATTTCTAGGGTACCAAGCAGAAGGAACAGCGTCTTTCTGCGGAAATCGGCAGGGACGCGGATCGGGTGGTTGCCGAAGTCTCAATCGGGATCATTCGGGA
The DNA here is from genome assembly GCF_977018435.1 of Lepisma saccharinum. NCBI lineage: Eukaryota > Metazoa > Arthropoda > Insecta > Zygentoma > Lepismatidae > Lepisma > Lepisma saccharinum. Next base: position 10,430,950 of record NC_139243.1, read on the forward strand.
CTGCCTTCAGGAAGGCAGCAGCGTGTTCGTGCGGAAATCGGAATTTCTTGCAGTGGAACTGCTTTCGGAGCGATAATTGTTGAATTTTCATGTTCGGGGAAGACGAAAAAATGTTTATTTTTTCTTACTGTGTTGTGGGTACGCAGAGCGTACCTTGCGTATCCTGAATGCACGCCGCTGCAATAAATGTTATCAGTTGCAAGTTGCAAAGTGTGTATAATTTTAATTCGACATATAGGGCTTAGTTACATGTCAGTTACAAATTAAAGAAAGAAATATCCAAGATTAAAAGATGATAATCCTGTATTTAGTTAAACTTCATATCCATCAAAGATTTACACATAAACTATTATGTTTTTAGGTTATATAATGCTGGTCTACAGTTCAATGTGGGTCAACTCTATCCAAAGGTGAAATTTCCAGTTGGAAGGGGCACTCCAATGATATCCCCTTTTATTAAGTGGGACCACGGAGCAGATTGGACTGTTGCGAAATTTGCTGGGAAGGTAAGTTGTTGTCATCGAGTTTTATTTAATATAAATATTCATGTTGAATGTAGTTTTCAAATTCCACATTAAAAAGAATCAACATTTATGTATTTTGACAGTAGAAAACTTCTTATATGACTTGCCGGCAACATGTTTGTTAAAAACACTAACAAGCATGCAGACACTATGATAAAAAAAATGCTTGACGGGTTATTTTGAGCTTTCGATTCCATCTCGGAATCATCATCAGGGCAGAACTTCAATCACGTCCCTTCCGTCGCTCCTCGACGAGCCCTGATGATGATTTCGAGATGGAATCGAAAGCTCGGAAGAACCCCTAAAGTTTTTTCATCGTGCTGTTTGTGTTTTTAACAAATTTATTTATTTATTGAGGGTACAGTGCAAATGGTCATTTTATGCTGAAATTGTCAACAATGAAAACCATAAAATGAAAATAAAACAACAAGCAAAAATAAATGATGACATGTTTTTTATATAAGGCCTATTTGGCAGTATTTGTTCTAACAAAAGACCAAAATGCATAATCTGAGGAAAACACATTAACACTTGATGGGAGGTTATTATATTGAGTGGGAATATTTTTCTGTATTTCCAGCCTAGGTATTTCTGTATAAAAGTGGATTGTGTTGTAGGCATAGGCACTTGAAATTGGATTCCTGAAGGAATGTGTTGCAGCAGATTTTGCCATTGACAGTTTTGTACAGATAATTCAAACCAATTAATCAAACAATGCTGATAAGAAGTCTGTAAATTTAGAAAGGACAATAGATGCAGTGTTGAAAAATTTCACAGCGAGGGAACTTTGTAACCTTGTAATTAACAACAGCTAAGAAAAAGTGGAAACCTCACTTGTGTTGGTAACTGTCTATTCATCAGATATAAAATAGTGCAAAAATCTGCAATCTGTGCATACATCTTTTCATTAGATAAGCGACATGATATGTGACATAAGATAACCTCAATGTTTATGAATTTATTAAAAATCGGGTTTTTCTACTCATTCATAGCTCCGAAATTTCCTCAGCATGGTGGGTGGCCACAGGACCATACACTGTCCAAAATCTCAACGTAAAAGTTCTCTGAGCAGACTTGAACCAGCATGCGTCTCATAGCACCACACCAAAACCTGATACCTTAGACTGCACGACAATGGTGCAGCACACTTTTATATTAGAACAGGCTGTAATAAGACAATAGAATTCTTTACTCAAGCTACAGGTTATTTATAATAATTGTTAGATCAGGCAAGTTATTGTCCAATAAGGAGGGTCTACATATTAATCCTTACGTATATGTTTTTTAATAAACTATAAACTCATAATAGTTATGAAATTAATGAATAAACTGTAATTCTTTTCTTCTAGATCGGTGTGGCTGCTGGTGAAAGTGAGGTCATTGTTGACTTGAACAGCGAAGAATTCAAGTTTCTCTCTGGCCACAACATTGATGGAAGAATTATTTTTCCTGCTGCAGGCTACCTGGTGAGTGCAAAGCTCATTTGCTTCCTCTGAAGCTAAACTTTATCAAAATAAAGCCTTGTCTTGAAGCATGCCCAGTGAAAATCTATTCATTTTTTGTTTGTTTTACTTTTTGTTACTCTTCTGCATCTTTTGGATAATTACAATGCTAAAGATGAATGATGACTAGATGAAATTGATGAAGAGAAGGAAGGAATTCCCATGCCTAGGGAACAAGTCAGGGAATTTATGGGATTGGAAGTGGTCAAGATTTCTCAATAGTATAAAAATCTCCCATTCTCCATGAAATGATTATTATTGCATTTCTGGAACAAAAGCTACAAATTTCGAAGAAATGTATGACACTCATAGTGCAGAAAACTAGAATGAAATGCTTTTAATACACAGGCATTTGAAATTTCTTGGCTGTTCAGGAAAACGTTTTTGTTTTTAAGTTCACTTTATGCACAGACAGGCTAGTCAGGACTGAACCTACAGTTTAATGTGGAACCCAAACCACTATGTGCATCCATCAGGTAACGAACCCAGGACTTCTTGATTACAAGGCAATGAGGTTACATCTGTGCCATGGGGGAGGCCCTGACTCTTTTGAGTCCTAAAATTTGGAAGTCATTTGCTGAACCCAGGATGGTGATGAGAATTTTTTTCTGGATCCCCATACAAACATTCCAAGCTCCTATACATGACTAGATTCTATATTATTATATTATTCTATAAATCCATGATATACGTTCAGTTTTTCTGTAAGAAAAATATTCAAATTTCTCATGCCTTGTGATATACATATGCAACCAGTATCTAATTTTGTTGTGATTTCTTTCAGACTCTTGTGTGGAAAACTTTTGCAAAACTGAATGGAGCAAGTTATGAAGATTTTGCAGTTGTTTTGGAGAACATGCAGTTTCACAGAGATACTATTATTCCAAAAGAAGGCTAGTTGTTATTTTTATTTCTATTCTTACTACTAGGGCTAGGATTTTCATGACAGCATATTTCTTTTGATATGGGTGATGTGTTCCCTATTTGAATTAAGGTGCTTTTTAAGGGCATATTTTGGCATATTTGGCCATTTCTACATGATAAAGCATATTTTGATGGATTTCGGGCCATATTCAGCATATTTTCGCTTCTTAAAGAAATATACAGTCATTTTCCAAGTGGATTCGTTCTTACTCCCATGTTCACTCGAGGTTTTTTTTTTTTGGTCTCCAGGAAAATATTTTCCATTTTTAATTGAAAATTTGCAGAAAGTATTCATTGTGCATTTCAACTCATCAGGGCCCATAAAGTGAACTAAAATAGTCCCTATGAAAATATTTCATCATAAGTTAGATATTGATGTTTGAAACAGTCTAGTTTAAGGGCATATTTTTCAAATGATAGTGCATATTTTGTAAAATTTTAGATCATAAGAGCATATTTTATTTTGCATATTTTAGTGATTTTTAGGTCATAAAAATCCTAGCCCTAGTTATTACTAACACCATGTATTAAAATTATGCATTTTTAGGCTCTGTAGAGTAAATTAACTAATAGCCCAGTAGCCTTTTCTGTGTAAGCATGGTAAATACCTCAAACCTCATTGCACCTAACTTTCTAGACTGGATCTCATTACTTGTTTTCTAGTAGCTCCCCAATTGTCCGCAAGATGCTCAATAAAGATATATTATTATTATTATTGAACACTGAAATTATTTTGGGTCTCCCACCAGGTATCAAAACCAGAACCACTTTCACCAAAGGTGAAAGTGCTAACCATTTGACTGTGCTTGAGCTGTTAAAGTTGACAAATTAACCCATTAACTGGGGCAGAGCTATATATAGACTCTCTACAATTGGGCCTTTTTCGTGGAGCATCTATATATAAACGGTATTTGAAAATTAATGGTTCTTGTATTGCAACAAGTAATTTTTATAGACCACTTTTTCGTGCTATTATTAGTCTATGTGGGCTATTTGGCAATCAAAGAATCCATTGTTGATGCTTTCTAAATTCCTGAAAAATATTTTTTTGAAATATGGAATTAGAGCCGTGATGGTTAGATGGAAGGGTGTCTGACTGCCATGGGGGAGACCCTGGTTCGATTCCTGGGGTGAGGTCGGAATAAAAAATAACATGTTCCATAAAGAACATGAATTTCTCATTAATCTCTTCAATTAATATTTATATCTAAGTGAATGCAAAGGCTTTTATCGTTGATGAGAAACTGCATGGATGCCCACAGGTTTTTTTTTCAGGGAGGAGAAAGCAAAATTTTTTTTCAGGCTGGGCAATCGAGGCATATTTTATATTTTACCTCCATAATAACGTAGCCGCCTCAAAAAACAAACACTCATATACTCTGCAGTTATGTTTCTGTAATGCCCCTATAATAATTGACATAAATTAGTGACTGAAATAAAATTATATGTGTGCAATGTATAATTTCAAGTTAATATTCATTTTTCTGTGGAGGACATTGCACCTTCCTTCTGGATGTTCATGTGCTTAATTAGACTTTTCTGTTACACCACTTGGGTAAATACATTATAATTTTACATTCATAAAAATAATAACAGGAAAGGTAGGATTTTGCACAAAATTACAGGCTATTTATAGATAGATTGGTAAAACTATCATTAATTTTTCCGATACATTGATACACCAATATACACCAATGCCAATTAACGTCTCATCCTTAGTTTATTGTTTTGATCAGGAGTGTTGTTAATTGGGGAACAAGGGGGGCCATGTCCCTTCCAAATAATCTGGAAAAATGTATATTTTTGAAAAGTAAGAAATAGAAGTTTTTCAGAAACTCTTAATTAATAATTCTCGAACCAAACAATGGCATTTTCTATTTTGTAAGATTACTTAGTGTTTGTTAGAAGTCTTTAGACGAACTGAACCCCTATTTTTTCTAGATTTATAAATTTACCTTAAATAACATTTTTAGAGAAATACAATTTACAAACAAGTGAACATAAATTTTGAAAAAAGGATCATTGTTAAGACTTTCAACTCACAGTTATTCTCATAAAATGTTTTGTTGTTTTTCTGAAAAACTTCTATTTCTTATTTTTCAAAAAATAGATTTATTGATTTATTATGAAAGTTTACACTATTTGGAACATTTCTGAGAAAACCGGATGTTGATAGGAGACACTGTTACTGAGATATATCAAATCAAAAAATATCAGATATGGCGGATCAGTTTCAAGATGGCGTCTGTCGATGCACAGATACAGATTTTATTCTCGACTGAAAATATCTTTAATGATAGAAAAATTATTCCTACCAAGTCTCTTGCTTTTATCAACATGTCAATGATTCGGGACTTAGCCTCTTGGCTGTGATAAAGATGTAACTTTTTGTGCTTTTGTTATGAGGTCCGAAGTCATTTTGCAGCGAGTGTAGGTTACTGGTATTGGTAAATTTATATTATTGTTATCATCATAAATTTCATATTGGTCCATCCCTACAAATCCCATTATTATTATTATTATTATTATTATTATTATTATTATTATTATTATTATTATTATTATTAACTATAATAATAATAATAATAATAATAATAATAATAATAATAATAATAATAATAGTTGTATTGCAGTTATTAAGCTTTAACTATTTTTGTAATATATTATATAGAAAATATATCATGTTGTTAATGATTTTTTACAGGATTTGTAAAATTCCAAGTGAACATACTGAATGGTAGTGGAGAGTTTGAGATATCAGAATCTGGATCAGTAGTGGTCTCTGGCAGGATCTGCAGTCCAGAGAACATTGAGAAGGAGATGCTGGACTTGGAGCCTCCGTCTAAAGACACAGACTCTGATCACCTCACGCTAAATGCCACAGATGTTTACAAAGAGCTTCAGCTGAGAGGTTACGAGTACAGTGGAGGATTTAAAGGAATCGTGGAATCTGATAACAGAAGTAAGTGTTCAAGATGTGTTGCAAAGTGTTTAGTGTGGCATGTTGGGAAGTCAAGGGTCCTAGGTTCGAATTGTGGAAAAGGCTAGCAATGGGCATAATTGACTAATTTCCACCATTGACTAGTTAGTCATTGGTAATTAGTAAAAAAAAAATAGTCTACTAATTTTGTGACTAATATTAGTTGAATAAGTTATTTGACTAATGTTAATCGAAGTAGTCATTTGAAATAGTGAAAGTAGTTGTACAACAAATATTAGTCAAAGTAGTTGCTCAACTGAATAGTCAAAGTACCATTCAACTAATATTAGCAGAAATTTATCCAGAATTTTCTATCTGGGAGGGGGTGCATATTTAGGAAGATGTAAGGGTAAATTTAGAGCCAAAATGTCCATAAATTAGGCCTTTGTGAAAAATTGGGAATGTGATAGGTGGGCGTTAGGGGGTGTGGATTAATCGCTGGTTGTTAGACAAAATTGATTCATTGATTAAATTGCTTTATTTTACTTCGCTTCTTGTGCCACTTTTGGCTAATTTGTGAAGATGAGGATGAATGATGATATGATGAAATTGATGAATGGACACTCACAAACATCTATGGCCAGGCCAGGATTCGAACCTGGGACCGCTGGCATCGTAGTATGATGTTCTAACTGCTCTGCCACAGGGACCGGCTGTAAGACAAAATATTACTCCCTCTGTCCCATAATTATTGTCTGGTACATTTTTGTTTGTTGTGTCATAATAATTGTCCGATATTCAAACTGTGACATTGGTATATACAGAAGAAGAACATGAAATACGGGAATGAGTCATACAACTTTATTACTCAAGAATTCAAGAATCAGTACAAATTGTGCTTTCCATCTGCCTCTTCGTCTGTCATTCCTGTACTACCATTTTGGCATACCGGACTATAATTATGGCACAGAGGGAGTAGTTGAATTAGTTGCTTGTCTAATATTAGTCGAAGTAGTCATTACTCCAGTTGTGACTAAAATTAGTCAAACTATGTATTTTATTATTATTTTGATACTTTTCAAGTCTACATTATGCTCAAATATGCTAAGCGGGACAATGTACAGTTCTAAGATAGAAACTACTGTAAAATATATATGGGCCACACAAAGAATAAAACCCAGAACCTGATGATTACATGGTGATAATGTAAGACAACCCATAATCATGGCATCTTGGTGACATTCAGTTGAGTTGTGGGCTCACATTGTTGCTACCAAAGGTTCCAGGTTCAAATCCTTGGCTGAACATGGGTTATTTGTGTCCATTTGCTAATTTCATCTCATCATCACTCAGCCTCATCATTGCAATTTGTCAAAAGTGGTAGAAAAGTTCCACTAAATATATAAAGTTGTAAAAACTCTGACACTTTTACTCTGTGCCATCATTTGCTACAAATTCAACAGTAAATTTTTGAATAACCAAATTGGAAAGAAAAGTGACTTAAATTTTAAAAAAACTGGAACCTATAGTAGTCACTTAAAGTTTTGTACTATACACACAACCTAATTGAGCATTGTATGGTGTTTCTTGACTTTGTCTATTGCTGTACAAGCTTAACGACAAAAAATATTATTATTATTATTGTTTTTACAGTGTTGGTGCCTTTTTCTCTTTTTAGGTATCACCGGAGAGCTTCTGTGGGCACAAAATTGGACCACATTTCTGGACACGATGCTCCAGTTCTTTATTCTAGAGAATAATTTGAGGGAACTTTTGCTGCCCACTGGAATCCAGAGGATGGTTATAAATCCCAAAGCACACAGGAATATGATAAAATCTGTCGATGGAAAAGAAGGTTGGTATGCATATTAAATAACATAACTTAATCAATTAACAAATTTCTTGTGGAGATATTAGTTAAACAGTTAGCTTCCAGTCTTGTTACAAGGGTGATTCTGAAAAGAATTTTCGTGTGATACTTTCGGAATTAATTTTGGGAAATTATACTGTCTATAGTTTAAGGTCATTCAGCTGTCTTTCTGAGCATTATGTGATGTCTGGAATCTATTCTGTGCATATGCAGGAGTAGACAGATCCAAGCTATCTCCATTTCAGAGCAGCACATACAATTTCCCGGCATTTCAATCCACCAATTAGAATCTTTGTGGGAGAATTCATACCGAAACATCTAGCGACACATGTTGCTTGAGGATTTCCCCCCAATATAATGCAGACTTGTGTGGCCGGTCATCCCACCATGGTGTGAAATGTTGCTGTTCATTGGCTTATTCCCAAGTGACAGCTATTCTGCTGATATAATACAGTGTGTCCGAGAAAAAAAATATACCAATAAAGAATTTAAATAACTCAACAATCGTTAACGACAGAAATGTCGAATAACGTTTATTTGGAAGAGAAAATCATAGAATTTTTTTAAACCAAAGAACAAGAAAAAAATTTCACCTTAGTAGATCTCAATGTGTGCTATTTGGTGGCGCGACAAACATCAAGGCGGTACTCAACCTCCATCCAAGTGTTCTTCAACATTTGATGAGTGACGGAGCCACATGCATCGATAATTCTTTCACGGAGATCATTGAGGTCTTGCACAGGTGTTTGGTAAACCATAGTCGTCACATAACCCCAAAGGAAAAAGTCCAAAGGAGTGAAGTCTGGTGACCGTGGTGGCCATTTAATGGGTCCACCCCTCCCAATCCAATTACCAGCGAAATTGTTATTAAGGAAGTTAGTAACACAATGGGCATAATGTGGGGGGGGGGCATCCTGCTGAAACATGTACCCATGAGGTATACGAGGTACAGCATACTGTTGCAACATTTGCAGGTAACTTGCACCTGTAACTGTAGCTTCCTCAAAGAAAAAGGGCCCAATTACGGAATCTCGTGTCAAACCACACCACACATTCAACTTGGGGCTGTCGCGTTCATGTTCAACAACTGCATGGGGATTCTGCTCACCCCATATTCTACAGTTATGCCAATGCACTTTTCCAGAAATGTGGAAGGTAGCCTCATCTGAAAATGTTACGCGTGTCAGGAATTCATTGTCATCATCAATGCGTGATAGCACTTCACTAGCATAATCAAACCTAGCGGGTTTATCAGTGCACTTTAGTTTCTGAACAAGCTGTAACTTGTAGGCTCTAAGCCTTAACCTTTTATGTACGATATCATGCACAGTAGAACGTGGAATTTGAAGTAGAGAATTAGCACGTCTCACAGATTTACGCGGGCTTCTCTGGAAAGCTTCCTGAACTGCAACCACTTTATCCTCGCTCACACGCTTCCAACCACTACCTTTCTTCCTCAAGAAAGACCCTGTTTCCAGCAATTGTTTATGCCATTTAGCAATGTAATGACGGTCTGGTGCTTCCTGTCCATATTGTTGCCGGAATCTTCTTTGTATTGTTACAGGAGACTTCAATTCTGCAAACCAAAAGCAGCACTCAACTTTCTGACGAACAGTAAACAGCGCCATTGTACAGACTACTCACGAACAAAGCTGCGCATGCGCTTAATTATGCTACGATTTTTTCCCTTCTGGTGGTAAATAAAAATCCTTTCTTCCCTCTTCCAAATAAACGTTATTTGACATTTCTATCATTAACGATGGTTGAGTTATTTAAATTCTTTATTGGTATATTTTTTCTCGGACACACAGTACATTAAGGAAGCAACACCACATTGAACTAACATTTATATTAATGTTGACACTTATTACCAGTTCTGACTTGCACACTTTGTCAGTATTATTATTATTATTATTATTATTATTATCAACTTTAGTGGGGCGTAAGGGGCAACAATTTCCAAAGACACGCAAATGTCAACCTCCCCTCCACATAGTAGGAGCTGGACTGAATCTTGCAGACTAGCAAGGTGCTGGCGTCTGGACTCACCCCAGTATAATCCTCTCTGGGACTCGTATTGTGTCACCCTATATGTTTATGATGGTTGCTTCATACATTTAACCTTATCACCCTTCATCCCCATCTTCGTAATTCCCCAAAAGTGGCAGAAAAGTTCACTAAAATAAACTAAATCAATCAGCCAACTTTATCATACATATCAACCACAGTTTTATTATTTGTCATAGATCCATTCAAGTAATAATCAGAGAATATCTTAATGACTTATTTATTAAATGAATTTTGGCATAAAATTAATGGGAACTTTAAATTGTTCCTAATTTTGTAGGGTATCAGACATCTGTTAGGGAGTGCATTCAAACTGGGTCCTGTATAGGTATTGGCAATACAATTCTTACCAATATTTACCACTAGTATTGGCCGACAGCTTTATATAACTATTGGTTTTGATTGAGCTCTAATAACAAATAACCAGTATTATATTGATCTGATATAAAATTGTAAATATTCCTCAAAGAACGTCATTGATCTTAAATATTCTCTATAACCAGGTGACTGAAATAGGATTTTTCTTTGAAAAAGAAACTTCATTTTAGACATTTACTTTACAAAAATATGTATAAATTCATAAAAATAACAGGCCTCCATGATGGCGCAGTGGTAGCGTCGTTCCCTTGTAATCAAGGGGTCCCGGGTTCAATACCCGGTGGAGGCACATGGTAGTTCGGATCCCACTTTAAACTGTAGGTCCAGCCCCGATTAGCCTTACTGTGCATAAAGTGGACTTAAAACACCAAATCACCAATCATAATAATAACAACTTGGCAGAATTATGCACTAAATTACAGATTATTTATAGGTGTTATTTGTCTAAATATTCATGCAAGTGGGTCTTCACTTTTAGTATGCAATCTGAATTGGACATTATCCGTTGTGTATCTTTTTGCCTTGTACATACTAGCACTATGTTTCGAGGGATCACCTCTTCTCTCATCTTCTGGTGAATATAGTTTTTAGCTGGAGGTGAGGATCGAATGTATAACAGACCTGTGGTATCACTGCAAATCTGGTATGCTAACCAATTACAAGAGATTTAGAATTATGGTCGTGAACTTTGTTAATGCACTATACAGCATACGGTTTTGGAAGCTATATCGGGCGGGGCCATGCAGAGCGTGTCCATGGCGACCAGAAAGTGGCAATACAGCAACGTTGTACAGTTAGGGAACTGCAGCGTGCAAGTTGAAAGCCGTGTTCTGTATTCTTCTTGCACGCAAGAAGTTTTCAGAAAACTCGCTTCTTTAAGGTTCATCTTAAGATGGGGCAAGACATTTTGAACTGACTGTCCAAGTCCCACAGCTGGAGTTATCGTTTCTCGAAGAAACACTGGGAAACACGTCTCAACACACACATAATGACTCTTTCATTTGTCTTTCGTCTGTTTTGTTGCCACCATGTTGACAGCTGAGTTGTAGTATCTTGGGAAAACAATGGGTGTTAAATTTGTCTCAATATACACAATGACCCTTCATTGTCGTGGGCGTTCTTGAACATTGTGAGTCTGAGTCAGTTTGAGTTCACATATGCTGCAGTGAAATGATATTATAGTCCTTCTATGTAGAAATATTCACTATATTATTTCACTGTGTATGCATTATAAAAAAAATAGTTGAATATTGGACACAGCGAATTCTCTGTCTTTCCCTTCCACTAGCAGTTAGTCTGGCAATAGCACTGGCTGTGTATTGGCTGATCTCATTTTCCTTTTAAAAGTATACACCGTATAGGTTTGTAGTTAAATCATAGGCTTCCTGACCACCAAGGAAGATGGGAGAAATGTGGTTGAAACATAGTGATAGAATTATAATAGGTAAAAGTAATGGATATTGGACAATATTGTCGTATGGGAACCAGAACAACATAACTCCAAAAATGCAGTTTTCAGTTTGGTTCAAATGGCCTCTTTCAAAGATTTCTATTTCGAGTCAGATACATATGTTCAATTATAATCCTTAGCAGTAAGATAGAGTCTTGTATCTCCAATTTATTGACATGTTCCTAAGAATACATTATTTCCTCTTTCCTGTAAATTGGAGTTATGTTCCTCTTGTTCTCTCGTGATGATATACAAATTAAGATAGGCCAGCTCCCATGGCAGAGTTGTTAAGACATTGCGCTACGATCCCAGGGGTCCCAGATTTGAAACCCGGACTGGACATCCGTTCATCAATTTCATCATATCATCACTCATCCCCATCTTCGCAACTTAGCCAAAAGTGGCACAAAAGGGAAGTGAAATCAAGCAAATCATTCAAAACAAATTAAGATAGATGCTAACATTAAAGATATCCTGGATTGATAAATTTATCAGTGATGTACATGGACGTCCGCAGGATTTTTCCAGGGAGGGGCAAGGAAGGTTTTTTCCCCAGGGGGGCAAACAAGGCACATTTTCCCCAAAAATTGTGTTGTTCCCTAAAAAAAAAAATGCTTAAATTTGAATTTATTGTTCATGCAATAATTATAGTGGAACCACAAGCAAAGAAACCTGTGCAGACCCACAACTCCCGTTCACCGCCCTCCTGTGGGGAGTGGAGGGGCAGACTGGAACATGCTTTCTTATGGCCCGAGCTGAAGGGAGGAAGGGAAAGGTGCATGGAGACTTTTCACTCAAGGTTTTTATCCTTGTAGTCGCTCTATAACACATATTATTGTGGCTAAAATGAAATTATATGTGTGAAATACATAATTTTTGGTCCCCCTTCCGGACGCCCATGGTGATGTACAGAACCCTTTGGAGTGACCTGCATCAATATGTCTATATTAGCCAATAGAGTATATTTCATCTGTTCCATCCCTGGTATAGCATGTTATTTACTTTTAATTATATAAAGACTGATAACACTTTTATTTTATTTGTTACAGCATACACAATTCACAGATACCACAAACTCAACATTTTGAAGTCTGGTGGTGTGGAGCTGCAGGGTTTGAAGCTGAATTTAATGCCTCTACGACATCACAGCCAGGCACCGCCTAAGCTAGAAAAGTATAAATTTGTACCTTACGTTTCTGAGAACCTTGAGAATGTGTCGAAAACATCGGCTCTTCAAATTGGCTTGCAAATTGTGATCGAGAACACATTCGAACCGAGTTTGAAAATCGTTGAAGTCGCGAGTGAAACTGAAGAGTTATTTTCTCCAGTGATCTTGGAAATCCTAAGTGGGGAGCCTATGATCCATGTGAGTATCTTTGTTTGGACAAATTACAATTTTTCTCTCCACCGACATTTTTTTGGGAGGCAGAAGTATAAGTCTCGTTGTATATATATCTTACATGCCATTTCTTTTCAGTATTGTACGTGAACGTTGAAATGTATCTAATTAACTCGTTCGCCTCTTGTAAAATCTCTTTCATGCATGATTCAATTTGGCCTTCACTTCATTTGATCGTCAGACCCACAATATGGAAAGGTCACGATTTTTGCCTCTGTTCTTAATATTGCTCACAGATGGTGCTCACTGTACCTTCTTGGTTCATTTCTTTCTCTGAATGTGTTTACAAGCTTGTGTGATCTCAGCACCTCTAAGGCTAAGCAGTGGGTAAATTTTCTCATGCATATCCTAGCTTCTAAGAAGAAGAAAACTCCAACAAAGAGATGTCATGTGGTTTATAAGAAGAGGGAAAGAAATGAAATCGCAGCGCAAGAAATGTGAAGTTCCTCTCTGTCTCCCCTAAATGTTCTAAGGTGCATCATGCAAACATCTTTTTGAAATATCACTTTCTTGAAGAATAAAAATTTATCTTGATAAATGCAAACTTTGATGTCATTACATACGGTAGTGCATACTGACATAAAATTTGCAATAAGCATTACGAGTCGCTCCAGCTGTAATGGATGTTCATTTTACTCTTTTTAACTAGAATAACTTTCAAATGACCCATGTTTAGTTTAAATCAATTACGGAAATTATAACCCGGACATGGTTCATCTCATTAATCTAATTTTCCAGTTTTGTAATGGTGTTAACTTGCACAGAAATGGAATAAATGTTTCCCACAGATATTTCATTGTTTTAATTTCAATAATATTTAAACCAAACATGTGTCATTTGAAATTAAGTCTAATTGAAAAGAGAAAAATGCAACATCCGTGACTGTCGGAGTAGCCCTTAACACTCCAATGTCCTTTTTATGCTTCAAAAAAAGAGCTATAAGAATCATAGCTGGAGCAAAGAAAACTTATTCATGTAGAACTCTTTCCCGTAAATTTAATGTGTTACCTCTCCCCTGCATATATATTTATAAATGCTTAATTTATGTTAAGCAAAATATTTCCAACTTTGCCACAAATGAGGAAATACATGGCCTAAACACAAGAAATAAAGACAAACTTCACATAAAACACTGCCGCCTTAACTTATGTAAGACAGGTCCCTTAAACTCTTCCATAGATCTCTACAATAAACTACCACAAGATGTGAGGAAAGAACCAAAATTGATGATATTCAAGCACAAGATAAAATCAATGCTTCTGAAGCATGTTTTTTATTCTATAGCTGAATACATGGAAGTGACTTTTACATAAGACAAAATGTATATAATGTAGTATAATCACATATTATTCTTGTAAATTTAAATGTCAAATGAAGGTGGATAATTAGTATCACCTAGAAGTAGGCTGTAATGTTCTATATCTTCTCTTGTTATATTCTTTTGTGATTTTGATATAATACCAGAGTAAGACCCATTTTTTTACAATTTTTGGCTATGTATTTTGTATTCGTAAAATCTATGAATGTAGTATTGTATTGTAATGTAAGTATTGACATGTCCTATATTACCATGTACTGTAATTTGTACACAACGGTAGAATAAACTAAACTAAACTGTACAAAGTATGTAGCAGAGAAAATTTAAATTGGAGCTGAAGGGAATTTTCAGTGATGAAAATCTGGAGGTGAATTAATTTGACATAGGATACCGTTTTGTGTTTTATTCTGGAAGAATGTGTTTATTATAAACAGCACATGCATTTTCCAAACTTACCATTCTTATCATCACATTCAATTTAGTTGAAAGTAATAACCAGAAAAGTTATCATATATATAACATTGAATCAGATGCAAGATTCTAAAATGTTTTTTATTTAGTGAGTCATTTGATTTTCTTTTCTGTTTTCCTTCTACCACTATTAATATTATTTTCAGCCAGACTTGAGTGTAGTAATTTCGGTAGGCTCCAAGCGTACTGAGAAAGTTGCTGATGGCATGCAAGTTATTGAAAGAGACCTGTCAACTGGACCAGTTGAACAAGACTGCCATCTGGTGGTGGCCAGAAACACAGCAAGGCAAGAGGCCCCAATGCTCAACTTGATGGATTCTATAAAAGAAGGTGGATTTTTACTGCTGGATGAGGTTTCCAATATCTGTGATGAGGAATTCAGAAGATATGGCCTGGAGATAGTCAGCAAGATGACAGTGGAGTCGAGGACTTTTTACTTATTGCGAAGAGTAAGTACTATTACTGGTCATTGATTCCACCTTAGTCAGGCCCGTAACTAGAATTGATCTCCAGGCGGGACTCACGGGTTATCAGGGGGGGGGGGAGGGGGCTTTTAAACCAAGTCCACTTTTCAAAAGTTTAACAGTATTAAATGAGTGTAATTCATGTGTGTGGGAGGGGGTCATTAGGTTAATATAAAATTTAGAAATATCATACAAATATATGGCTGTTCACTGTTTCAATAACCTTCCAAGTGATATAAAAATAATACAATCATCTACCTCATATAAAAAGCATGTAAAATAATACCTATTAGATAATTGTTTTTATTATGTTAAAGAGTACCTGACAATAAATTGCAAATTGTCATATCCTAAATGAACTCCTAGGACATGTATGTATGTATTGATTTTATCTATTATATGTATGTAAATTAATGTAAACCTTGCAACTAACACTAACAAGGAGAATCAATTATAATGTAATCAATGTTTTTTAAATGTTATGTATAATATCTTCATACTTGTACCTATTTGAAAATAATTATAAATTGTAATGTACTGACATGTTCCATACCATGTGTGGAAAACAACCACTGTACAATGGTGAAAGGAATGAAATAAATCATATCATATCATATCTATATCTTCAAAAACATCTCTTGAAGTGTTAATTGACTGCTACTGACATCATACCTTACTAGACACTCAATAGTACTTTTGATGATAGAGATATTTATATCATACAAGAAAAGATGCACTGTATTCAATCATAGTGCCTACCGTATATCTCCCCCCCCCTCCAGCCCAGCCAAAGCAATGAAACTCCCCTTCGTTCGCAAAACTTGGGAGCTGTTGGCCATTGATGCAGATGTGGAAGGAATGTGCAAGTCACAAATTTCTATCTAAACGGAAAGGATGGAACAGGAGCAGTGAAGATACAGATAAGGATGTTCCGCTATGAAAGAACTTTCTAAAGTCTAGAGAATCTTCTAAATACTTGCTGCTCCTTAGACTTCAGTTCATAAACAAAATGAATGCAATACTGCTGTTCATGTTCTGTGAATTTATCCTTCACCAAGTTGTGAGTAAAATAATATAGGGCAAGGCAGTCAAAAAGGAAGATTTAAAAAATTCACAAAAAATAGAGAGCAAATATTATTTATTTTCTGAACATGAATGTACTGTACATGAGTGGAAATTACTAGTGTACCTGAAAAATGTTCATTCTTTAATACGGTGTCAGTAAGATGGCGTCCTAGGTATTGCACACATTGTCAGAGTCTCAGAGTAAATCCGCCCATCTCCAATGGAATGTTGTGTATCTCTTGCTGAATTCGCTCCTTCAAATTATCCCTGGTTCTTGGAGGTTTGTCCTTGAATACCCCAAAGGAAAAAGACAGGAGCCAACAAATTGGGTGAACGGGCAGGCTATGGAATATCACCGAATGTGCTGATGAGACGACCATGAAATTCGAGTCTAAGCACATCCATAGACACTCTGGCAGTATAGCTAGTTGCACCATCTTGCTGGAAGAGTGTTTCTACATCTGGGTCATAGCCATCGAGGACAGGCAGGAAAAAGGTTACCAATATGTCAGCATAACATCATGGGGGGATTTACTCTGAGACTCCGACAATGTGTGCAAAACCAAGGACGCCATCTTACTGACACCATATTAAATAAAACAATAAACATTTTTCAGGTACACTAGCAATTTCAACTCATGTACAGTACATTCATGTTTAAAAATTAACTAATATTTTTTCTCTATATTTTTTGTGATTTTTTTAAATCTTCCCATTTGACTGCCTCACCCTATATCTGCTGTCTACATTTTTTACTCTCTTATTCTTGATATCAAGGGGGCTAATGGCAGTGTTAGGAGGGGCTCAGCCTGGCTAGGGGCCTGACCATAGTATTATGAGGAATACAGTAGTAGTATATGATAAATGAGAATTTACTTTGCCTTGAAGTATGTACTTCAATTACACTGAGATTACCTAATCGTACATTAAAATGAAACAATATGATTTTTTCCATTATACCGTAAAATACCGATGTAAAGCTTACCGATACTGATAACTGATATTCAACCAATCTAATGTAAAATTACAATGGTTCTTCGAAGTATAATTGTGCGTTAACATCCATAATTAATGCATTTAGCCAGGTGACTATAATTGGTTTTTCTTTGAAAAAGCATATACTTTGCAAAATCAGAGTGTAGAAAACTTATGTTTGTATCCATAAAAATTAAAATGAAGTGTTAATTTAAACTAATAGCACAGACACAGTTGAATTCTCTTCTCACACAAATATATAATAATTCCATGTGTTGGGGAATAATTTATTACAAGTAACATGGTACTTTTTTGGTACTTGTGTTAGTAACATGTTACCTTTTTGATACTTGTGTTATTAATGAAGAACTAAATATGCTGCCCAAGGCAGTAATTTATTTTATTAAAAACATAAACTAAACGTAACATTTAAACCTTCTATCAAGGTTTTCATCAGACTCTGTATCAAGTACAAAAGTAACAAGATACACAAAAAGGGCATTATATATACACAAACCTAATTGTTTAGCCTTTTAGGTGAAAGTACAGTTGGCAAGTGAAAGCCACCTGCTAGAAAGTTCCTAACAACTTTCTAATAATCTGGAGGGAGTAATGTTTGTGTATATATAATGCCCTTTTTGTGTATCTTGTTACTTTTGTACTTGATACAGAGTCTGATGAAGACCTTGCTACAAGGTTTAAACGTTACGTTTAGTTTATGTTTTTAATAAAATAAATTACAGCCTTGGTCAGCATATTTAGTTTTTCATAATCATGGAAACAAGGCTTAATGGTGTTATAATTGTGTTATTAATGCATTATTAAAATTACATGAGTAATTGGAATAGTACCTCATTACTCATTAATTGCATTACCTCGATACATTTAGAAATCTAGAATTTATTTGCCAGGATGGAACATGCTTTGTTGTTTGTTTGAATCCTTGTTTTAAGTCCACTTTATGCACAGATAGGCTAATCGGGACTGGACCACTGCGCAATGTGCCTCCATCAGCGCTCGAACCTGGGGCTCCTTGATTACAAGGCAATAATGTTACGACTACATCATTCGGGAGACCATGCTTTGTTGTGTTGTTTTAAACTTGTAAATGTAAAATTACACCACAGAACAGATGCAATTCTTGGGCAAATAGTTAAATATTCTTATTGTATGACAAAGTAATGGTAGCATGTTATTTTTGTCAGCAAAGTAACAATGGTAGTAATGGTAATGGTATTGTTTATATGCAATGGTAATGTTACTTTTAGATGCAAGGTAACTGTAACTTTCCTCCAGTAACTTAGCCAGATCTACCTCATTCTGATAAAATTTTTATTAATCAGCCCAATCATAAAATTTTACAAATTGCATTCTCAGTAATAAAAGAACCCACTTTTGCTTGATGACTTTTAAACATACTTGCCAGAAGGACAGAATTGAAAACTTGTTACTAAGTACTAGTTTTAAGTAACTTTAATTTCAGAAAGTGTAAGAAGAGTAACAATTGCATCGTTTCCTTATTTTACAGGAAATTAGAGTTGTCAATCCCATTGTGATTCGAATCACAGAAGAAAACTTCAGATGGGTAGATATGCTCAAAGCCACAATTAAAAGAAATGACATTCAACAGAAGAGAGTAATCTTGGTCTCACAGGGTGAGAAAGCAAATGGAATTATTGGGCTTGCAAACTGTTTGAAGCATGAATATGGCTGTAGTAATATGAGGTAAGTGAATCATTTGTTATATGTTATGATAAAAGGTCAAGAACTTACATTTTATTTTACCTAGAGCTGAACCGATACCATACGGATTCTTGAAAATTGTAATATTCAAAGGTGTTCAAAATATTGATTCATATTAGTTTCTAAATATTCCACTTTAATTATATGCATTAATTTGCCATATTTTTTTACTTTAACATATTCAAGAATTGTGTAAGTTAAGTAATCACAAAATACAGGCTTTTCCGCCCACATAATATTGGTATAAAATCAATGAAAATTTCGAATTTTGCATTTTGCATAACTTTCAGGTTAATTAGACTCTGAGAAAGTGTCAATTCGTCCATTGAGAATGCAAATGTTCTATCCTCAAATCGAGATATATTGGTTGTGGTCTATTTAGGATGCAATTGTTTCATCTCTGCTATTGTCTGATGTCTACACACAACCAATATCGATATATTGAGTGTGTTTTTGGTTCATCTACAAAATTTGGCAGCAGCCACAAGACTGCAACTCTGACAGCCAATGCAACCTTACGATAATTTCCCTCAACCAACCACAAATGTCATCTGATCGTGAGAAAAACCACTTGCATTCTAACCAGGTGTGATACCCAGTGGAAGTACATAGTGGTTCGGATCCCACTTTAAACTGTAGGTCCAGCCCCACCTACATCATCTCTGCATAAAAGTTGACTTAAAACACAAAACAAACTTGCATTCTAATCTCAGTCAGTTGTGTTATGGGAGTTGCTTAGTAGCAGTAATAGTGCTGCTAGCATGGAGGACTTCAGTTTTTACTTTTTCTTTTTACAGACAAACATGTTATGTTTAATAATAATGGAATCAAAGTAGTTGATTGATTGTATATTTAATTTACTTTGCTACAAAATGACAAAGTTATAATGAAATTGTGTCATCTCTATTACAGAATAACTACCTAATCTTATCTAAAATGCAGTGTTCTATCTGGTAGATAGAAAACTTGCGCTCTCAAATCAAAGTTAGTGTTACATGCAGTTGTTTTATCTGAAATTTCAATAATTAATTACAGCATAAATACCTAACCAAACAACTACTTCTTTTTAGAGAGGCATCAGTATATAATAATAATTATTTATTTCTGTTGACCCATATCCATAGCTATGGAAATCATCATATAATAATACATACAGTAATAAAATATTAATACAATTTTAGACAGGAATTACAGTAATGATTTTAAGAAATTCTACATAAAGGAAATCCAAATACAGTAATAAAATATGAATACAATTATAGACTACTTAATATTGCAAAATGCTTGACTATTGAGGTAGAGATGTGCACATCTTTAACACTGAATTCTCAGATATGAAGATTATAAATAAGAAATGATTGTATTGTTTTATCGTAATCAGTTTATGTAAAATTTCAGGAGTGTATTCATCCAAGATAATCAAGTGGAACTATTCTCTGTGTCGAATCCTTTGTACGAAAACCAGCTGAAGAAGGATCTAGTGATCAATGTTTACCAAAACGGCCAATGGGGAAGCTTCAGGCACTTGACACTGGCTGCATCAAGAGAGACTGTTGAAGCAGAACATGCACATGTGAATACATTAATCCAGGGTGACCTGTCTAGCTTACGATGGATTGCAAGTCCTCCAACTGTCTACAGGTAATTTTCACTATAAATCAATTCCTTAATGTGTACAAATTTAAGGGGAAAATGCAATCTCGGCCTGGACTCGAACCTGGGTCTTTGACATACTGGATACTAGGGGTGATCTTTGAGAAGGCATCCGAAATTCAACCTCACTTTAACATAGTGCACGCTGGTAATTGCATTCTTGCAGGTCTCTGGCATCTGTACCTGTGGCCAGTATAATCATCTGTAGGGCTCTGTGTTGTCCTTGTGTGTGCTTAGTGCCACTTTACAGCCTCAGCTTTTAACTACATAAGGAGATTGTAGTCCTCAGTGACCAGTGTTGATTTTAATTTTGGTAAGGGGCTCGTGCCCATCTAATGTGATGGGAGTAAATAACCCAAGTGCTGATGCACCCAAAATTTTCAGTTAATTTAATCAACCAATGTATGCCAGTATTAGTTTTAGCAGTTTATTTAAAAACTTCTTAACAAACCTATTATATTTTCTTGTTAAGGGTCATATCCCCATATTGTGTGGCAGGGAAAAATAACCTTTGTCCTGATGTGCCGGTGATGTAAAATCAATCAATCAAACCAAATTATAAACTATTGTACAGTTCCATACTTGGAGATATTTGGCACTGTCGACTTTATTATAATTTCATTGTAACAGATATCATTTCACATATAAACTGGCACTAGTTAGAAAACTGTGCGGGGCATATAAACAAAATTTTTCATAGGTCTGAAAAAATCATTCTTGTTCCTGAGTCTGAAGTACAGGCATCCTATACAGGGTGTCACCTAAAATTACCACTGGAAATATTTTGTGAACAGCAATAAATAATGAAAAACTGCTTTCGCAGATATAAAGGTGTGACAGGGGCTCATGAAATTAGTGGACACAATACTTTCAACTACGTAAAGAAATATGGTTTTCAACACAAACTTAGTTTTTTTTTAATGGAAACCCCATTTTATTTTTAGCTCACTTGATGGAAAAATTCATTAAGAGTGGCATTTGTTACATTGTAATACGTCAAGTAGTTTTAAGTAATTGTAACCTGAAGTTGACACTTGAAACAAACATTCTCACAAGTTGATTCATGTGTTGTAACATACATATCCCGCTTTTGACGCCATTCATTATCGTAACAAATATGCTTCTCTTCTGCATACTATGCGTTGTGCTTAGGAAATTTGTTATGTTCCAACAACTGCAAGTTACAATAAAATGTAGTTTGTACGTAAGTAAGTGTTGACAAATGATCTAAAAGGTTCTGATACATCTTTGTGAGTTAACAAATATTTGTTAATTAAAAAGTATAAATTTTAAACATTCCGCCATCAGTTACATATATAAATGTTAGTACATTAATGTCTTTCTAATTTGTAATTGGCGTTTATACAGTTTTTATTACATCGGAACAATCAACTCTTCTCGTTTGGTCATGACAAATCTTTAAGTTTTCAACTATTAAACTTTGCATCTTATACATTTTTTCTTTCATTCAAATTGATTTACCAAATTTATCAAATAAAGCAAGGGCGCAACAAAGTACACTGATTAACCAGGTGTTTGTGATAGTGTACCTACGTCAGAACTGTTGCTGAGAAAATAATATTTTCAAACTCTGAAAGGCCGAGATGATACTTATCTATGGCGAGTGTAGGAATGCAGCACAAGCAGGCTGTATGCACAACGGCATTTACGCTCGGCTCTGCCGACAGGGCGACAGGCATACTGAATATGTGCCTTCACACTCAACTTCAAGTTACAATTACTTGAGAACAACTTGACGTTTTACAATGTACCAAACGCCACTCTTAATGAATTGTTCCGTACTTTCAAATGAGCTGAAAATAAAATGGGGTTTCCATTAAAAAAACAACAACTAAGTTTGTCTTGAAAATTGTACTTCCTTACGTAGTTGAACATATTGTGTCCACTAATTTTATGAGCCCCTCTGATACCTATATATCTGCGAAAGCAGTTTTTCAAAATTTATTGTTGTTCACAAAATATTTCCGGTGGTAATTTTAGGTGACTCACCTGGTATAATCAAAATATAAACATTTTCACAATTAATAACCAATTAATTTATATATTTCGTATTTATGCTTAAGAGCAATAAGCAGAACATGTTGAAGGTTAAAACTAAGAATTAAAGGAGGTTTATAAAATTACTATATTACAGTTTCTTTTCATGTTTGATGTGCCACTGGTACTCTGTTCAATATTCATTGAGAGCCGCACCAATGGTGCAGTGGTAGCCTCGTTACCTTGTAATCAAGGGGTTCTGGGTTTGATACCCAGTGGAGGCACATAGTGGCTCAGATCCCACTTTAAACTGTAGGTCCAGTCCCGATTAGCCTTACTGTGCAAATCAACAACCAACTAACCAACTTTTCACTGAATTTTGATGCTGTTATGAATTTACATTTTGCTTATAAAATAATATTCTCAGTACATGATTTCATTCTATAATTAAACGAATAGTTAATATTAACTATTTTTTATTGAAATATTTGAAAAGTAGTTGACAAATTTGCTGTGGCTTTCTTCTAAGTACAATGGTAATAGGTCATTGTTCTATTTTTTTTTTTTCAGAAGAGAAGAAACAACCAACTCCAAGGTTTATGATGTGCATTTTTCTCCATTAAATGATCATGACATTATGACAGCTACTGGAAAAGTTACCTACGATTCTTTGCATCAAAGTAGCATCACCCAACAGACAAGCACTACTTTATTGCAGGTATGGGTATGTTACTAAATAACTCTCTCTATATGAAACTGAATGCTACATGGAACAACATGGCAAACCTCTTACAAAAACATTATATAACGGATTCTTTTTGTTTAAAAATTACTAACCATTGTTATAACTGTATCTTTAGTCAAAATGAAAATAAATGTCTGATGAAGGGAGCGTGTGTTCTCCTGAAACGTCACAAAGAAAAACTGTTTTCTTATGCTTGTATTAACCATAAACTACAGGAAAATAATTCTACAATGCAAGCAATGCATACATACAAGAAAAACTTTTACAAAGAAGATTTATGTACACTACTACTCAAAATAATATGCATAAAATATTAATCAGAAACTTACTTTTCCCAAACTTTTTGTTATTCGATAAATATTCAATTATTCATCTATTTGACATTAATTTCATTGCCAGGGCACTTATTTTTATGTAAACGATTCCTGATTCTGATATTAACTACAGGTAAGCTAAGTAATGAATATGCGCTGTTATATATCTATTCTTGTACAGTCTTTTTACCTATTTGTGTAATAATAATATAATATTAATTTATGTATATTAATTAGTATTGATTTGATTTAATTTAATTATTTTAATTTAAACATTATTATTATTATTATTATTACTACTACTTCCCGAAACATATTTCTAGATAGATTGTAATCTTTGTTTATGTTTAAGGGAGCAAATGTATTAATTGAAGCCAAACAGATTCTCAATCAGCTAATAATAAAGACAAAGCAGATTAAAATTAGATATAAACAACTTGTGTTCACTTAAAGCAGGACCATGGTCTCGGCATGGAGTTTTCTGGATGTGATAAACGAGGCAAGAGGGTGATGGGGATGGTCCCATCCTATGGCCTGGCGACAACTGTACAAGACGATTGCACATGTGGATACGTGTGGAATGTTCCCGACCAATGGACTCTTCAGCAAGCCTCCACTGTTCCTGTTGCATATAGTCTTGTAAGTTCGCCTTTTTTCCATAGTATATCTGCACTATTCATGGACCAATTTGAATTTTTTTTGCTGACAGTCATAAAGTATCGATATATATTTAACCAATACTGATTTTCTATTAATCTGATATAAAATTACAAATGTTCTATGAAAAACATGAATGGTTCATGAACCTTCTTAATTAATGCATGTAACAAGATGACTGCAATAAATTTTACCTGTGAAAGAGACATTTTAATTACAAAACCAGCACACATTAATTATACATTCATATTCAGAATAAGTAATAATCTTTAGCAATTAATCAATACATTAATTTTCATTGATTTATGGACAATGAACATAGACAAACACACAATTTTTGTGTGCTTTATTGTTCAATGACAAATTTGAAATAAAAAAATGATTATTGGAAACTAGAACATTTTAAAAATAAATATAGAGAACCTTAGTACTCTCTTTTTTCATGAAGCTGTTTTTGTAGTTCTATTAATTTTGGTGGCCACTACCACCATCCTCATTGGAACTTGTTGCAACAAATTAATAGAACTATGAAAAAAAGCTTTGCGGAAAAAGTGAGTATTAATGTTCTCTGTATTTTTTTGTTTACTACTGCGTCTCTCATTTCGCAAATATGAATAGAACATTTTTTAAATTAGAAATATTTAACCAACTTGATTTAATCTTCAATGCTTTGATTTTACAGGCCTACAATGCCCTTGTGGTTCAAGGAAGATTACAACCAGGAGATTCGCTTTTGTTTCACGCTGACACAAATGGTGCTCATTTGGCTGCAATTTCAGTAGCAGCAAATATAGGCTGCACTATATTCATCACAGTAAACAACAAGGAGAATAAGAAGTACCTTCAACAAAATTATCCACAGGTACTTACATTTCTTTTATAAAAAACTAACTGATTACCCGGCATTGCCCGGGTATTTATTTATTAATCCCAATCTTCTATTAGACAGGAAAATAATGAATTCTAACTATAGTGTAAAATGTAACTAATTTTATTTACAGATTCACTATAATATTAATTTAACTCAAAACTTGATTATAAACAACATTTTTAGTTTCACCTCCAGCAGCAAGAATAAATAAATGGAACGGCATTGGGAGTGTCACTGTTCATCTTAGCGACCCCAAAAAGCTATGGATTCCATACTAATATCGTAGTTTTAGATTATTTTTACATGTCACTCCTTCCCATCCCCAGGGGTGCCAGGGGTGTCTTACCCCCACAATATTTCTTTCCAGATTGTAAGTCATATGTGTACCAAGTTTGGTTGAAATTGTTCCAGGCGTTCGAGAGTTAGGTCATTTTTGACATTTAACTTTTCACCCCCTCTCACCCCCCCCATGCCGATAGGTGATGAACTTGGAGTTGAACGGCATTGGGAGTGTCACTATTCATCTTAGCAACCCCGAAAACTATGGATTCCACAATAATATCGGTTATTTTAGATTATTTTTACATGTCACCCCTTCCCTCCCCCTTCCCCTAGGGGTGCCAGGGGTGTCTTACTCCAACAGGATTTCTTTACAGATTTTAAGTCATATGTGTACCAAGTTTGGCTGAAATTGATCCAGGCATTTGAGAGTTATACCGGAATAAACATACATATATCCACACATACATCCATTTTTATAAGATTGTTTTAGAAACTATAGCTTTGAGCTTTATTGCAATTTAAGTTATATTGTAAAATTGTGTGTATACAGGTTTGAATGCAAGAAAACAAACAAAAAGGAGGGTGCCAGATTTTTATCTTCTTACGTTTTTATTGGAATATAGTTATAATATATTTCAGTGTTTCTCAACTGCCGGGCCCTGGTATCAACTATACCGGGCCACGAGAGGTTCTCCTGAAGTTTGAAACTTGCAGTTCGAGTTGGCAACCACTTGGGAAGATGACTTTTCACTCTGGGTTTGCCAGCGATAAGAATAAATTCTTTGTCACCTGTGCTGAAGAAAATTCAAAGCTCCTGAGAATGGACTGCCCCATGCAGCTTTCAAACTTGGATTACGATCTTAGTGCTTCTCCCAACTCAGGGCCAGAAGGGTGAAGCAACTTGCAGCTCAAGCTAGCAACCACATATTAAATAATGTATAAAGTTTTTTATAAAAAATAGAAAGCTATTTATGCGTAAAATTGTTGAAATCGGGGCATCGATTTTTAAGAAATGAATTTACTGGGTCACGGGCTCACGGAGGTTGAGAACCACTGATATATTTGAAAAACTCAATATGCTGACCAAGAAATTTATTTTATTATAAAACATAAACTAAACGTAACGTTTCAACCTTCTAGCAAGGTCTTCTTCAGACTCTGCACCAAGAACAAATGTAACAAGGTACAAAACAGGATGATATATATACACAAAAATACTTCCCCTCCAGACTATTAGAAAGTAGTTCTGGAACAATCTAGCAGGTGGCTTTCCCTTGTCAACTGTACTTTCACTTGAAAGAGAATGTGGCTGGACTCTTTATCTTACGCTCTATTTCCTTCATTCTTCTTCCTTCTTCTCTCCTCTTTCTCTCTTGTCCTTTCCACTCTTTCTAACACCTTCTTCCATTCTTTGTTTATCTTCAGTCCCCCTTTCTAGTTCATTGTGTCTTCTTCACCTTTCTTCTCTCTTTCCTTGGCCCCCTTCCATTTTCTCACTAGCATTCTCTTCTCCCTTCCTATCTGCTTAGCCTCATCCCACTCTATGTCATGTCCTGTTTCTCTCGTCTGTTTATATCACATTTCTATCTCTCTCTTGAGTCGTACATCATCCCTTTCTTGTTTGAACCTGTCTTTCAGTCTTTTTCGTTTCTCCTATGTACACACACACACACACACTGACATTCTTTACCTTTCACTTCGTAGATAATACCTTCCTCTTCTCTGTTTTCCTTTTTCTTGTTTTCATTCTTCGCTATTCTTAAGATGCTGATATATAGAGGCACATATTTTTGGTAAATAAAAAAGTAAAATTTCGGTACAAAAACTGAGTCAATTTCGGGTTCAAAAGTGGTAAATAAAATAAAATATCGGTGTTATAGCGGTGAAAAATTGGATGAAAGGTGGTAAAAAAAATACATTTTGGTTTTAAAATTGTGAATATAATCCTAAATTTGATTTAAAAACTGCACTTATTCCACAGAATTAACATTTCACTTCTAATAGCACATTTATGTAGTTATCAGAGTATTAAGTTTATTTCTGTGTAAAGGAGTCCATTTTTGCTTCTCCAATATTAACAGCACAATTAATCAATTTTCCGGGAATTGCATAACTCTCAGGATAATTCAGACCTCGGAAGGTGTCGCGTCGGTATATAAACGGTAAATTTCGTGTTTAAGAGTTAATTTCGCTTTTTGCAGTTCATTTCGCATTATTTCGTGACAAAACATGGTCACAAAATGCATCTCACACCTTGCAAAAACATGAAAAATTAACACTACAATGTGTTTTTTCAAATTTCGTTTTTTCGTCAAAAACAAAATATGCATGCCCCTACTGATATATTTGTCATTTTTTGGATGTCATGTTAATTTGTAGAAGACAATTTAAATCAAATCAACCTCATTGGCAAGATGATGTACATATTATATCAATTTTAATTCTTTCTTTACAGCTTAACGAGACAAATATAATCAGTCTGGAGGAATCCAAAAGTCTCGAGACTCTTCTGATGGCAAAGACTGAGGGACGAGGTGTTAATGTGATCATCGGTTCCCTTGCCGTCCAGAAGAATTTCTCGTTCCTTAGATGTCTTGCTCCTGGTGGACATTTTGTGGAAATTGGAAATTTCAGTTTCCCCAACAGTACACAGTTAGGTGTGTTAATTATCACAGTTTATTTGCTTTTTGAAGAATTTGGTCTTACAATATGTCCTAGTTTGAAGTTAGAGTATGACCCACATTGATACGCAATTGCAATTTAAATGTGGCTAGGATTTTTATGACTTAGCATATTCCTTTGCTAAGGGTGATGTGTTCCCTAAATATATAGAAATTCATATTGTGAAGAAACTAATTGAATATAGGTGCTTTTTAAGGGCATATTTTGGCATATTTGGTCATTTCTACATGATAAAACATATTTTCATGGATTTTTGGTCATATTCAGCATATTTTCGCTTTTTCTAGAAATATACAGTCATTTTCAAAGTGAATTCGTTCTTACTCCTCCCATGTTCACTGAAGGTTTTTTTTCTTCACTGCAGCAAAATCTTTTTAATTTAAAATTTACAGAAAGTATTCATTGTGCATTTGAACTCATCAGGGACCATAAAGTGAACTAAAAATAGTTTGTATATGAAAATATTTCAGCATAAGTTAGATATTGATGTTTGAAACAGTCCACTTATAAGGCCATATTTTTCAAATTATAGTGCATATTTTGTAAAATTTTAGGTCATACGAGCATATTTTATTTGGCATATTTTGGTGATTTTTTAGGTCATAAATATTTAGCCATAGTTCACTACTAGTTCCTATTAATTGCATACATATATGTCAGAAATTTTATCCATATATGTGTGTGTGTACATACCATGCAAATAAAAATAAATTTTGTAAGGAGGAGGATAAGACATGTTACTGTCATTGACACAAGTTAGAGCACCATATATCATAGACATGAAGAGAGAAACATTACATGTAGTGGCATGCCCAAGGGGGGGTTGGTGGGGGTATAACCCCATCTTTGGCTCAATATTCCTAAAGAAAGATGGTCAATGGTAGGAAAATATGACAAAATGAGGGCAGACTATCAAGAAAAAGTATACGTAACCCCTTCCTTTCGAAAATCCTGGGCACGCCACTGATTACATCCTACATAGAAACTAATAAAGGACTAAAATAAAACTGTGTAAATTAGTTGTTACCATATGCAGATGCTGTAGACTTACTATAAGGGGATGATATAAATTCAATTAAGAATAATGCTAAAATATTTTTTTTTAAAAGCAGCTAAACAGATAGGTTTGGAAGTTAGCTAAGAGAAAACTAAATATATGCTTACAGGTCGATACCAAGTGTTAGGTAATAATCAAAATCTAATTATTGATAACAACTCGTTTGAACCAGTTTCCAAATTCAAATACTTAGGAGTAATACTAACAAATGAAAATTATATTAAAGAGGAAATAAAAAGTAGGCTTAATTCAGAAAATGCATGTTACATTTCTCTTCATAAACTTTTGTCTTCTCATTTAATATCTAAGGAACTAAAAGTTAAAATATACAAAACAGTAATTTTGCCTGTAATGTTATATGGATGCAAAACTTGGTCCCTTACATTGAGAGAGGAACAGAGATTGAGAGTATTTGAAAACAAAAAAGGGATGAGAAGACAGGTGAGTGGAGAAGGTTACATAATTTAGAACTACATAATTTGTATTCATGTCCAGATATTATTAGAATGATTAAATCAACAAGACTTAGGTGGGCAGGCCATATGGCACGAATATGAGAGAAAAGAAGAGTTTACAGGATTCTTGTTGAGAAACCTGATGGTAAGAGACCAGTAGGAAGGCCAAGATGAAGATGGAGGGATAATGTTGAGATGGACCTAAAGGAAATCGGTAAGGATGAAAAAGATTGAATTGATCTTGCCCAAGATAGAGACAGGTGGAAGGCTTGTATCACTGCAGCCATAAACCTTCGAGTTTAAGAAGGCTAGAGAGTTAGTTGGAGTTAGTTACATGTAAACATATATTCAACTGTGGTGTGATTTAAAATAAAAAATAATCCATGCAAAAATAACATTACCTATACCAGAATATTTATACAATTATCATAGTACTGTATATACATAATATCCTGTATCTTAATTGAATACAGTGTGTCCAAAAAGTACCCGTACCTCTACTTGCATGTATCAAGTTGCAACAGTTTTGTAAATTTGTTGGTATTCGGTTACTTGGGAACATAGGCGTAGCTAGAACTTTATATTTGGGTGTGCACAAAGAAAAATTGAGGTCTTGTACCTTTTTAATAGCATATTTTGCAACACAATCACTTGGCTCTTTAACTGCACTGTTGTTTGTAAAGGAATATAAATTCAATAAATGACAGTGTTGAAAATTTCTGAATATAGTATGTATGTCACGTGCAGCTTGTGACAGGTATAGAAGAAAGACGCTGCAGTACAGAGTAGAATGCAGTAAATATCTTCTTTCTCCAATGACATAAAAAAAATCGAAAATCTATAGACACCCGTTTCATCAGCGATAATGCACACGTTTGCACCAAGTAATGACATTTTCAACTTCTTACAAACTGCCGCTTATTTTCTCTCTCATTGAAATATCTGTCTTTAATTCCCTTTGATAAAGCAGCCCATTAGGGTGTGCCTAGGCACACCCGGCACACCCCGTAGCTACGCCTATGCTTGGGAATAATTCAATTTTTGTGGTTGGAATCCCTGCTCTGAAGGTCAGATG
Organism: Lepisma saccharinum; assembly: GCF_977018435.1. NCBI lineage: Eukaryota > Metazoa > Arthropoda > Insecta > Zygentoma > Lepismatidae > Lepisma > Lepisma saccharinum. The sequence goes on from NC_139243.1 coordinate 10,461,809, forward strand.
GACCACACACCCAAATGTGTATGTCAGTTGTTGCAACATGTGAACAGACACAGTTAGTGTTGAGGAGTGGCTAGTGGATATGTAGTTTGTTGTTTGTAAGTATGTACTGTAATGTAATGTAAAGTTTGGAAGTATGTTATAATACAAATAAATACATATGTTATGTTAAATAAATTGCATATGCCCATTTTAATATATCTAGGGTTTATGTAATCTAGGGGCATGGGTACTTCTCAGACACCCTGTACAGTAACATCCTGAATTCTGAAAATTCTGGGCTAGACAGATTTCAGATATGAATTATGGACTTATATAGAAGGAAATTTATTTAATTAAGTAAACATACATGTAGACATAAATAGACTTGAAATCACATAATATTTTGTTTGACCTTTTTACAGGTTTTGACTTTATCTCAAGACATATTTCTTTCCACATGAGCACAATCGAGTCATTATTTTCTTCAAAAACAAACAACGAAAGAAAAACACTGGTGTCTCTAGTAGAGGAAGGTATTCAAACAGGAGTCGTAAAGCCATTACCCGCTACTGTGTTTTCTAAGGAAGAGGTGGAAAAAGCATTCAGGTATGGTTATTTCTATAATTGGGATAAGTGATGGCAAACAACAATTTAATTTTGTTACAAGATGACAGTGAAGTAAATTAAATGTGTGGACATGATAAAATTTCAGCCACCTCATTGTTGTACGTAAGCTATTTTAACTAGGGATAAATTCATACTGCTGATGTGTTGATATTGGAAAGTTATTGATCCAGATTTCTTCACTGATACCACAATATTGATTTATTGGTAGAATTAGCAAAAATTTTACTGATCTGATATATCTATAATAACATAACCTATGATGCGACAGCTCTTGATGGCCAAAGGCTACCTACCGACTGCTGGCCTCACTACTACATGCCACAGCAGAGGTGGGCAATCATCCAACCAATTACGGGGTGACATGTCAGCATGACGATCCCCCACTTGCAGGTTTTCTATGACTGGGTTATGCTACTCATTCATAGCTCCCCAACTTCCTTGTGATGGTCAGTGGCCACCAGTTCCATATACTGTCCAAAATCTCAGGAGAAAAGTTTTGTTTCCTCCAGGAGACTTGAACCAGCTCATAGCCTGAGCCCAAAGCCCAATGTCATAGTGCGGGACATGATATATCTATATAATAGAGCCTATAAATTTATGTAATTCTACCATATTGTTATGAGCAATTTCAGAAGTAACAGACTGACACTTTATTTCTTTGTACATGATTCATGAAACACATAATGAAAAAAAAAATAATTCTTGCATAGCAAATGTATTCTGCTAGCACTACATAAAAACGAATTTTAAGGTAACAGTTTGTCATAATTGGCAACTTATGAATCTGGATTTTCTGAATCAAAGTTAGTGGAATAGTACTTAATGAGGTAATTTGTTACAGGCGAATTTTAAGAGTTTAGAAACACATGTTTTGTGATTTCAAAATCTAAAGATGTCCTCCTTCAGAACAATATACAGCACATGCTCTTCAGTGATGTGTAATTTTTAACCATCAAAGTTGATATTTTTGTGGCATTGTCTATTATATTTGTGAATATAAATGTTCCATCTTAATATGCAGTTCAAAGGTAATTTTTTTTTTTAATATTAGATGAAGAGGTTAATGAACTATTAATCTTGATTATGGAACATTGAATTTTACATGAATCGATAGAATATTGGTTATTGATATCAGTACTTATCAGTAAGGCTCGGAAGTTGAGGAAATATCCTTTTTTTCCCTAGTGTCCGAAGGTGAGGCCCGACATAATATATATTCATTTTGGGTCATTGTAGGCCAGAAAAAGGTGGGTTTTATTTGTCCTTTTTTGCCTTTTTCAGCATTTTTTTGGCTTATTGGTCGTTTTTTAGCCTTTTTTTTTAGGTCTTAACGGCTTTTTTTTGCAACTTCACCTTCTTTCGACTACATTTACTGCCCATTCTCAATTCGAATCATCATCATTTCATCACCTCTTAAACATCCTTTCTGTAGTAAAGAAATAAAAAAAAGAAATAAAGAAATATATTTTTGGACGGCTGAAGCAGGTACGGTACAAGGTCCTTTAACCGTAATTTGTCTGGAAGGATGCTCTGTAAGTGGCAACTTTCTTTTGTTTTGAAGCTTTCAGTTTTTTTGCAATGTGTGTTCCATACCACCAGAATTTTGTATTTTTTTATTCATGAAATATGTAATTAAAACTGAAGTTATTAATTAATTTGGATCACATTTATATGTCCTTTTTTTTCCGTTTTTAGGTCCTTTTTTTGATATTTTTAGGTCTTTTTATAGGTCTCTTTTTGGCTATTTTAAGGTCTTCAACTTCCGGCTCTACTTATCAGTATCTGCAAGAAGTTATCCCTAATAAATAACGAAGTAAATAAAATATAGATTCTATTATAATTTAAATTAAATTTACTGATGAGAGAAAACTAGACATTCTTAACATACATGTGGTCTTCTTTTCAGATTCATGATAACAGGTCGAGAAACAGGCAAAGTCATAGTACAAATTAGGGAAGAAAATGAAAGGATGGCAGAGGCATCAATGAATAAATTTTCAGCCATTCAGAGGACATATATGAGTCACGACAAAGTGTATATCATTGTTGGTAGGTGCACTTTTTATTTTTTTGGCATTGTACTGTTTATCACATTTACTTCAAATTTGTGTAGTGTGACAACTTTACATTTTAATTGAAACCTTTAACCTGAAAGAAGTTTAACCGTGGTTTTAAATAGCCACGTACCCATTCTTCTCACCTTCCCCGCGTACAATCGGGCAGGAAACCGGGTCATCAGAAGGGTGCGATGGAGAACGATCAGTGGCATACATAGGCCAGTCATTGAGTTGTTTAAATAATTTACTTAAATTCTGGACTGCAAAATGATGATTTTCATATTAGCTGTGTTAGTTGGTGTCTGTTGTTAAGTTAACAAAGGACTTCCACCATTTTTCAGGTGGACTAGGAGGATTTGGTTTGGAGTTGGCCAACTGGTTGATATCCAGAAAAGCGACTCGACTCGTTCTAACATCAAGGAATGGGGTCTGCACAGGCTACCAGTCACTGTGTGTCAGACGATGGAGAGAGTCTGGAGTCCAAGTCCACATTTCCAGAGCCGATGTTTCAACTTTGGAAGGAGCCACAGAGCTCATCAAAGAAGCAAGAAACCTTGGATCCATTGGTGGAATCTTCAACCTGGCTGTGGTAAAGTTATTTAGATCTTTGAATGAATACTGGTATAATGTTTTCTTCTGGTGCAATTCAATCCAATGAACAAACAAAAATAATTCTTGAATGTAGAACAAAACTACCTTGGTAAACTCACATGATTTTTTGTTAATTCTATTTCAAGTAACGTTACAAGACGTGCATCGACGTGCATTTGTTATTTCATTACAATTTTTTTTGCAAAGATGGAAAATTTATTATTTAGTTGCATGTGCTCTAAAAGCATTCTGCAAACATAGACCAATAATTAAGAAACGATTCTATTTTAAACAAAAGTTTATAATCACAATTTTTAATAAATAAAAATATTGGTTTTCATAAAATATCTTTCTCTCTTTTCACTTCAAAAATAAAAGGGAAGTATTTCCCTGTGCATTGTACCCTGCCATGAAGGCACACACTGGATGTGGAAGTATTGCTCCATACATTCTTGATCTCAGCCATACTTTATCCCTCAGGGTTGCCCACAGGTAACATTTGATTAGAGGCTGGGTCACCTCAGAGCCATTTTATGCAAGGACATTTCTTGACAAATTCACACTTCAAATAACTCATCCTGGGATTTGAATTGAAGTCTCCACAACTCATTCACGTGCCATACCGACTGGATCACCATGCCTATGGCCAGCATTTTTGTTTAGATTTGAGATCTAATAGTACATTAACTTCTGTTAATATCACAGGCTTGTGAAGATTTTGTGGCACAAAATATTTTATATGATATGAGCCAAATCAAGTGCCTTGATGTCAGATATAGTATTAGTTTCGGCTTGTCATGTACATATTTTGTACAATTCCACACTTTATTAATTGTGATGAAGGAGCTGTAATACTATTAGAAGCACTGTTTGTAACATTAGTAGAATATCATCACAGGTTGACATGGGTTTGGATTCACAGATGACTGTTATCTCTGAATAATTTCAGAAAACAGCAACGTATTAACTGCCCTAAATTTCCCAATAAAATGTGGAAGTGAAAATTGTATGAATTTTGATTAAGTAAGTTTCATTTTGGAATCCCTCATAAAAGTTTCCTTCACAAAATGTTCGAAACTCAATGTTATATTTGGTACGGTCAATAAATAACCGGATTAATGCCATGAAAAAACGAAATAAAGTGACAGAGCAATGAAACTTACGGGACATGTAGGCCAGGTTGGGGTACGCCACATGTCTTTGAGACGAGTTCCAGATCATATTGCTAGGTGGCAGCACTGGCAGAGAAGGGAGGTTGTGTATGTTCAATTTGCCTCCAAGACACCAGTCAGTCATTCAGTGAGGTGAGTCATGGCGATCACAGTGCCAGGTGCCACAAAGGAGGTTCAGTGATCCATGATACAGTTCTTGACAGCAGAAGGCAACACACCAGGGAACATTTACGAGCATATGACTAATGTGTATGGTGGTGAGTGCATGTCCCGAACACAAGTGTATGAGTGGGTGGGTCGGTTTCGAGCAGGACACACATCAGTGGGCTAAACACATGAAAGTCACATGGGGATAGGTCAGGGCTGTAGGGGTGATGATCTAAGCATTCCCAACCCATTTGTGCGATCATGTCTCACCTAACTGAATGACTGACTGGCACCTTGGAGGTAGTACAGTCTGGTAATGACAATTTACCTTAGTTTTACCTGTGGTACCTTCTGAATATTCAAATGTAATAATTGTTCAATGCTTTTCAGGTTCTCCAAGATGCATTCCTGAAAAATCAAACTGAAGAGAAGTTCCACAGGGCATGCCTCCCGAAGGTCGAAGGAACCAAAAATCTCGACATAGTGTCTCGTAAGCTTTGCCCGGAACTTGAACATTTTGTGGCATTTTCTAGTGTAAGCTGTGGTCGTGGCAATGCTGGACAAACAAATTACGGCTACGCCAACTCAGTCATGGAGAGGATATGTGAGAGGAGACGTGAAGACGGCCTTCCAGGGCTGGCGATTCAGTGGGGGGCAATTGGTGATGTTGGACTAGTTGCGGAAAAAATGGGAGACAACACGACGGTTGTGCGAGGCACCCTCCCACAGAGGATGAAATCTTGTTTGTCAGTGTTGGATACCTTCCTCCAGCAAAATGATCCAGTGCTTGCGAGTATGGTTGTTGCTGGAACTCAATCTGTTAAACCAAAGAAGACTCAAATTTCTGTTGTGGAAATTGTGGCAAACATTCTTGGTATGTTACAGTCTGTGTGTTCTTATTTCATCAATTATACTCCCAATAAAATTTGGGTGCCTAGGCTATCCTACCAACATTATTATTATTATTATTATTATTATTATTATTATTATTACTAGTATTAGTAGTAGTAGTAACAGATTTGTTTCATGGTACTTCACTTCCACTAATTGCATGCTCTATAAATAACACTTGTAAACTTTAAAACATAGACACATCAGATTATGAATTACTCATTAAAGTTGAACTTTGCATTTCGCTACACAACTCTAATACCACACACGCACCAAAGGAAAATAAACCAACACTACATTACGACAGCCACGAACTGAGAAACAAGGATGTTGATTTCAACCGTCAGTATTCCTTCATTTTACCTTCAGTATTTGGGATTCAACATTTTTACATTAGTTTCTTTGAGAAACAATTGTTTATAATTGAGCACTGTTACGTGACATTTGAAAATAAGGTTAAGATGTAAGAAGTTATGTAAATGCGACAAACTCCTTCCTTCTATCTTTTTCATGGAATTAGCAATTAAAAGGACTTGGCATGCTGTTTTACTTTGCTATTATCACAATATTAAGTAATATTAACAGTTGATGGTTAGGGATGTGACGAAGCTGAAAATTTACCGATGCCGATGTACTGACCGATAATTTTTGGAACCGATACTGATGCCGATATTTAACCGATTCCGATACATAAGATTATTAAACAGAAATGGGATGTTATTTTCAGCATGACAAAAATAAATTTGCTGTGTACATTTGTATTGCATATCATATGTATATACATATATATATTCTCAAGAGATGCGAATGTACATTTGCATCTACAAAAGCTGGTTATGTGAACCTTTAAGAAGAACATCGATTCTCAAGAGATTTTACATTAGTACACAAGCAGTTCTTTGAAATGCAAAATGAATTCCTGTTCTTAATGTTGGAAATTTACTGCTGCCAGATTCAACTTCATAAACACGAGTTTTGGAAGCACTTCAGGAAGTAACCTACTTCTTCTCTTATCGCAAATCTGTTCAGCAACACTGAACACTCAATCACTGAATACTGATGCAGCAAGTATGGCCAAGTATTTTCTCAGCATTTGCTTCAGGTTTGAATACTCATTTTTGAATTTCCAATACAACAGCAGATCCTGGTTCAGGAATGTACTGTTTTATTTCCGATTTTGAGTTAGGTTGATCCTCTGAATGAGAGTTTGCAATAATTTTATTACAAAAACTCTACAATAATGATGGATCATAACCTAATTTTCAATAAATCTTACAAAACTAAAATATAAAACTTATTAGAAGGTAAAACTCTAGTATAATCTGTACCGGTTTAAATATCGGGTTTTTGCTGATGCCGATACCGATGCCGATGTGTCAATTTCTGCCGATTTTTATACATCTGTAATCGGCTTCGGCACATCCCTATTGATGGTCAATTGTCACTTCTATCCCTTCAGCATCTCATTTTTGTCCCTCCCCCACTACCCTGGAATTGCGGCTCCTAGGATAGCCTAGTGGCAAACTCCCCCTTGCCAATAAGGAAACTATAACAATTATTTGATGTAAGCATGTCAAATGCATGCCCCTCAAAAACTTTAATTTGTTATTTAATGTTGCTTTAATGCCACTTTTGGCTAATCATGACAACGATGATGAGTGATTTTTACATGTAATTCATGAAGGAACTCTCATAAGAACCACCATGCCCAAGGCTGTGACTTAAACCTGGAAACTTCAGTGTTGAGATCGTGAGATTGAAAGTTGACCTCTTAACATTATTGCCCACCAAGTCATCGCCAACTGTAATTACAACTCTCTTTGTTTCTGCTAACATTTTGTATATGTATAAATTTGAAACATTGCATTTCATTATTTCTTGGAACAAGTTACAACTCATATTTATTTGACAAATTTAATATTTGTTTATAATGAAAAGTACACGTTAGCTCTGTTTTAAAGATGGATTTCTAATGTGTGCTGACAGGTTATAGTAAAAAATCCATTCTGAATATTTTAAAAATAAATGTAATTGTAATTATTACAATTATTGTGGCAAAATTTTATCAATTCAATCTATTTTTGTAATCAATACAGGGAATCAAATCTAGTAATTAATTTAATAGAATGTTTTAATTTAAAAATATTGCTCTACATACAACCCACTATGTGGGCGTTATTTGATATTAATCATGAAGTTTAAAAGTTTCTGTTACAACATGTTGCTTATAAATGCCAACAATGTGCATGATTTCATTTCTAAATATATGTTTTATCTGCAGAAACTCTCTTAAAAATATCGAATCTATCCAAAATTATTGCCAGTTTCACTGATTAACTGATCCCAATATCAACCAAGAATCACAGTCAATACTTTTAACATAATTTTTCTTGGTCAGAAAGTTACAGGTTACTGTGTCAATAAATTCATGGTAAGATAATATGTTTTTAAATGTCTTAATTTTGACACAAATAATATATTCCTCTTATTTTGCAGGAATAAAGGACAAGAAATCAGTTAATCCACAAATAACACTTGCTGACCTTGGGATGGATTCCCTGATGGTTACAGAGATAAAACAAATCCTCGAACAAAACTCCAAAATCACTCTCACCTCGAAGGATGTTAGGAATTTGACCTTCACGAAGCTAGATGAGATGACAAAAACAGTGAACATCCTCCCTAAACGTCCACCAGTTAACTTGAAACAGGGCACATCAGCTAAAAGTACAATGCAACAGCCAAATCACAATGAGGTAGCCATGCGAATTCCATCGGATATTCCTGAAGATTGCCCAGCTGAACCATTGATGATTCTCTCCTCTGCTGATAACAAAGTGACTACCCTATGTCCTCTAGTTGACAGTTTAAAGTGCCCTCTGTGGAAGCTACAGTACCCACCGAAAGTTTCCTTCCCATCGATCAAGGACGAAGCCAGATTCTACATTCAGGTAAGGAGTTGAGGGTCTAAAAGTGCTAGAGAATAAATTGAATTCACTATGGAAGTAGAAATACAAAGTTACAGGAATTTATATGCATGTGTTATTTGCATCTACTATGAAAGTGCTATTGCCTTGCCTTTGCTGTTTATTACTTTGGCAGTTGATTTATTGTTAGTACACAGTGGCACGAGAGGAATGCAAGTTTTTTGGAATAAGTATAATGTCGTTGATTTTCAATATACAAACGTTTTAGCCCGACCCTGTGGCCGAGTGGTTAGCACATCGCGCTGTGACACCAAGGGTCCCGGGTTCGAATCCCGGTCGGGCTTGGTTGTTTGTGAATGTCCATTCATCAATTTCATCATTTCATCACTCATCCCCATCTTCGCAAATTAGCCAAGAGGCACAAAACGTGAAGTAAAATAAACTAAATCAAATCAAATCAAACAAACGTTTTATTAACACCAAAACCATCGTTATGAAATGCAGTTTGGATTGGTATACGTGATGATTTAAGTATGGAAAGACGATGTCATTGTAGCTGCACACATCTGGAGCCTCTCCTCAAAGTTCCACATTGCCCTTAGTCTGGCACAGCTGTAATTCCTTCACGAATAGCAACTTTCAGCTCGTTGACGGAACGAGGTTTTCGACTTGAGGTAACCCTACATAAAGAAGCCGCAGACAGACAAATCTGGAGAGCGTGTGGGCCAAGAGACATCGCCGAAACATGAGATTATGTGGTGGGGACAGCAACAATGATGTCATCTTTCCAACATCATCTTCCATACTTAAATCATCACTGTATACCTATCCAAACTGCATTCTTACCGATGGTTTTGGTGCTAATAAAGCGATTGTATCTTGAAAATCAACGACACTATTCCAAAAAATGCGATCTTTTTCCGCCACCCTGTATTTTTACATTTTTGGGGATGTTCTCTTTAATTTTTACACCTAAACTGGGCAATCAATTCTTTTAAATGTCAATCGGATAATCACTTCATTTAGATGTCAAGGGAGTAATAACTTTTCTGTCGGAAGTGTAGGGTACAATCACTTCTGTTGGAAGTGAAGGAGACTATCAGCTTTATTCTTTTGTTTATTTATTTATTATTAGTTATATTCCTTGGCAGGGTGGAGAGGGAAAGGGGTCATTCTCTCTGCCCCTTTAATCTGTCTATAAGAATATGTTTTGAGCAGAATATGACATTTTGCTTAGTTGAATGGTTACCACTTTCGCCTTTGGTGTAAGCAGTCCTGGGTTCTATCCCTGGTGGGGGCTCCTGCATTGTGAGGTCAATTTGGAGAATTGGGGCTATTTGTAAACAATAGTTGTCAACTTTATGACAATAAAATTAATATATTGTCATATTAAGATTTCATATGGTTAGGCTAAGTTCAGAGTTCCACATTTGTGCAATAATAATAATAATTTTGGTCATATGATTACTCCAAATTTATTCATATAATGCAATTAAATATGTCTGAAATTACTATTGCAGCTAAATCTAATAAATATGATGTTTAAAAAAGCCAATTTGTATATTAGGAAAAAATTATAAAATTGTGCAATATTTTGAATTGGCAATTTTATAACAGTTAATTTTTGACTGATAATATCAAAAAACAATATCTTTAAATATATGTGTTCTTTCAAACAAGCAAAATATGAAACATACAAATTTATAATTAAATCTATTGAAATTGTGTACATTTGCATTGGCATCAAGGTTTATATACTGTAACATATGTGTAATCTACAGTGCCTTGAGTCGGGGGGGGGGGGGGGGAACTGGCAGCACAGTCATAGCCAACATGGCCGGGGGTGAAGGAGTGGATCGGTCAGGAGAGAGAGCATTGCGGAGAACAGCTCGGTTGCTTGTATAATTCGTGTGATATAATAAAGTATGTTGTTGACATAAGGAAGTCTTTTTAAGAGCTAGTAAGACGATGAGACATATACAAAGGTCAACTCTTTAAGATTGTTCAGTGTATAATATGATGTCATTCTTGGTATTTTGAATCAACATTCCAAAAACGGTAATTCTAATCACTAGATAAGTATATTGTTATATGCATTGCAAAATGGATGATTTAGAGCAAATATGTACATTTACTTCACAAACATCAAGGCTGTTCAGCACTTGGTGACAAAAATATAACAAAAACAATTGAAGATGACACACGTGGAAAAATCTTTCTTGTACTAGTTTCTCTGATACTAGTTGTCTGTGACATTAAAAAGATCCCATGATGGAACAAAGATTAGTACATGGGTCATTCAATATATAAGTTTCCGTATGCTGTAAAAAAATATATTTTTAAGTTACATTAGAAAACTATACATACATGTGTAGGAGGATCCTTCCTCACTTCTCCACATAATCCCCATAGAGATTCAGGCATTTGTCCCACCGTTGCACCAATTTGTCCATACCCTTTTCAAGAAAATCAGGGCTCTGGCTATTGAGCATTATTTTTAACACCGGAAAAAGATGGAAATCACTCGGTGCTAAATCGGGGCTGTATGGAGGGTGGGGCAGCTGTTCCCACCCCAATTCTTCAATTTTGTGTTGTGTTTACACTGCTGAGTGGGGGTGAGCGTTAGCGTCAAGAAGAATGACACCAGCTGATAGGAGACCTGGTCGCTTATGTCAAATTGCGTTTTTCAGTTTATCCAATATTTGACAATAACGGTCAGCATTAATTGTTCTGCCTCGTTCCAAAAAGTCCATAAGCAGAACGCCCTTAGCGCCCTTAACTCCAGCTTTCCAACACGCATGCACCATCCATGCTTCTGAACTCCTTATGACGCGAGCCCGCGTTTTCCAAACAAGCATTTACTTTTCGCGCTTGAGCGCATGCGCCTTCACGTCTGATAACGAATCGATCGTTGTTCCTTGTAGACGAAGGATGGCGCTTGTCAACCATGTGCTTCTTTTTAATGGCATTGTTTTATACAATATTTTATAGCACAGGGAAACTTATATATTGAACGTCCCTAGTACAAATGTAGCAATTTGTAATGGATTATTGATATTTTTAAAGGATTTTACTTTAAAAGTTAATCTTAAATAGTTTGCCAGCATCACACTAAGTCTTAAAAGGTAAAAAAGTGGCGTAAAATAAGAAAAATACAATACAGATGATGACTAAAGAAATTTCATTTGATGCAAATTACAATTTCGTAAATGTATTGTCAGCACTGCTCAAGCTATTTCTGCACTTAAAAGAAATTGCTTTCTTCTCTCTTCTCCAGTGGCGGTCCCTCCATGGAACAGAGGGAACAGGCTGTTCCCTCCTACTTACTGCGCTTTTGGGCTATTTAAATCATTTATATTAACATAATAAGAACACTTTTCTCTCGAAATCAACGTTTCCAAAAGTAACACTGAAGAAAATCTTTCACCGTGGCTGGACGTTTGTTGACGTCATCTACCCCCAACGCATCATGGTTCTCACCCCATGCTCTACCATGGTCTCTTAGTATCATGCCCTCTACTGTCTTAAGCCGAGTATTTCCGACCACGCCCGAGGTTAACGATCCCCACGGCACCACGGAAGCTGAACACTCTAGCTGTTCCCTCAGAGAGATATTACGGATTCGCTTTTCTTCCAGTTTTTGCTATGTGCTGAAGTTTAATCACGTCACAAGTGATACATTTGAGTGTAGAAAGTCTATAACTTCCTAATCTCGTTGAGAACTTGCGTCTGACACATAACGAACTGGAAAAACCTTCTACAGTCTAAGCGTCTGCTAAATGCCTTGGCTAAATGCTGGGAAATAGCTTCCGAGGGAACAGCTCACATCCACCTGTTCCACCAACCCCAAGACCAAAGTTTCAAGGCATGCAGTGGCAGGACAAGAAGCGAATGTTGCGAGTGTTGTATGATTGACCGGCTGAGGACGAAAGCCTTTAGTTCATTCAACTTTGCAGAAAATACAACAAACCAACACATATTCTAACTGAATTAAAAACTAAAACGAAATCATACACAGAGCATTTTCAAACGAGTTACTACAACTCTGTAAATTATTAACTGAATATTCTTCCAGTGGCAAATTATATTGTTGTCCTTGTTTAATCCTGAGAAGGGAGTCTGGAACAGGTCGGGTTTTGTCACATTAACAACTTCTACTAACAGGGTGGCTACTCACCGGGAATTTCTTGAATTCCGGGAATTATGCGTGAATTATTGGCTCCGGGAATTGTGCGTGAATTCTGCTTGAAATTTTCTCTGTAGACATGAAAAATTGCAACTTTTTAAAATCCCACTTCCATTGAATTTATACATATTTATTAATGACCTGAAACAAGTTTTTCACGGTTTAGGTTGTATTTTTATTGAGGAAGGTAAATAAAGCTGCGTGGAAAATAATACAGAATTCTCTCAATCCATTTGCTTTGTTAGTGTTCTTTGAAGAACAATCCATCTGATAGACTGAAGATTATTGCAAGATAAAATATCTTGAAGTTGATTAGGTAAATTTAAAATTCTTATAGAATTAACAATTTTTCGTAGATTACTATTTCCCGTAACATATGTGACTTGTGTTTGTAGATGTATTTATAGTCCCGAGTAGCAGTGGCGTGCCCAGGATTTTTGTAAGGGAGGGGTTACCTATACTTTTTCGCGGTAGTCCGCCCTCATTTTGTCATATTTTCCTACCATTGACGTTCTTTTTTTAGGAATATTGGGTCAATATAACCCCTACCAACCCCCCTTTGGCACGCCACTGCCGAGTAGCTATGTGAAATGACAAATGTAAACTCCGCACCTTAAATTATATATATGTACCGTCCAAGTGAATTAGAATTATTGGATTCATTGGAATCGCACAAACCATATATTGTTAATATAAGTATTTGTTTGTGTGTATGTGTGTGGGTGGTGAGAGACTGTAAAACCTTAGTTTGAAATAGAGAAAACATCTGCTTGAATTTTTGTAAAGTTCGCTTTGAAAACCGGGAATTATACTTGAATTTTACTATGGTCCTACAGTAGCCACCCTGACTAATCTAGCGAACGTCATGAAAAACTCAACCATCTGTGTGCCATTATTGGATTGAGAAAGTTTGAATTACAAGAATACTCAACTCTATGAAAAAAGTCAACTTAATCTACGAATAAAGAGATGAAACAGGTCACGACAAAATATTATTTTCTTTCTCTGATGACTCATAAATTTATATTATCAAATTTTTCTTTGTTGCGCATCAACAATTTTATTTTTAATGTTTTCTTTATATTATATCACATATGCTTTAAAATTATTATTGTCATATAATTTTAACGTGCCTCATGTTTGTCACTTCTGACATTTCAATAAGGGTTGAATTTTACTTGATCTATTGTATTATATTAAGACACCCATGCGATGGGGAGCAATTGCAGGTGACCTGTTCCCCTGCCTGATTTATCACCGCACGCCACTGCTCTTCTCGTATTTCTTTGCTTGCTTGCAGAGGCTAGATATAAAGTGTTTGTTGAGTGAATAAATTGGTGTAATTACTTTCTAGCACATGAAGACTATTAAACCCACTGGCCCGTACAATCTTTTGTGCTATTCATCCACGGCACACCTTGGACTCGAGATTGGTGACCAACTGGATACAATCAACGAGAAAGTAAAACTCTTTGCACTGCTAGGTTCATCTGACACAACTGGAAGCTTTGATAATGTTCGCAGAAAGGTAAAAGTAAAGAATGCATTATTATAATTTGTTTCTTGTCTAGACCTACAAATTGAAATACAAATTCGGTAACACTTTCGTATAGCGGATATGGATTTCTTACTTTTTACATATGAAAGTACTTACGCAAATCATTTTCTTTAGCATTGTTGAAGTTGAGGATTGTAGTTTTGATCCATTTTAATGCGAAATTATGTGTTTATCTGCGAAAATATCTCTCCGACACGTTATTGCTGCTGCCGCCATTTGCTTTCTGCACGTGAGCACAATGTTCCATGTTACATGATGTAACCCCTAGTAAGTGTTTCAAACCTCGCCGTGTTTTCACTATAACATGACGTGTCTAGTATTTTTAATTTTTAAAATTTTTTTAAACTATGCTTGCCTAACCTAACCTACCCTTATGGGAAATGGTTTGTGGGTCTAACGTCAATGGTTTGCGAGGTATTAGCATAATTTCAAATCCGGGCACGAAAGTAGGTATTTTTTTGGTGAACAAGGTTGCAACACTGCATACACACTCCAAATCGACAAAACACTGGCACAATGCGCGATGAACCAGTACGCCATCACCATATTGTGTGTTACAGAATCGAAATAACGAAGAACAGTAAGTACTCGGAAATGTAAGAAATAGACATTATTTTCATTAGAAATTCATTGTTACACCTAAAGAAATGTTCCGCAATGCAGAATAGTACGTTAGCAATGTAAAAAAGTGTGAAATAAATTATTTCTACCAAAAATTCTACCACAGTTTGCCCAATTCTTTTGGCCACATATATAGACTCATATTACAAACATTCCAGGTCAATCAATGAAATTAATTGTAACAAATAATTTACAATTAATATTCAGTAATCGCTTTAAATAGAATTAACAAGAGTAGCTTATATATTGAACTAGGATTTTGTTTCTAGCATATTTAAACTAAGTAACATTGTTAAATAGTAAACATACTTTGTGCAATGCATTATTATAAAGGTTAAATGTGATTGATTGATTTTGTTTATTTTACTTCTCTTTCCTGCCACTTTGGCTAATCACGAAGATGGGGATGAGTGATGATATGTTGAAATTGATGGTTGGACATTCGCAAACACCTACACCCAGGCTGGGATTTGAACCTGGGTCCTCTGGCATCATAGCATGATGTGCTAACCACTCTGCAATGGTGGCAGGTTGTTGAATGTTATTGCCTGGTGGTTTCACATAAAAACTCTGTGCAACTGAAGAGTGACTAGGTACAATTCATTGGGACTTGAATCAAAATGTTATATCTCATATTATACACTTTGCACGGAGAGTCTTGGATCCTTCTAGTTTATTCTTGACTTGACTATATTCCATCATTTGGTGTTGTACAGTCCCGTGCAAATTAATCGGAACAAGATATTTTTATGCATGATGGAGTCTCAAACTTGACTATGCTTTCATGATGATGAATCTATGACAAATCGTGTAATACAAATTATATAACAGAAAGAAGAACATATTAGCTATTAAGAAATATTATGAATATGTTTCTGAATAGTGTAATTGATGAATTAGGGTATAAGTACAAAAAATACATAACGTGTGTAGTTATTGTCATATTTCAATTAATTCGCATGGGACTGTAAACCACATTTCTGATTGGCCCACTTTATTTGAAATATTTTCTCAATATTCATACATTTATTAGTGGGCGAATTCACACACACGTACAGTCCCGTGTAAATTAATTGAAATAAGACAATAACTACATGCTTTATATATTTCTTGTACTTACCCTAATTCATCAATTACACTATTCAGAAACAATAAATTACATATTCGTAATATTTCTTAATAGCTAATATGTTCCTTTTTCTGTTATATAATTTGTATTACATGATTTGTCATAGATTCATCATCATGAAACTATAGTCAAGTTTGAGACTCTATCCCGGATAGCACATAAGTTAACGACAAGTTAAATCGAATCTTGTTAACTTGCCGTTAACTTACATGATATCTGGGATCATGCATAAAAAGTATCTTGTTCCGATTAATTCTCTAATTTTTAGCACAATTTTTCCAGCTTGTCAGTTGTTCTGACTTTGTCCTCATCATTTTAAACTTTTTCCATCCACCAATGAGCTTTGATACTATATACTCTCCTCCCTCCCTCCCATTATCCCCACCAATAATGGTAAATTCTAATTTATTTCTCTCCTCCCCACCCTCACCTCCATAGTCAAACTCGTGGCACAAATATTTCCTAAAAATGTACAAGGACTATATGTGCGTAGGCACATACCTTTTCAGTATTTCCTTCATCAGGGAAAAGTTAAAAGCTAAGAAGGAAAGTAAATAATAATTAGCTTTAAACTTTTACCTTGTTTTAATCCGTGTGCATTTAATCCTAACCTACAACATATTTGCTCACAACATATTTCACTAGCATGAAACTGACAGCTTAGTGTCAATAAATACTCAACAGTATTTTAAGTATATGTTCCTGTTGTCTAAAGAGAGTAATATTACTGAATTTCTACATAAAGATTGGGCTGTTCATTTAACAATAATCTAATTTTCAGAAGAAGCTGGATTGTCCATCACAGAAGAGCTGGGAAGCTCGGTTAACTTCAGATGGCAGCCTAATCGACTTGAACTCTAACTTTAATGTGATGTTATCAAGAAAAGCAGCATCCTTCTTTGGGGAAGTGATCTCATCACAGGGTAAAGAGTCAAGGAAAGATGTTCAAATGACTGAAAATGATCTCGGTGTGCAGACTGTAAGTAACTTTTTAAATTTATTAGGGCTGGGCTGATACCAATGTTGATCGGTGGCGGTGATTAGGGGTATAGTTGCACCCTCATTTTTAACCACCCTTTTCCCCCAACTATGGCCGCTTAATGCTAAGACTTGTCTAGCAAGAGAAAGTACAATGTCCTTGCTCCCTCTCCAGGTTTTGGCACCCAACCATTGCCACTGATGGTCATATATTGGTATCTTTTATGGTGTTTGATCATTTGCAGGATCTACAAAAATGCCAAGCGATATTTCTGTCAAGTCCAGTTATCTTGGACATTATGCACCAGTTTTGTGTGAAAAACTTGATTTTTGTTATTACGTAATAATTAGGGCTCGGAAGTTGAGGAAAAATCCTTTTTTTACCCTAGTGTCCGAAGACGAGGCCCAACATAATATTTGTTCATTTTGGGTCATTGTCGGCCAGAAAAAGGTGGGTTTTATTTGTCCTTTCTTGCCTTTTTCGGCGTTTTTTGGCTTATTGGTCCTTTTTTAGCCTTTTTTAAGGTCTTAACAGCATTTTTTTGCAACTTCACCTTCTTTCCACTACATTTTTACTGCCCATTCTCAATTCGAATCATCAGTTCATCACCTCTTAAACATCCTTTCTGTAGTAAATAAAAAAATAATAATATTTGAACCATCCCTAAAACGAGAGAAAAACATTTTTGACTGAAAGAAGATGCATTTTATTCATATAGTTTTTTCGCACTGTGTGTCCCACACCACCAGAATTTTGTATTTTTTTTATTCATCAAATATATAATTAAAACTGAAGTTATTAATTAATTCGGATTACATTTATACGTCCTTTTTTTCAGTTTTTAGGTCCTTTTTTTGATATTTTTAGGTCTTTTTATAGGTATTTTTTGGCAATTTATAGGTCTTCAACTTACGAGCCGTAGTAATAACACATGTTAATATTCTGATGTGTTTTGAATACTTTCAAGCAAAACGTTTGATCAATGGATGCATATAATTGAAGTAAGAGCCACCACGGTGGTCATGTTGGTAATGGTGTCTGACTGCCACATGGAAGATCTGGGTTCGATTCCCATTGCGGCTGATCTAAGGTAGGAATGTTTCCTGCCTTGTCCCCGCATCAAGTGGCTATGGGGTTCACTCAGTCTCAAATCAATGGGTATCTGGGGGGGGTAAAGATGGCTGGAGCATGGTGCTGATCACATCACCTCCAAAATGGAAAGAGATTGAGAATGTGTGGCGCCCTACCCCCACATCCGCTAAATGTTCCTTCGCGGCACGGTGCTATAAGAATGGGGAACTTTACCTTAATTGAAGTAAGATACTGACACACCTGTATGAATCAAAACTTCGAAATACTTTTTATTGTATTGGTATCAATGGGAATCTTGGTATCAGTATGAGGCACATATTTTTGGTAAATAAAAAAGCAAAATATCGGTACAAGAACTGAGTCAATTTCGGGTTCAAAAGCGGTAAATAAAATAAAATTTCGGTGTTATAGCGGTGAGAAATTGGATGAAAAGTGGTATATAAAAAGACATTTTGGTTTTAAAATTGTGAATATAATCCTACATTTGATTTAAAAACTACACTTATTACACAGAATTAACATTTCACTTCTAATAGCACATTTATGTAGTTATGAGAGTATTAAGTTTATTTCTGTATAAAGGAGTACATTTTTGCTTCTCCAATATTAACAGCAGAATTAATCAATTTTCCGTGAATTGCATAACTCTCAGGATAATTCAGATCTCTGAAGGTGTCGCGTTGGTGAATAAACCCTGAATTTCGTGTTTAAGAGTTCATTTTGCTTTTTGCAGTTCATTTCGCATTATTTCGTGACAAAACAGGGTAGAAAAATGCACACCTTTCAAAAACATGAGAAATACACAGTACAATGTGTTTTTTGACATTTTGTTTTTTTGTCAAAAACGAAATATGCATGCCCCTAGGTATGGACATTTGTTCGAAGTCGCATTGGCTCAGGCTTAAAATTTATGCATGATGCATAGGGCTGAGCCGATGTATTGGTATCGGAAAGTATCAGTTGAAATTCATCTACCGATACCAGCCGATACTTCTCCGGCATTTTGGTCTTTCACGGGGTCCGCAAGAATGCCACCCGACACTATTGCAGAGTCTAATTATCCTGGAAATTATGCAAAATTCAAACTTTATTTTTCTTTTGCATCAATTTTGCATGAAAAAAAAAATATTTTGTGATTACATAACATATATTTAATATTCTGATGCAATTCTTGAATATTCTAATGGAAATTTCTTGGTACATTGATGCATATAATTGGAGAAGAATATTGACACACCAATATTGATCAGTATTTTGAACAAATTTTAATTATTGCAATTTTCAAGCATCGGTATCGGTGGGAATCGGTAAGAGTATCGGCATCAGCATCAGCTCAGCCCTAATGATGCATGACTTAACTAGCTCACAAGAAAGTTTGAAGTGATTTAAACTTTCTAAATATATAACAACAATGTTCCTTTTGTGAAATAATTCTCCTACGTTCTCAACGCTTGGATGCTACAAAAGTCCATCTTTGTGAAGAGATGCATTGTAGTAATTGTAGTAACTTTCCTGGTGATATGATTTGATCATGTGTTCTCGGGTTACCAGTCAGGTTAATGCCGATTTAACTTGGCTGGTAACCTGAGAACATTTCTTTGTATACTTAAACAATATATACAATGTATAACCAATGAATTTCTTGACAAACATGGACTTTTGTAGCATCCCAATGTTGAGAATATGGAAGATTTATACCATAGAAGAAACAATGTTATACATATGATGTGTGTATGTGTGCATTATTTTTTATAATGAGTTAAAAATTGATACAGAAACGGTTATATTGTTACAATTAAATTTAAATTTAAATTTATTTTCTCCATCTTTCTTGCTAATTCCTTCTTTTATTTTTACAACTTCTATGTATGGATTCGCTCATGTCTGTTGATTAATTCAATCCACTATTTCTTATATTTCCATTATTTACATTCACTTCCCACTTGCATCTTTCTGTTATGCATGAACTAAACCATCAGTCTCCAGAGTGGTGCCCTGGGGCACCGTGTCTGGCTTACAGGGCCACTGCGAAATGTTCCAATATTTTTACTGATGTGGAGTTGGTGTTTTAAGTCCACTTTATGCACAGTAAGGCTAATATGGACTGGACCTACAATGTAAATTGGGATCTGAACCACGAACCCAGGACCCCTTGATTACAAGGTGATGAAGCTACCACTGCTCCATCGGGAAGGCCTTTATTTTCACTGAAATGACACTTGTTAGTCAATGATATGATTGTTCCAAATAATATGTGCTTATTTAATACTTTTTTTTACATACAAAAAATGTTTCTGAATTTGAAATATGTGTTTATTTTTTAACTTAAGGCAAGCAACCGAACTGAGAGTTGCAAGTGTTAGACAGGCCTACATTCTGACTTGGGTGCCACAGAAAGATCTTGACACACTATGTCATAAAACGAAAAGGTTTGGGAACCTCTGAACTAAACTAAACTAAATTCCATGATGCAAGTGGCTTTCCATTCAGCATGCTTAACACATTAAGACCCTTTGCTGCTGTTTCCAATGTTTGACACCAGAGTCCACTACTACTGATTTCAAGCAGCTCCCCAATTCTCCTCATAATGTTGGATCAACACCAAATTCTGTACCTCCCATCAGGAAACATAAAAAAGTAGTCCAGGACTACTTATTCCAAAGGCTAGTGCACCAAGATTTGACTATAAGGAAACTCTTCTGTTATGTATGTGCACAATATACATATTTTTTTAAACAATAGGTAGAGGCACATATTTTTGGTAAATAAAAAAGCAAATTTCGGTACAAAAACGGAGTCAATTTCGGGTTCAAAAGTGGTAAATAAAATAAAATATCGGTGTTATAGCGGTGAAAAATTGGATGAAAACTGGTATATAAAAAGACATTTTGGTTTTAAAATTGTGAATATAATCCTAAATTTGATTTAAAAACTACACTTATTCCACAGAATTAACATTTCACTTCTAATAGCACATTTATGTAGTTATCAGAGTATTAAGTTTATTTCTGTGTAAAGGAGTCCATTTTTGCTTCTCCAATATTAACAGCAGAATTAGTCAATTTTCCGGGAATTGCATAACTCAAAGGATAATTCAGACCTCAGAAGGTGTCGCGTCGGTGAATAAACCCTGAATTTCGTGTTTAAGAGTTAATTTCGCTTTTTGCAGTTCATTTCGCATTATTTCGTGACAAAACATGGTCACAAAATGCATCTCACACCTTTCAAAAACATGAAAAATTAACAGTACAATGTGTTTTTTCAAATTTCGTTTTTTCGTCAAAAACGAAATATGCATGCCCCTAACAATAGGGTACTTATCTTGCCAGAATTTTTTTATAAGAAGATTTGTGAACCTGGGTATAGGGGCTAGCATGCTTATTTACAAATGAATCATCTGAAATATAATATGTGACAAAAATATTGCAATGAATATGGTGGTATAAGTTATGCATTATTATAAATATTACATTGTTAGTCTATCAGTATCATATTAAGAGTCACGGTGGTCTAGTTGATAATAGGGTTTCTGACTGCCATTCGGGAGACCCGGGTTCAATTCCCAGGGTGGGTGATCTAAGATCGGAATTTTTCCAGCCTTGGCCCTACATAAGTGGCTCTGGGGCTCCCCCAGCTTCAAATCAATGGGTACCTGGGGGTTAAAGGCAGCCTGAGTGTGGTGCTGATTCCATCACCTCCAAAATGGCCGAGATCGAGAATGTGTGGGGCCCTACCTCCACATCCCCAAAATGTGCCTTCATGGCACGGTGCTATATGCATGGGAACTTTACCTTTACCTATCGGTATCATATTAATAAATTACTAATAATGTTTGCAATATTGACAATTACTTTGTCAGTTAGACATATGTGTGTTGCAAACATGTTCAACTCTTACCTTTTTTTTTTTTTTTACTTCAGGTTAGCAAAGGAAACTTAAGCATCTTCTTCATAGAGGCATTCTCTCAAAGTAGTTCACAAGAGGACTCCTTACAAACAACAGTTGATAAGTTCCAGCAACTTCTCGCATGATAATAATGAAAAGCAAATTTTGTAACATAATATGTAAATTTATTTGTAGGTAATGTGTACTTATGTATAAAATTTTCTATCGTGTATACATAGTTGTAATATACTGTGCTACATTCATGTATGGTGAGAATAAGAATATATTTTTTTTTTGTAATTTTGATGTTTTAATATTTGTCCTGTCATTTCACTGTTTTACAAGTTTGATACACCCATAACACTTACTTAGTTTATTGGTCATTGTAATATCTATGGCTACTGCTACCATCTAGATCAATGGTGTGTCCAAGGGGGTGGGGTGGAGGGGGTCATAGCCCTTTTGCCCCAGTATTCCTAAAAAAATGTTAAAGTCAGGAAAATATTGCAAAATGAGATATAACTACTGACAATAGTATATGTAACCCCCATTTTCGCCACTGATCTGGAGTTGAGGTGCTTCAGTCAGTAGAGTATCTGGCTGCTATGTGGAAGAATCATGTTTTAATCACAGGGTGGTTGATCTCTTGTGGAAATATTTATGACTGCATAACATTTCTGAGACTCTTAAATGAGTACCTTGTAGCACTCATTGATCACTTTTCTTCCAGTATGGTCGAGATCAAGAATGTGCATTGCCATACCTTCACCACTGCACAATGTGGTGATAAACAAACTTTTCTGCTATCACCCACCTTGTAACTTGTTGCTTCACTGCTTTTGCAGGCATAGAGCACATCTATTAGGCTGTCTGCAACTGTTAGTGTTCTAGTTGTAAATATGAATCGTGCACTTGTCAAGTATCAATGTTTAGTTCACGATGGAAAGTGTATAAGATAGCTTTCAGACCAAACTGACAAGTGAAAGCTGCAAACTAAAGGTTGCATCATTTCTGAAGTCACATGTTGCTTGTCACCCGTTTCCCAGTAAAAGTCTATGCAATAAAGATCCAGTAGCAACAGCAAAATATTATAAAAAGCACAGGGAACATGATTACGGTAATGAGATCGAGAGGAATAACCCAAATCTTCTTAAAAAATTTGATACACAACATAACATCTACTTCTTCCATTGCTTTCCCAAGAGGTTTCTGAAATGGCAAAGAAAGAATCTGTTAATAGATTTTGCATAAGAAAAATAAAGTTTTACACTAAACTAAATTAAACTCTGTGGTGCAACAGTCCTAAGTGGCTTTTCGATTGGGTGAGGTGTGTTCAATAGGGCCCGGGACTTTATGTCTTATAAAACTGCAAAATATGTATGTAATTATGTCATAAAAATTGAAAAATATGTCAGAAAAAGGCAGAAATATTTCCAGTAAAGCAAAGCTATGCACAACAGTACTTTCGAATTTCTCGTCAGAATCTTCCAGGAAAGATCGACTAGGGTGAGTTATTAAATGAAGTAAACATTTCTTTAACAGAAGAAAGCAGTGGGAGAACACTCAAAATATTTCATTTCTGGAAACTAAAGCACAATTGGCAGCTCACTACAGCTCTGGTAAATCTGACTGGTTGTTGTGAGAAGCGAAAACAAGGTAAAGAAATGAGAACAATTGAAACTTGTTTATCTCCTGCGTGGTGATTCTCGTGCCTGCACAACAATGACACAGAACATTCTTCCTCAATAATGTTCACATGGCTATCAATTGTCAGCGGAATAAAAAAAGAGGATATTATTGTTATGTACTAATTGGTAAAAAAAATACATGTGATCTTAATTTCTTCGTTTGTAATTTCCTTTCTTCTACCATAGATAATATGAACTATGCGTTGAGCTGAAGGTACGAAGAATAAATTATAAAGTAACCGATTACATGCAAGATAATTACGAAATTATACAGAAATATGTCTTATTTGAAGAACATTGAAGAAATATGATGCAAAAATGCAATATTGCTAAAATATGTCAAAATATGCCTTATCAAGTTCGTCTATTTCGGCTCATATTCATCAAATGTGTAAAGATCTGACCCTAATAATCGATCTGATGCCAAATAAAAAAAATATGTTAAAACATAAAGTCCCGGGCCCTAGTGATCAATGTCTCAAGTCTCATCATCACTGTTTTCGGGCTTTCAAGATCAGACCCCCACTACTTCTTCTTTTCAGGCAGGTTCACAAATTATCCTCATTTAGTTGTCATCACCAAAATTTTAAGAACTTCCCAGGAGGAATCAAACCTGGGATAACTTGCACCGAGGTGAGAGCACTAACCACTTGGCTCCATGGGAGCCCAAAGTTTTACACTAGCTTCAACTATTCATGAATCTAATGCTGTATTTATTTTATGGATAGGACTCAGAGGCGAGGTGTCCGGTCATCGGGAGATGCAGCGATGAACAAGCAAAATAATAAAAATATTGCATTTTATATATTTTAGAGAAGCAGTAAAAATAATAAGTCAGAATACTTGCATATTTGTGCGAAATAAGCCAGCTCGAAATACGCTAGAGATTCGCTAATCTTAGCGCATCGAAATGAGGCCCCAATAGTACCCCTCGTGCTGAACCCTCCTGCCAAGTTTCCTATTGAAGGCAATGCTGTTCATCGGCCCTGCTCATCGTAGAATGGTGCGAATCTCTCTGGTCTCTGCCTGTGCCGAAAACAGCCGAACGCTTCCGAACAGGCAGACAAGTCCAACGACCTGTACTTTCCCCCACTCTTGAAGATCTGGGTCATAACAGGCCCTTTTTTCAGCCCCCATCCCCATATTTACAACCACGGCAGGGTTTGTCTGGAGTCATCAAGATTCTTCCGAGTGTCCAGTGGCGTGCTCAAGAAGGGGTGGTGAGGATCATAATTCTGCTTAGGCTCAATATTCTTTGAAAAAAAAAAGAAGAAAGAAAAGGCAGGAAACGATGGCAAAATGAGGACTTCAGGAATGACTACTCTTCGAAAATCCTGGTTCACACCACTCGAATGTCTGCTATTTCCACTTGTTAACAGGAAAAGCACACATTGAACGATATGAATCTGCTTTTCATTATCAAAACAACAATTGGCGGCGAACCATAAAGGTTCTTGTTACCTTTAAATGTGACAATTGAGGTGTTTGCATTTCACTTTCCATCATATTTAATAATTCTCATCGTATGGGATAGAATTATGGGTCTTTTGTAGTCCTAAGGTCTGTGGCAGTGGCGTCGCGTGCGGTTTGTATACAAGTGTTCACAATAATGTTTTTGTACTATTTCCAGGTTTACTCCTCTCCCTTGTAACTTCATGTTCAATTGCAAAAGTGAGAATAACAGTTCAATTTATTTTCAACAATTTTCTCCCAAAATCACGCTATATTTGATGTAATACAAGCAGGGCCTGAGGGAAATTATCCCCCATAAAATCTGCCAGGTTTAGCGAATTCTCGCTAAAGTTTGCAACTATGTAGCACAGACCTTTTCCAGTCCCCCTAGACATGCCTTGTATATGCTGCACTCTTAGTGTCAAATGTAAGAAGTATTGCCGCTTGCATCAGTGTTCGCACAGGGAAGTGAACATCTTCGGGGTATAGTGGCCAACAGCCCCTTAGCTGTCAGCTCTATGCAACACGCACAGCAATTGTGTTCAACGCCCTCCGTGGAACACAGTAGGAGTCAGTGTTACCAACTATATAGAAAAGTTATCAGACGTGAAAGAAGTCGCGTCAGAATAAATTGTGTGTATATACTCGTACATGAAACATAGTATTTTTTCGAATAAATATACGTATGTGAGTATGTGCATTTAATATGTACGTAATTTAAGACACATACACGAGTGCTCATGTGAACATTATCAGGTGATGCGCCTGGTCTGTGGTATGAGCTTTTACATTGAATTGGCAATGACCTTGGCGTTTGTTGCAGAGAAATATTGTGCTCCCCTCTCCATTGAAAGATCGCCCCTTCTGTTTGGCAAATCTTGCGGTGACTACATAAAAATGTCACGCTTCGCCACTGATAGGACTATACAGTGGCAGCGATGAGGGGTTGGGGGTAGTTGCCCCCGCACTATGGTAAACCAATCACCACCACCGGGACTACATACAAATTTTTTGATAAATTACCCATAATTTTACCAATCTAATGTTTATGTACATAAATAACCTGTACTTGAAAGAAGAATTTGCATTTTTGTTAATATTTTTATGTGTATCAACATATTCTTCATGCACCCTGATTTTGTAAAAAAAATGTCTGAATAAGCAATGTTTTCTGTTTAGAATGAATAATTTACAAATTGTGGGTGTGTCTCAGCACATATGGCTAGTTTGCACCCTTTGTGTACGGCAGAGAATCCCCTTATCTAAAATCCTAATCTGTGAGTTAAGAAAGGGGGTGTGGAAAACCTCTTGAGAAAAATTAAAAGTGCATGTTATAGAGGAACCTGCACAGGACACATTAAGAAGGTAAGCGCACCAAAAAAAAAAAAAGACAGTGTAACGGCCTGCTATACTCATGATACTAAAACATTAGTTAAAACAGTCATCACCTAACATGGATGATGAATCACTGGGAAGGTCAAAACTCTGAAGAAATTAAAATCATCATATTCAAGAAGGCACAATACAGGATCTAGCCCTTGCAGCAAATGGCGTGCGAGATTGCTGTGTCCAATTTACAGCAGAGCTAGAATGGCTCCTCTTGATGGGAGGCATGGTACTAGGAATGTCTTAATCAATATTCTAGTTTATCTAGGCTATCACCGAAGTCCAAACAAAAATATAGGAAAATAGACCAGCAAATGTGACTGATGCTTTACTCTCAGATAATGACCGTGTGAGAAAAAAAAACGATAGTTTATGGGTGACTTTACTTTAAACTGCTCGATTCTGTTTGCAAGTAAACCAGACCCAGAATGCTGTGTCGTGATGCATTCGATTCACTTCTAGAGCAGGTTCGTTTGACGGAGGACTCATTTTTCCCAGAGCTAGAACCTCAGTGTTGCCAATAACTGGAATTCAAAACCTGCTAAAACTCCACTAAATGAAATGCGTATAGAAATGTATACATGTTTAATTGATTGCAGAGCGTATTTCCCATGTTGACAAAAAGTATGTATATATATATATCTTTTCCTTCATAACTAAATTATGTGGATGACAACCAGCTGTAGCACTTGCTGGTCCAGACTTAGTGATTTTCCGATGAAATTAGCAAACTGTTCTCGCTGCCTCTTGCAATTCCACTTTCGTTGTCAGACAAATCAGAAAGCAGTTGCGGTTGGGGTTCCTTTCATGATTGGCCATGGGGGACCGCTCGGTCTGTGGCTTTGAGCCTGTCCTTCACAGCCAGTAGAATGTAAACATCTCTTGTATGATAGATAAGAAAAGTTGAAGTGTCGTTCTGAGTACTACAAAACTGGATGAGGAGGAATTTTTAAAATATTTGCAGTGACAGAGTTCATGTGTGAAGTATGGAATTTGTTGGTCTGTCCTGTGCTGTGTGCATGTGTGGTTTAAGTAAGAACAAAATCCATGAACTCATGGAATCACCACCATTTTCTCACATTCCTTACAAGGAATAGACTTGAAATAAACTTGTATGTAGTGTTCAGTGTGTACAAAAAAAAAAGAAACAAATTGAAGAAATATTATATGAAAAACCGATTCAGAATTATGATCAAGTAATTGATTTAAGCAAGAAGATAATTATTGATCATTTTGTACTTGCCTATAGGTCTAACGTAAATATTGCAAATAGTAGGCTGCTGCTTTTTATAACTAAAACTGAAATAGTTTATGTCCATTGCTTGCTTTTGTTGTTTTTAATGATGAGATTTCGGTACAATAAAAATTTCAAAAACCTGAATGAGGAAGAGCTCCCTTTCCCATTAGACAATACGCATTTTTAAATTCAGGTGTTTCTGTGGCCCTGGTCTTGGGCTCAGCATATCCCTGCTGGAAATTTCAACTGTTCACAGTAGACAGTATCTACTGTCATGGGCGTCCGGAAGGGGGGGCAAGGGGGGCCGTGGCCCCCCCTGGAAAATGAAAGTCAACCAAAAAATATGTAATTCACAAATATAATTTCATTTTAGCCACAATAATATGTGTTAATTATTGCATGAACACCATAATTCAAATTTAAACAATGTTTTTTAGGGAACAACACAATTTTTGGGGAAAATTTTCCTTCGTTTGCCCCCCCCCCCCCCTGGAAAAAAATACGTTCCTTGCCCCTCCCTGGAAAAAATCCTGCGGACGTCCATGTCTACTGTTATTAATTGTACTCTACTGTGTCTCTCAGAAATCTACTGACACTCAATGGTTTCCTTCAGTAGGCCAAATGTACAAGTACAGTTTGAGAAACTACAAGTGAAATATTCTCTTCAGTATTACATGTAATATTGTATGTAGTGTGACTAGCTCAACATGTTGGCTGTAAATATAACTTTCCATCCTCCTGATTAACAATTTGTTTTTAAATCTATTTGAAAATCTGAAGGCAGTAGATGTTTCAAAATACATATTGATCTACTGAAAACAGTACAGTAGAGAAACTACAATTGAAAATAATTAGGTAAAAAAAAAGTAAAGTGCTCCCCTGTGCTTTGCACCATGCCATGAAGACATATAGGGGATGTGGAGTTAGAGCCCCATTCCTGGTTCTCCCCACCGGGGATCGAACCTGGGCCTCTCGTATGGTAGTCAGATGCCCTAACGATTGATCTACCACAGGTCAATTAATTTCTTTAGTATTATATTTAATATGCATGGAGTGTGTTTAACTTAAGATGGTAGCTCTAAATATTACATTCCATTCTCCCTTATTAACAATTTTTATATGCATCCGTTTGAAAATCTGAACACAGTATATGATTCAAAACACCTATTGATCTACTGAAAACAGTAGACAAAATTTTCAGCAGGGATGCCACTGATAATAATAATTACCCATGATACAACAGCCCTTGAGAGCATGGGCGTTGCCAGAAATTTTCCTAGGGGGGGGTCGAATCGAAGATGTCGAGGACACCCCCCTCAAAAATATTGAGACAGACCAGTGGCATATGCAGAAGTTTCTCAAGAAGGGGTTATTTTTAATATTATTGCATTATAGGTATTTTAAATTGTTATTATTATTATAATTATAATTGTTATTATTATATTACTAGTAGTAGTAGTAGCAGCAGCAGTAGTAGCAGTAGCAGTTTTAGTTTAGTTTATTTTAGCATCCAATAAATTTATCATATGAACAGGGGCGTATCCAAAAAAAAAATTTGGGGGTCCAGCTAGGGATGCCCATTCCCCAATGCATGTCATAAGCCCCCTAAAGATCTAAATTAAGACCATTATAACAGTGATATATTAATAATACTATGTTATTAAATATTATTAATAATAATTACTAGACACGCACACACTGACAAATAGTGTTTACTGCCTGGTGCACAATGCAATATATTGTTTCTAGTATTTCAGCACTGCATGAATTATTCTGACAAAAAAAAAAAAACTTTTCTTACTGTACCAAAACAGTTTCTAATGGTGGAGTTCGACATGGCTGATGATAAGGCTACATTTACCGTATGACTGGCAGAGTGGGCACACATTTATTTTGGGTATTCTTGATTTATTCATGATTGCACACCATTAAATCTGCCACTCGCATCATAACATTCACTCATAAATTTTTTCATGTCAAGACCAAGTTTGTGACATTGTTCAAGAAGAACTGTCAGATTTTCAGCTGACATATCACTACCCAGTGTGATACACAGGGGTGCCCATCCTCCCCCCAAATCATGTCATGCATCCCCCAAAATCATATAATTCGCACCTTCAAACTACGTATATTGTAATTCCTACAAAGTATTTAATTACGACAGCATGTCTACCGAAAGTAATTTTTTCTTAGCTCTTTGTTCCAAATGATGCACCTGCTTTAAATTAAGCAGTATACCAACACTAAGCATTACATTTTAAGAAGTGATGTTATTAATGAATATCGAGAATATCGCTTAGGTCTTGTAATGCAGGTATAACATAAAACTTCACATTCACCCCAGCAAAGTGCCAAACATGCATTCTCGGAACGTATTATTGCGAGCAAAGCGAGCAAGAAACTTTTCCCATCCATTTCTGTGCAGGCTTTCAAGAATATTAATTTAATGGTGTGTCAATACTTTCCTAGAATCCCGAGATATTTAGTCTTTTCCAGCTTCTCTTTTGGCACGTTCTGGGCCGAAAACGTGTGGATACCATATCACAAAATACAGTCTCCAAAATTTAATGTTTGAACTCTCTCTCCACTACAGAAATACCTTGACAATCTAAGATTTAACACTTTATCAAGATATCTCTCCATTTATATTTAATACTCAATTCTACCACCAAAATTTCCATGCCATAATGTAAGACCTAGAGTTGGATACCACCCCCCCCTTCTAACGATTAATTCAGAATCCCCTCCAGAACTCAAGTGTCAATTAAGGCGTAATATGTAAGAGTTGAATATTTCTCACCCGCCCCTTTCGATAGTGCCCTTAAACACTTCCTTTTCTTTATCTAATTGATTAAATATGGTGCATTTAAGGTGTAAAATTTTTACATATATTTTTGAAAAATATATTAATGTTGAATTTTACATTAATTGAAGGGAAAAAATTCCCCCCAAAAATCTCGATGGCACAGCCTGTGCCATACCCCCCCCCCTGTCCTCCGTGGACACCCCTATTGTTACATAAGACCTTTTAGTGGATATTATTTTCAGAATCCACAAACCATACACACAGAGGGAATTGTTCTGTATCTGCCACATCATGTGTCTCATCGGGAAGTATTATGAATCAACCGTAGTATTTTCAAAATTTGGGGGATATGCCCTAGCATATGAATATTAAGTACTTGTTACAACCAAGATTAAGTGAAATAAAGTTCTTCGTTTTTAAATTGGCATAAATTAAAAAAAATAAATAGATGAAAATACCCAGCGGAGGTCTACTGACTGGTTTGACCCCCCTGCCGAACGCCCATGCTTGAGAGCCTCCCCGATGGCACAATGGATCTTGCAATCAAGGGGTCCCGGGTTTGATACTCGTTGGAGGCACATAGTGGTTTGGATTCCACTTTAAACTGTAGGCCCAGTCCCAATTAGCCTTAATGTGCATAAAGTGGACTTAAAACACCAACTCAATCAATCAATCAGCCCTTGAGATCCAAAGCCTACCTGCAGACAGCAGGGGTGGGCAATCATCCAAGTTAAGGGGTGATGTGTGGTCAACACGATGAACCCCTAGCCATTGTCATAGGTTTCCATAACTCGGAAGCTAAGGATATGGAAGTCAACACGTACAATGGACTTATTGTCTAAAGATCCCTAAATCAACAAATCTACTCACCAATCCAATAAAAAAAGAAGAGCGCCTAGGAGTTGTGAATGGTTTTTTGGTTGTAGAGAAATGCCTCATAGCATGCAGGAGCACAGCATATTCCAGCAACGCAGCAGCAACAAAAATCAGACATGTCAAAACCCACAGTTCATTATTCTTAATATGTAAAGATGATGGCGATGATTCTCTGCAGAAAAAAAGCATTGAAAAATATCTCCTTACTATTTTGACCTTATACAATGAAATATTTTCAAGTTCTTTAAACATTTAATTGAAAAAGTTATATGAAATGCTAGAACCATGATTGACAATT
This sequence comes from Lepisma saccharinum, assembly GCF_977018435.1. Taxonomy (NCBI): domain Eukaryota; kingdom Metazoa; phylum Arthropoda; class Insecta; order Zygentoma; family Lepismatidae; genus Lepisma; species Lepisma saccharinum. The sequence goes on from NC_139243.1 coordinate 10,493,393, forward strand.
TTTTGGCAAATTCCAATATGCAAAACACTTCCTGTTTAGCTGTGCAGTGGGATCCATGAGTATTACCATGCAAATTGTCCATCACCATGTACGTGCACTTTATTTGGCCCAATAATAGCTTAAAGAATTAAGAGAAAACTTAAAAAGAAGCTCTTGACAACTTCTACACCAGCATACATAAAAACCCATTGCTTGAAAACACACAGGATGTAAGAGAACCGTTAGTGAAAATAGTCATGGACAATTTGCTGAGCAATCCTAGTGGATCTCACTGTACAGAGTGATCACAAAGTCCCATTACCCCCCATGTATTACATAGATGTTAGTGAGCACAGAAGGTTGCTGCCACACGTTACGAGACAGTTGACGAGCTTAAGGATGTTGTTCGGCGTGCATTTACTGCCATCACGCCAATAGTGTTGAGGAGAATTTCCCATCGTACATGGCGGAGAATCATACTCTGTTACGAAAACGATGGTGTACACACAGACACTCTGGACTAAATCATAACGAATAGTCACACTACCTCCTAGTTGTCCTCTGCCATGATCTCACATTAATACAATGTGACCATCTATGACGATGTGGACATGCGATAGGGGGTAATGGAACTTTGTGATCACTCTGTACATGCCATAATTGTGAAACTGCTGTTTCTGACGGAGAAAATATGTAACTACATCACACTGTCCTGTGTTCCTTTTCCACAAAAAACTCGGTGAGATTCAGCATGTAATGAGATGCTACCTTTTCCTGTGTATCTTGGTTGCTTTTATTGATTGCGTAAATCGGGAATTGTGAATTGTAGTGTTGCACTTGAGCTTACAGATTATTTTACACTGATTATTGATAAAAAAAAACAACCTTTTGTTCTATATGAATTAATATGTTAAGCTATACCTAGGTACAGTCATGCTAATTGTTTATAGATATACAGAATATGGAAATTAAAGATGTATATAATTTAAAAAGACAAGAAAAAAAAGTAAGTAAGTATAGCCTATACTATTACTACAGAAATAAGCTATCATATTCACGGCACAAAAGGAAATGATGCAGACATGCATTTGAATTTTCTTAATTTTATTCAGAGGAAATTACATATTCATTTTCTGAATAGGATGCCGTTATAATGCAGCACTTATAATAATAATAATAAAAATGCATGGAGCGTGATCGCCAGTGTCTAACTACTGACTGCTGGCCTCCCTCCCACCTGCCAAGCTGGAAGATCATCCAACCAGTTACAGGGTGACGTGTGGTCAGCATGACAAACCCCCAGACATTGTTGTAGGTTTCCTTGACCAGGTTATGCTACTCATTCGTAGCTCCCCAATAACCTCACAATGGTGGGTGACCACCTGTCCCACACACAGGCCGAAATTTCAGGAGAAAAATTGTTACGCTTCCGCCAAGAGACCAAGTCTGCATGCGTCCCATAGCCGGAGCCCAAAGCATGATGCCTTAGGTTATATGGCCATTGTGTGGGACATAATGCAGCACTTACCTGATAAATTCCAAAAGCGTTATGAGCGAAAGCAAGCTGGTGATCAGAACCATGAATCTTCCAGGTGGTGAAGAATATGGGACAAGAAAACTAATCCAGGAGACGAACACAAACAGCGAGCTTGGGAAGTATGTGTGCATAAGGTGGGTCATGAGATGTCTATTGAATGTGAACTTGATCCTTAATGCTGAGTAAGAAGCTGAAAAGATAACATATGATGTAATATTAATTACATCTGTTTTAGTCATGCAATATAATTGAATTGTTCTTGAATATACGTAGCTTTGGAATAAAACTCAATAAGCCACTACATGATTAAATTTATTCAGTGGCCGGTAACTGTCAGAAACATATAGGAACATCTGTGTAACCCATATACAGGGTGTTCTGTGACCCTGTAACAGACTTGCAGGGATGATGGAAGGGAACAAACACAACAAAATGAGATAGGGAACCCTGGTCCGGAAATGCCTCAGTCAAAAATTACAAACCAAAACCTTCGAAGGGCAGGCAACCATGAACAACGCAGAGGGTAACCATAAAATATATCTGGGGAAGTGGAAAACAAACACAGACGAATCACTGTAGTGGCTTTAATGAGTAGTAACTGCAGCCATCATTACAGCAGTTGTTCAAAGTGATGCCCCCCTGTCTCGCTACAGGCACGACAACGTTGCAATAAGTTCTGTAGCATCTGCTCTAATATCCCAGGAGTCGTTCGGACCAGATCACAGGCTGTAAGGATTCTTGCCAAGAGTTCCTCTACATTACTCACAGGTGTCCCGTAGACAACACTTTTAACATGACTCCACAAAAAAAGAAACAAAGAAAAAATTAAATGGGGTCAGATCAGGTGAACGGGCAGGCCAAGCAACAGGTGTGTCTCTCCCTATCCACCGCTGTGGGAAGGTCTGAGTCATAATATCACGAGCACCAGCTATGAAGTAGATTGGGGCCCCATCATGCTGAAACCACATGCGTTTGACGAACGAGAAGTGGGACATGTTCCAATAACTCAGGGAGGATGTCTCTCAGAAACACAGTGTACACTGGTTCAGTTAATTGTGGCGGTGAAAGATACGGAATATTAAATGTTTGCCGACAATGTCCGCCCACATGTTTACATGTTGATGGCTCTTCATGATTGTGGAACAGGGATTTTCATCGGCCTATACATGGCTATTGCGACTGTTCAGCATCCTGTCTGTCGTGAAACAGGCCCTATCAGTGAAAAGCACACAGGCATGAAACTGGGGGCCGATCACACAGCACTGCAGTAACCATTCACTAAACACAACGCGGGGTGCGAAATCAGCTGGACCCATGGCATGGACATGCTGTGGATGGCAAGGGTGCAGCTGCTGCTCTCTTAGAACTTTCCAAACAGTACTATGGGCCAGACCAATTTCAGGCAACACATCCTGTGTACAAATCGATGGTTGTCCTTCCACCCGATCCAGAACTGCTTCTTAAAAGTCAGGTGTCCTTGCAGTTCTTTGTCCTCATTGCTCATGGAATTGAGGTCACACTTGCCCCCGTTTCCTGTAATCATTGGAAAAGTCTGGGAAACATGGTGTGCTCTGGATGTCTGTGTCGTGGATACGTGGTCTGATACAACTTTTCTGCTTCCCTACAGTTCCCATTTGCTCGTCCATACACAAACACCAGATCAACCAGTTCCTCTGGCGTATACTCCATTGCACTGATTGCAGCCGCAACACTCATGCTTCTAGGCTACACATGTCTAGTTTGATGTTACGTCTTCTCCAGGGCATGCACGGTGGATTCTTTCCCCCTATCTTTTATGGTTCCCCCCGTGTTGTGCTTGCTTGCCTGCCCTTCGAAGTGGCTTGTAAACTTTGACTGAGGCATTTCCACACCAGAGTTCCCTATCTCATTTTGTTGCATTTGTCCCCTTCCATCATCCCTGCAAGTCTGTAACATGGCCACAGAAGCACCCTGTATATAGAAATTACCGAAAAATTTTGTACCTTCTGTTTGTATTTTACTTGCATGCCTGTATTGGTGTTCTATTTCTATTATATAGATATATATATATATAATAAATATATACAATGAATACTAATTGTTGTGGTAAACCAGGTCAAATTTTCAGAATATGCCACTGCTTCACACCTTCACTTATTTAATTTTACACACATTACTTGTCAGTAAATGTATAATCACACAATCAGATTACATCTGGTGTTTTAATATTCTGCTATTTAATATTTAAAAAAGGATGAAAATGTTCATGGAGGAGAATTTCAAATTATAAAAACTGAATTTCTACACGAAACGCCAAATGATATAAACTTCGTGACTGAAATCTTCTTTATTGAGGTGGGTAAAACTTGGAACAAAATGTGAAAATGACTATGTGTATAATGGCATGAAGACTAAAAAAATTAAGGAACACAGTGCTGTCTGTCCTCTAGGTTCTTCTTGAAGATCTACATGACCACTTTTTATAGATACAAAATAATATATGGTTATTGTAAGTGGTTTTTATTTTATTTTTCATGTGACATCAGGCCCGTAGCTAGAATTGATCTCCAGGGGGGAGGGGACTCACGAGTTATGAGGGGGGCTTTGAAAACCAAGTCAAATTTTCGAAAGTTTAAGAGCATTAAATGAAGGTAAATTGATTATACCTTATTGCTGGGCGAGTTTCAGCTGTTGCTGGTCTACCACCTAATCCAAAAAAGTACAGATTAAAATAAAAGATAAAATAAAATTCAAGATTACAAAGAAATTATGTGTGTGGGGGGGGGGGAGGAGGGGGGCTTAATAAGTTATAATAAATTTAGAAATATCATACAAATACTATATTTTTTCTATATCTTTTAAAACATCAATTTTTGAAGTATCAACTGCTGCTGAAATAATCTCTGACTGCACACACTATACTACTTCTGATGAAACAGATATTTATATCACACAAGGAAAAAATGCACAATATTCAATCATAGTGCCTACAGTACATTCCACCCCCGGCCAAAGCTATGAAACTCCCCTTCATTCCGAAAACTTTGGAGCTGTTGGCCTTTGACGCAGATGCAGAGGGAATTTGAATAATGACTTTGAAATCACAGATTGCAACAGGGACAGCGAAGGTACAGATAAAGAAGCTCCCCTGTGAAATAACTTTCTAGAGTCTATAGAAGAGAATCTTCTAAATACTTGCCGCTACTTAGACTTGTCCGAACAAATGTATTAGCTGTTGTTCATGTTCCGTGAATTTATCCTTCACCAAAGTTGTGAGCAAAATAATATCTGTTGTCTACATTTTCACTCTTCACTGCAAACAAATTACACAAAATAGTTCTGCCTAATGTCAAGGGGGCTGACGGCAGCTCCAGGAAATGCTGAGCCCCCCCCCCCCTGCCTGTGCGACATTTTATCCTGGTTTCCCAGAACTTTCTCAAGCCAAGATGCACAGTGGTGTCATCTGTTTTTTGTTTTTTGCCTGTAAAGACTTTCCCCCAAATCAATGAACTGATCCCCCTACAAAAGTTCCTGAACATACCAATGGGTACTTGGGTTTAGGGAGATGGGGACCATGGCATTTTTCCTGTCAATTCACCTTGGGTATATAGGAGGCAGATAATTCTCATTCATATACTGCTGTTATATTTTTATTCCCATTTAACCAGCTATAAGCAGGCCCGTAGCCAGGAATTCTTTGTGGGGGGGGGGGGGTTAAGTCAATCCTAGAGGGGGCAAATTTTTAATATATTGTGTCGCATTGGCAGATATAACAGGGTACACAGAGGCACTTGCCCCCTCTCCCAAAAGAGATAGTAAGAGAAAAGGGATGACATCTTGAAACTGCAACGAACAAAAATAACTTCGAGCAACATCAAATAGCAATATTTCGATAATGACCTTTCCAGATTGCCAAAGAATATAAAGTTTAAAATAAATAGGCTAATAGGGGACTGTATCTACTTGATATTTACAGGTCGATAATGTTAATAGACAATTAATATGTACCAACAGCTTTGGGTCTTTCTGCAGAACTGATTACGGGAGACCATTATAAATCATGCTTCATAATGATTTCCTCTAGTTTCCAGTATGCAAGATTTTTACGCACAAAGGAATCTAACGAGAATCCAACAACACCATTGTGTTGTGTTATGCAAGAAAAATCGAATAAATTAAATATTAATGGTAACATATTATCTACACTTTGATGAATTGTGTAAAAACTTTGTAATACATTTTTTGTGATTGCTAAAACATTAAAACATGGGTTCCTTAGTCCACCACGGACTCTATTTCCTTGAAAGGGGAGACTTTTGCATCACTACAGACAATGTTTGCCTACTGGTTACGTTAACCATTTTGCAAAATATTATGTGAATTTTATTATATTATAGTTGAAATACATGTTCTGACACCTGACAAATAAATAGGTATCCCTTGATTGATCAATGACTTCTTGGATTATATAGTGTCATCATTAGAGTGCGGATCAATATGCACTAAAAAAGTGGAAAATATGCATGCATCTATGCACTAAAAACAAGTAAAATATGCACTCAAATATGCAAATTATGCACTAAAGGAAAAATATAGGCACAAAAGAATTCCTCGAAATACATTTATTTTATAAAATACTACAACACATACTGACCATTGAAGGTAAAGACGAAGTAACAACAGCTTCCATGTCAAGTAAGGTTGCAAAATCTTGTATTACATTGAATTTACTATTTCCAGTTGTTAAACACAATATAACGAAAATCGTTAAGTAGTTTTGAATTTATGTAAATTGCAGTGCACTACAATATATCTCTCTAAATTGGTTAGAGTGGATTTTTTCTGTTAGTATATCCTTGTATGAAGAAAAGCTCCACACTATAACTTGTCACTGGACAATATTTCCATGCAGCTATGTCCTCTGGCGTGAGATCTTGTAATAGTTCTGTTGATTCACCTTGTAGCACAGCTTTCACTTCATACAAAAAATTCAAACCTGGGTTCTTGGAAGTCACTTTATCTGCCTTTTCTGCAATAATTCTCCCCACTGATGTTAGAATGGATACAACTTCTACCTTGACATTTTCTCAAAGAGTGAGAGCTTCTGGTACAAAAACTAACAATTTCCGATAAGTTCCAGACATTTACAATGCAGAAAACGTTGAGAATTGACGACTTTTTAAAATGACCATTCAGTATTTCACGACTGCTTGGGATCCCGAAAAGTCGGGAAGTCATTTTCCGAAGTCAGGATTGGGACGGGAATTTTTTTTCCCCATCCCGGTCCCGACTTCTCGGGATCCCGCACACCTCTACTGCAGGGAAAAAAGTTGAACAGAACACAAAGACATTCCTTCTGTCTCGAGTTGCGTCACAATCGAAGGGAGGGATGCAAAGTGTGCATTTACGAAAGCTCTCCTATAATCCACTGTTTCAGTAAAACAATCTTCGATGATTTTTCCTTCGGCATCTTCACACAATGCAAACTACACTAATTCAACGGAGTACAGACTCTTTATGAGCAAAAATCTCCGTTGCCTTATATAGGCCAAGGAAGAAGGCCAGGGGAGGGAGTGTACGTCTTCTCTGTGTCATTGCCAGGAATGCACAAGGGAGGGGGGACCGTCTGCCCTGCAGCGCATAAACAGAGTTTTTCGAACACCTGTGCTTGAAAATTTTACTCTCAGAAACACTCCACAGACGAAACATTAACCAAGTAAACAAATATATTTAAAAAAAACTATCAATTTAATGATTTTTTCACGTAATATGCATTTATATGCGCTTATGCAGTAAATATGCACGAACACCTTAAATATGCATTTATATGCACTTTACAAAACCTCTACTTCGGTTTGGAATGCTCTGAAACAACTTTAGAACCCGGTTGCATATTAATTAGAGGACCGGAATAAAATATGCAAATATGCAAAATCCGCACTCTATAGTCATCATTAATATTTCATATTAAGTTTCATAGAAAGAAATTGTTTTAATAGGGCGCAAATAATTTTACAGGGTGCCATGGCATTCTCTTTAACATTTTTTTTTCATATGGATCGTTTTGCTCCCAGAGTCGACTTCCACTGCCCCATAGCTATGGCTCTGAACTTGGACTATAAGAAAAGCAGACATTGCGAGTGAAGTGAGCAAGAAAATTTTACGAAATGTATTTTTACTTGTATGAAATTTGAAAGTGCCCTTGGCAGTCTGGAAGAAAAATGCAAGGAACACGTAAAAACTAATTCCATCATGAGTATCCAATTGTCCTGCTATTCTTACATTCTCCTAGTCTTGTTTTTTTACTTCAATCTTTGCTTCCCCTAGAATGGACATCTGTCAAATGTTAGGGGGAAGGGACAATTCCCCCTGCCCCCTGTAGTTACGGCACTGTTTATGAGTGTGTCTTCATCAATTTCATGTCATCACTCATTGTTGCAATTAGCTAGAAGTGGCAGAAAAGCAATGCTAAGTAACAGAAATCAAATATCCACTCCCTCTCTCTACCACATGAATCATTATTACCAAAAGGTAGACTTGGGAAATAAAAATTTAAGCAGTTCCAAGTTCATAGCAACACATCCAAGAAAAACATCCGAACACATTAGGTACCTTCAGTACAAGACTACTCAAAATGTCACAACTGTTCTAGATACTAAAAATTGCAAAATCATTTCCCGAAGTCTGAATTTGGAAGGGAATTTTTTCCCCCAATCCTGATACAACATTATACGGAATCTCATACACCCTAATAAATCACAAAATTAATAAGTGTCTTTGTTATGTTGCTAGAGTAACACATGATATAATTGTAAAGATTAGTGAGAATTCCAGGTAGGAATGTGTTCTGTAGAGTGGCGTGCGGTGATAAATCAGGCAGGGGAACAGGTCACCTGCATTTGCCCCCCCCCCCCCCTCTGCCGCATGGGTGTCTTAATATAATACAGTAGATCAAGTAAAATTCATCCCTTTTTGAAATGAACCAAATAAATATACGATACATATACTGTAATACAAATTGTCAGAAGTGACAAACATGAGGCACATTAAAATTATAAGACAATAATAATTTTAAAGCAAATGTGATATAATATAAAGAAAACATTAAAAATAAAATTGTTGATGCGCAACAAAGAAAAATTTGATAATATAAATTTTTGTGTGATCACAGAAAAAAAAAATAATGTTTTGTCGGAACCTGTTTCATCTCTTTATTCGTAAATTAAGTTGTTTTTTCCATAGAGTTGAGTATTCTTGTAATTCAAACGCCCTCAATGCAATAATGGCACACAGATGGCGGAGTTTTTTCATGACATTCGCTAGATTAGTAGAAGTTGTTAATGTGACAAAACCTCGAACTATTCCAGACTCCCTTCTCAGGATTAAACAAGGACAACAATATAATTTGCCACTTGAAGAATATCCAGTTAATAATTTTACAGAGTTGTAGTAACTCGTTTGAAAATGCCTTGTGTATGATTTCGTTTTAGTTTTTAATTCAGTTAGAATATGTGTTGGTTTCTTGTATTTTCTGCAAAGTTCAATGAACTAAAGGCTTTCGTCCTCTAAAAATTTTAAAATAGATTCGAAAAACCCTAAAATAGGTTCTAAAAATCCTGAAATAGGTCCTAAAAATCTTCAGTTAGGCTCGAAAACAGGGACGGCGACAGGGGTGGGCACGGGTGGGCAAGCGCCCACCCAAAAATTCCTGTGCCCACCCGATTGCCCACCCTATCAAATTCAATAAGTACATATACTTGGATATATATGAATGATTCAATAAATAAGTGTATTCTGGTGTTCATAACATGTACATTTTACTTGTGAATATTATCTATGCTAGAAATGTTCACATATCATCTTCTATAAAGCCAATTTTCTCATTAGAAAGTGAAAGTAATTACCAGAGCTATTGAAACAAAAACTGTGATCAAATGAATACTTCCATGAATAAAAGCAGCTAGTAGGCTTTGGAGGCTCAAAATTTTGCAGGGTATGATCAAGATTAGATCAGAATTTAGGGTAAACTTGAGGACTGCAGCTCCGGGCCTTCACTGGGAAAGACTGCTTTGAAAAGTATCACATAATAAAAAAAAATAGGTACTTCGGATGTGGTAAAAAATATAATAACAAACCACACCATGTAACTTGGCAAGAAGTTATAACTGAAACTGTGTAGAGGGGATTGGAGTGAGGCCTTGGTGCTGTAAGCTTCTTCCTCCACATACGTATATAAATCCCAGCCTGGGTATGGTTAAAATAATCTCCAAATAAAAACATCTCCAGTAACACAATAAATTATTTCGACTTTTTAAATATTATTATTATTATTATTATTATTATTAGAATAATTTAATCAAGAAGACTTAGATGGACAGGCCACGTGACACGAATGGCAGAGGAAATAAAAGTTTACAGGATTCATGTTGGGAAACATGATGGTTAGAGACCAGTAGGAAGGCCAAGACGAAGATGGAGGGACAACGTTGAGATGGACATAAAAGAAATTGGTAAGGATAGGAAAGATTGGATTGATCTTGCCCCGGATAGAAACAGATGGAAGGGTTGTGTTTCTGCAGCCATAAACCTTCGGGTTGCTAGAGAGTATAGTATAGTTTTAATTAGCTCTGCATTGAAATTCCAGAAGTGTACTTCATTTTTATTTAATTACAATTTTTATATACCTGTCATCTTCAAATATCAATATGGTATGCGAAATATCAACTTTATATTCATTCTACTAATAAGAACGAATCACAATAATCAATACAATACCGAAGTGAATACATTTTAATAAATCACTTATGTATGGAAAAAGCTACAGAATTATTCAATTGTAGTGACTGGCTTATCATATTTATCCTCTTTCGACACACAAAGTTTGCCACAGGAATCAGCCGAAAATGTCGACAGAATCTGCAGATGCAGCTGAAGTAAAGAAAAAAAGTTATGTCACGAAGTATCCAGAAGACGATTTTGTTAGTTTGTTTTTAAGCCCTCTTCTATGCTCAGATGGGCTAATCGGGACTAAACCTACAGTTTAACGTGTAGTCCGAACCAGTGTGCATTGTGCTTCCACCAGAAGAGGGGGAGTTCAACACATGACGTCTTCATTATAATGCGACAGCATTTTGCCACTGGGAAAAAAATATACAGAAAGAACTAGCAGCAAACGTGTCATTTTATCACCACAGAAGATGCGTCCATTTTAAGAGGGTGATTGCCTGAGACAAATTGAGACTTTCGGAAAATAACGTCATTGTCCACGGAATTAGATGCCTTGATCCACTAATGAAAAGCTGTGCAATTGAAACTAGTCACCTCAACTTTCTAAGAGGTACGATCTAATGAAACTCCATTTTTGGAAAAGTAAGTCGTGGTTGATTTGTTTTATTTTAAGTCATTTCAATTGTGATTAGATAAAAGTAACGAAGGGGCGAAAACAAATACATTCTGACACTCAAAATACAAACCCTCATAAATTATTACTTTGACAGTGGTTCCAGGCTCCAGGGACTCGTTGCCCTGAAAGAATTAAGTTTCCAGGGTATGCTGTACAGGTTGACATTCTAGTGTATTCGAAATGGTCACGCCATACAACCCAAGTCATCTATAAAAAAAAAAAAGATGAATTATTGCTGTTACGGTGATCAACTTCGATGAATTCCTTGTTTCCTAAATCATTTTGTTACCTCAAAAAAGTTCACGTAACCATACGTGTGTTGTGTATCTTCTCCCGCATTAGATACATGAGAGTTCAGAAAACGAATAGCAACTTAGCTAATAATCTCTTCAATTCTGAACAGATTTTTCAATCTCACTTGTTTATTACATATGAGTGATATTTTGTCAAAATAGCCTTTCATTAGCCTAGGAATACTTCATGGACAATGAACAAAGAATTGGATTTCCGTGTGTGTTTTAAATCATTCTTAATAAGACGTTTGTCCTCCTCCGTAGCCGAGCGGGTTAAGGCGTTCACTCGTCTTGAGATCGTTCGCTGCGGGACGGCCTACGTATAGGGCCGGTGGCAACCCACCATCGTGAGGAAATTGGGGAGCTCCGAATGAGTGAGCGGTAACCCGGTCGAGAAGACCTACATCGGCTGGGGGTTCGACGGGCTGACCACCCGTCACCCAAATACTGGTCTAAGATCTCCGCGCTATAACAGGTGACGGAGGAACAGTGTGGGAGGGAGATCAGCAGTCGGTAGGTAAGCCAAGGTTCTCACGGGCTGTCGTGCTATGGGTTATTATAATAAGACGTTCATTTTAATCCAAACATGCAGTGGCGGCGATTAGGAGGAGCGGGAAGTGGGGGGTGCAGTTCCCCAGCCACATTTTGCCACTTTTTGCTCCCACACTATGGCATCTTTATACGAAGCCTTTTCTATCAAGAAAAAGTATATTGTCCTTGCCCCTTAAATGTTGGCACCCGATCGCCGCTACTACAAACATTCAGATAGATTTGTCAGTTGTACAAACCTTGTAAGCTAAGAAAAGTAATCCCCAAAGGAGTAAGAAAACTCTTTCAGTCAAAAACTCATACGATGAAAATACTATGCTCAGGAACATGTCTTCAATTACGAGAAACTTCACGATTGTCTACCATCGCACTTTCTATCACTGTCGCTCCGGCTCCCGTGGTTAGCACATCACGCTACGACACCAGGGGTCCTGGGTTCGGAATCCTTGCATGGGCAGGGCATGGATGTTTGTGAGTGTTCATTGATCAATTTCATCATATCATCACTCATCCCCATCTTCGCAAATTAGCCAAAAGTGGCACAAAAAGCGAAGTAAAATAAAGCAAATAAATCTACCAATCAAATCAATCTATCATTGTCGCCGAATACATAAAATCAAGTATGTGCCTTGTATTTGCAACACAAGCTTAAACCTAATTCACATTTATTTCACTGTATTAACTTGCATGAAATAATGTGGTTAGAATGTATGGCTGCACATGCTAAACACTTCCTTGAAATAATTGTGTCCATCAGAGACAAAGCGAAAGGAAATGGAACAAGATGGGAGATAGATTAGAAAAGAATAAAGAGGGAAACAGGATAAGGAAAAGGAAAAGATGTAAGAGGAGAATCGGGAGTGTAAAAGAGAGGGTGATACATACGACTTACATACACACATGTACTATATATGGTCTTATATTTATACTGCCCACCCTAATCTATCAATATGGCGCTTCTGCCCACCCAGTCGAAAATTTCTGGCGCCGTCCCTGCTCGAAAAATCCTGAAGTAGGTTAAAAAAAACTTAAAATAGTTCTAAATTTCTGAATACTGCTGATTAGGTATAGTCACCGGCAATGAAAATGGGACACCTATATCCTGAAATACGCACTATCTTGCATAACGTTATGTGTGTTGCCTAACCCTATGGCGATGGCATTGGAAATTTGCTATTAAAATCCACTCATCACCGTATAGTTAGGCACCAATCTGTTTTCATGTTATTAACAGTCAAACTCCGCAATTTTGTCTGTGAGGATCATCTTATATTCTGAAAATCTTTCAACAAAATATAGTGAGTGGTGCAAACTTCAATGCTGAAATGTTAGTTTGCAAGGCGTGAATGCAACATTCGCTTTTTGTCCTGTCACTGCGTGCCTTGAAACTTTGGTCTTGGGTTGGTGGAACAGGTGGATGCAAGCTGTTCCCTGGGAAGCTATTTCCCAGCATTTAGACAAAGGCATTTTCTCAGACGCTTAGACTGTAGAAGATTTTTCCAGTTAGTTATGAATGTCAGACGCAAGTTCTCAACGAGATTAGGAAGTTATAGACTTTCTACACTCAAATGTATCACTTGTGACGCGATTAAACTTCAGCACATAGCGAAAACTGGAAGAAAAGTGAATCCGCAATATTTCTCTGAGGGAACAATTAGAGTGTTCAGCTTCCGTGGTGCCGTGGGGATCGTTTACCTTCATGCGTGGTCGGAAATACTCGGCGTCAGACAGTAGAGGGTGAGAGCCATGATGCGTTGGGGGTAGTTGACGTAAACAAACATCCAGCCACGGTGAAAGATTTTCTTCAGCGTTATTTTGGAAATGTTGATTTCGGGATAAAGAAGTGTTCATATTATGTTAATATAAATAATTTAAATAACTCAAAAGCACGATAAGTAGGAGGGAACGACCTGTTCCATCTGTTTCATGGAGGGACCGCCACTGGTTCTGTATTTCTCACAGGAGTGGCAAAGCAGGCTTTCAGGAGGCAGTTGCCACCCTGCCACCCTATAGCTACGGGCCTGGCTATAAGTAACCTTAAGTATATCAAAACACTTACCATCATGATCTGTAATATACTTAAACTCATAATCGGGAGTGAAATGGATTTCATAGTTAGGTAGTCCAACTTCCTTCGCATTGCCACTTCTAAACATAAGAGGTTTCTCTCTCCAAGAGAATTGCACTGATGTGTTTGGATAGACATCTGCAATCGAACATGAAAAATATAGATTGCAAAATGAAATTTTAAAAAGATAACCATGTAGAGTAGTCAGTACATAATGCCATTATCACATTCCTGGTATACAGGGTGAACAGAAACTATAGGGACAAACTTCAGGAGGTGATTCCTGACAGGTAAAGGAACAAAAAAGTTCATATCAACATATGTCCGGAAATGCATATTTCCCAAGGTAGATGGCACTGAAGAACGACATCATCCTCTCATAACAACACTCACAGTGTGCTTTTTTGTGTTGCAGATTGTGTGATTGGAGCCACGATGAAGCACCATGGTCCATTATTTAGCAAGAACAAGCCGAGATGGTCTTCGTATATGGTCAAGCAGATGGAAACGGTCGAGAGGCCACATGGATTTATCGAGCCATGTACCCGGACAGACAGCACCACCCAAACCACACAACTTTTGCAGCCATTTATTGCGATTGTGTGAGCATGGGTCCTTTCATACATGCGAACATGGATGGCGCCGCGGCACGTGTGTACACCAGATCTGGAGGAACATGTGCTACATGATATTGAGAACCAGCTCCAGGCAAGTGGTCTGCCAGCATGGTGTAAGCCAAGCAACAGTGTTGTGTATCCTGTATGAAAACCGCTACTATCCCTATCACCTGCAACGTGTGCAGGGATTATCACCAGCGGATTTTCCTCCAAGGGAATAGTTTTGTCCCTGGTTTTTGCAACACGCCACCACCATATTGGGATTTCTGTCATCAGTCCTCTTCACTGATGAAGCGACCTTTGGTATAGATGGCATCATAAATCTACACAATTGTCATCTGTTGGCTACAGCCAATCCTCGGGGAATGTTGAATCATCTCATCAGCAATGCTTCAGCATATATGTTTGTGCAGGGATTATTGGCGACCACCCACTTGGACCATTTGTTCTACCATAACGCCTTAACGGACAGACGTATCTGGATTTCCTGCAGAACACTCTGGCTCTTTTGCTTCAGAATGTGCCTTTGGCACTGCAACAGATAATGTGGCTGATGCATGATGGAGCGCTAGCCCACTTTTACATTATTGTTCGTCAACACCTCAACAACATCTTCCCCAGAAGATGGATCGGACGAGGAGGCCCTGTGGCATGGCCTGCTCGATCACCGAACTTAAACACCCTTGATTTTTACTTGTGGAGGCATCTGAAAAGTGTTGTGTATGCTTAGCCAATTCCTGATGTGCAGACACTTGAACACCATTTCAGTGTAGCCTGTGATGCTATTCGGGTACAGGCTGGAACATTCAAACGAGAGAGGCAATCCATGATGCAACATGTGGATGCTTGCATTGCATCCCATGGAGGCCACTTTGAACACCTGTTGGAACATGGATGAAAGTCATGCCATGTCATGTGTACCAGTACTAATTGCTTTATTGCAGACTCACCGTCCATTTCCGGACATATGTTGATATGAACTTCTATGTTCCTTTACCTGTCAGAAATCACCTCCTGAAGTTTGTCCCTATAGTTTCTGTTCACCCGTTACTTTTGGAAGCATAGTAACAGCAAAACTGTTACTTTTGGCAGTAATTGGTTACTTTTGGAAGCATAATAACAGCAAAACCGTTACTTTTGGCAGTAAACTGTCCCTTTTGGAAGCATAATAACAGCAAAACCGTTACTTTTGGCAGTAAACTGTCCCTTTTGGAAGCATAATAACAGCAAAACCGTATATCTGTAATATACTTCAAGAGAGGTTCTCATACATAATAGTGTGGCATTCAAAGTAAAAGTTAGTTATACACAAATACAAGAGGTAATGTAGTGTAAAGTATACATTATGTTGTACTGTATCAAGCTTATTTATGGAAAAGACATAGTACAATAGGTAGTCACCTAAGGAAATTATAATGTTAATATAAATTGAAAAACAATTCAAGGCTAGCACAATAACAAATAAAGTGTTTTGGTTGTAGTTGACACATAAGCAATTATTCTTTCAGTGACATGACCAAAGGCATGAAATGTTTGACAAAATCATAAATGTTCACATTTTGAAGGTGAATAAATCTTATCTAGCTATCTACGAAGAAGAAGAAGAAGAAAATATCACCTTCCTTTACGAAACTTGTGGGTAAATTGACATATTCTTTCTTCAAAATTTCCTTGACTGAGTTCAAGAATGAAAGTATAGTTTTAAAATGGCATGCTCGAATGATTTGAAAAGATGATGCAAAGGAATAAATATTTAGAAGAATACAAATACAGACTTTAAAAGCTACTTACAACTTGCAAAATCCATTGAGCACCTTTGGACATCACGAGGATATGACTGGAAGTCCATGTCACAACTTACAGTTACTGTTAACCTATGGAAGAAGAGAGGGAATAAAATTTAAAACCAAGATTTACATATATAAAATGTACACACAGTGATCTGAATATCATCAGACACAAATGCCGGTTGTAAATTACAAATTTCAAGTATGCAACTATTTTGTAACAAATGATCAAACTGGAAATTCCTAACTGCTGATGCTTGACTTGGTTTACCACAGCCATTTTTATTTACTGTATTTATTTATTAGATGTATTAGATTAATTACATGTAATAGAAATGAAACACCAATGCAGCCATGCAAAAACAAAAAAGAAGTCTGACACGTTCAAATTTTCTAGCCATTTCTATATTGTTCATAAAATCTTAATTTTTACCTAAAATTGGACCTAGAATTCTCCGCACCAAGGGGAATTTTCCTTCACATAGCAACACTGCCAAGCATGGCACAGAAAGCAGGAAGAAACAAACTCTCTTCTCTTGCCACCCTACTGAAAATTCTGTCTACTGTTTTCAGTAGATCAATGGGTGTTTTGAAACATCTACTGTTTTCAGTAGCTTACTGTATTGCTACTGTCTTCTACTGTTTTGTACTGTTTTTGGTAGTCCCTCCTAAAGTAAGATGGGAAGGGATAAGGTCAATATATTTGAGCGAAGACAGTTTTATCAAAATTTGCTTTACCACTTCAACCTGCACCCTTTTCCTTGTTTGATACAACTTGACATGGCATGGTGGTGATTTGTGCCTAAGGAAAGCCTGAAGAAGGGGTGGTAAGAACCCCAAAAGTTGCATTTTTCGACGGATGATACTCACTGCCCAGATAGCACGTAAGTTAAGTGCAAGTTTGCACTTGATTTGCATTTGTCTTGCGAGACTTGCTTGGCACTTCAAGTTGAATGCAAGTTCACTGTAAGTGTGCAGGAACCATGAGTTTGCATTTTAAGTGAATATAAGTTTGCAGCAGGTGTATAAGTGACAATTTGCCTGATACTTGCGTATCACACTTGCAGCAAGCCTGGAGTTCAAGTCGTCATTAGAACGTATTGCGTACTCCGAAGGGTGCAACATTTTTACATTTTAGCTATCATTGATGCTTCTTGGCTCAACGCAGAGGTATCTCTCAGCAAGGGGGCCGACAGAAGGGGACCAGGGGGGCACTTACCCCTTTGGAGATATCTGGAAAAATTTCATGGAATTCGAATGGTTAAATTGAAGCGATATTTAATCAAAATAATTTTGTTTTCTGTGATTTACAGGCTGTAAAGTTTCAGTAATTTGCTACCATGTCCTACAAAATCTTGGGAGACTGTTTTCAGCTGTTATTAGAATCATGTTCACTGCTGTAATGGCATTGGGAAGGGATTTTTTTTATATAATTCTGATTTCCGGTATTGAGAAAATCTCCATTTCCCCGACTAGGTCGTAAATTTTTCGAAATTTCCCAACACTGTGAAAATCTAGAATTGACTTTCCCCCCAAAGTGATTGATTTTTCACATCTGCAATAAAAATTGGCCATTTAAAGAAATTCCAGACCTTTTAAGTGCAGAAACTACGCAAGATTTGGTCACTGTTATATATGATAATTTGGAATTTCTCGACTGTTCGGAATCCCGAACACAGATTCTCGATCTCGCCCCCTCGTTTTGAGGGTGCTGTGATCAGCACCACGCTCCGACCGCCTTTACTCCCTCTCCCAGGGTTGCTCGTTTACCCCGTTACCCATTTATTGTTATTTAACATTTACTCGGCCAATGGGTCACATGTAACCCATAGAAAATATAGGCGTAGTTGGCCAATGGGTCACTGGTGCAGGAATCAAAACACAAAAGGCAATAAGAGGGGTTGGGTGGGCCGCGGCCGCAACTTTCAATGAAAAAATCATAAAAATAAAGGGAGCTTGCCCTCTCTTCCCCGCTATTTTTGGAAGGGGACGCAAACTTTAGCCTTATTTTCAAAGAATCGTCCTTTCTCAACCGAAAGAAAGTCATTTCACGTTCCTGGGTGAATTACATTATAGAATACGTGTAAAGAGTTCCCATTTTTATGATTTTTTCATTGAAAGTTGGGGGCCGCGGCCCAATCAACCCCTCTTATTGGCTTTGGCGTTTTGATTTCTCCACGGTTGAATGCCCTGTTGTTCTAGATACAAAGCAAAAGTTACCCGAAGTAGATTGGTCAAATAGTCTACGAGTTATAACATTTTTTGTCAAATAAGTGTACGAATTTAAAATTCGCGCCAAAAGGTCTCGGCGAAACCGAAAAAATGTTATAACTCGTAGATTATTTGACCAATCTACTTCGGGTAACTTTTGTTTTGCAGCTAAAACATCAGGGCATGCAACCGTTCAGGAATCAAAACGCCAAGGCCAATAAGAGGGGTTGGGTGGGCCGCGGCCCACAACTTCCAATGAAAAATTCATACAAATAGGGAGTTTGCCACTCTTTCCCCGCTATTTTGGGAAGGAGAGGTAAACTTTAGCCTTATTTTCAAAGAATGGTCCTTTTTAAACCGAATGAAAGTCATTTCATGTTCCTGGGTGCATTACATTATCGAATATGTGAAAAAACTCCCCATTTTTATGATTTTTTTCATTGAAAGTTGGAGGCCGCGGCCCACTTAACCCCTCTTATTGGCTTTGGCGTTTTGATTCCTGCACGACGGCACAGATGATTGGAGTACTATTTTTATATATACTATTCAGATTCTCGTTAAAAGAATATAGGTTAACCCATAATGAAATTAATATGTTATATAGAGGGCCTCCCCGATGGCGCAGTGGTAGCGTCGTCGCCTTGTAATCAAGGGGTCCCGGGTTCGATACCCGGTGGAGGCACAAGTGGCTCGGATCCCACCTTAAACTTTAGGTCCAGTCCCGATTAGCCTTACTGTGCATAAAGTGGACTTAAAACACTAACTCAAAAATATGCTAAAGATTTATTTGTCATGTAAAATTGGTCATTACTGAAACAAGAATGTATTTGTCATGTAGAATTGCTCATTAATGAAAGATGATTGCAAAAGTACGCACACGGTTTCTTTTGTTTTGTGATGGCGACATAATCACAAGTACTTCAAACAAAAATCTTTCGTGTGGTTTATCAAGCCGATTAAACGAGAAAGAGAAGAATTTTGTGACCACTAAGGTAAGTAAATAATTATACAATTCATAAGTAATAATTAAAACTGGTTTAAAACAATTCAGTAAAAACGCACACCTATGTGAGATACGAAACAATACCGTATATATTTTCACAATACTCTTAGCATTGTCTGGGAAAATGACAGAAATGATAATAAAAAATAATATTGCATTTATTTAGCGGGCGAGGTTCTTTTATGGCTTTTTTTTTTGTTAAGTCAAGTAGTTAGATTAGATTGCTCTTAAAAAGAAAAGGAAAAAAATCAGCTGGATTTGTACGCATGGCTTAGATAATGCAGTTAAAATCTGAGACTTTTTAAATTTCAACGGTGTTCATTATATATAAAGTGATTTCATTCGAGATTAATGATGGTAAGAATTGGGTCTCACTGGAGAACATGTTCCTCTACGTAGACGAACAAAATTTATATTCCCTGAAAGTACGTACATTTTGCTTCCATTTTCCGGTGTTATTTTTCCGATTAGTATTATATTTTTGTGCGAAAAAATGTTTTTCCTGCTACTAAAAGCAATGCATTTCTCGGCTCATTTCTCCATTCGTTCGTGTCCATATTGTTTACGCATAGTTTCTTTCATTATTTGAGACGAGGAATGCCTACAAGGTTAGGCCTGTTAGTTAGGTTCCAATAGCATAAATACAATGAAAAATGTTTTTCACGCTACTAAAAGCTATGCATTTCTCCATTCGTTCGCGTCCATATTGTTTACACACAGTTTTTTTCATTATTTCGACGAGGAATGCCTACAACGTTAGGTTAGGTTTTGTTAGCATAAATACAATGACAAATTATTATTTAGGCTAATAGAATTAACCTAGCTACCTAACAACGTAGGCATTTTTTTTGCTTTCACTACATTTGTGCAGTGCCACGATTTCAAGAGCGCCCATCCTGAACTCTTATTTCTTGTTTTTTTTTTTGTTTTTTTTTCGAAAATTACACATTTCCGCATCTTGAAAGTTACTTTTCCTGATTAATAACTTCAAACCATTACCATAGAATTAGGAATCGCTTTCCTCCTAAGCAGCCCATATTCTGCAGTCTTACCTTTTTTTTACACAATTGGATTCCTATTTATGTCTGGTAACACTTGCTTTGGAATATGAGTGATAACTTATTCCATGCTTTCTGAAGAACGATTTTTTGGTAAATGTATGTTATATCGGAGACACACTTCTTCATTTTTACAGAAGAAAACACTTACGGAAATGAGTTTCTGTAGCATTTTGAAAGTTTTTGGGGCTAGAGTCTAGTTTACGTCCTTCTTGTCCACTCCTTCTTACCCGTTTACGTCTTTCTTTGCGCACTCCTTCTTGCTCGTTTACAAAACCGTGCTAGCAGACAGCCGGCGCTCCGGCATCCGTAGAGTAAGTTAGTTTTTCGTTTTACACTTTGTCACTAACCATTCACGGGAACAGGTATGCCTACGAGGTTAGGTTAGGCCTGTTAGGTTAGGTTCCATTAGCACTCATTTCACCCCTAAATATGTGCTTCATCATCGAAAAATGTCCTCAGTACGTTCAATCACGCATATCCGGACAACATCGGTTTTTCTCGATTTTCTCCTCCAGGAAATTTTTCCTCGCCTTGGGAATTACTTTTTTGAATTCCTTATAAAATAACCTTTCCAACGATATATGACATGTATTTCTTAGGAAAAGGACGTAAACTAGACTCTTACCGTTCTTGGAGGTATTTTCTCACCGTAGAATGCTGCACAACAAGAAATAAGCACTTTTGATATAATAAACTTGCATTTTGTGCAAAGCAACAACATTATGCCATTGTTTCCATTATGTACCTGCAGATGGCCGAGTGTCGGAAGTCATGCAGTCTCGCCAGTGTTTCCAAACGTGCCTTTTTTTTACGAGAATTTTTTTTAACTATGCTTACCTAACCCAACCTAACCTAACCTTACCTTGCTGGAAATGGTCTGTGGGGCTATCCGTCAATAGTTCGTGGGGCTATCGTGAACGGTTTTTGGGGCTATCCATCAATGGTTCTTGGGGCTAGCCGTCAATGGTTTGTGGGGCTATCATGAATGGTCTTTGGGGCTATCCGTCAATGGTTCGTGGGGCTATCGTGAATGATTTTTGGGGCTATCCGTCAATGGTTTGTGATGACATAATGAACACGAAAGTTAAGAAGGTGGAAACACTGCATACCCACCCCAAATCGACAAAACACAAGCCCGACGCGCAATGATCCACAGCTGTGTGAGCCATATTGTATGTTCTGCAACGGAAGAAAGGAACCAAAAGAATTACTCGTATTGTGAAAATCGTAGTTATTTTCATGTAAAAAGCATAATGGCACCTTCAACTATGGTACGCAATACACAATTGGTAAGTACGAACCATCCGAAACACAAAATATCTGATTTTAATGTGTCTCCGATATAACAGACATTTACCCAATTTTTTTTTTGCTTCCGTATACTCCTATGTGATTGTTTGTGAACAGATATTCACTTAATGTAAGCTTGGATACGGGCTACCACTACCATGCGTTGGGGACAGAGCTATGATGCTTTCGTTGCTAAGTTAGGCATGTTAAGTTTAGGGCTCTAACATTCACAAACCGTCTCTAAATGCTTTCTTTGTTAGGCTAGGTGAGTCAGGTTTATGGCTTTTAGAATTAAATGACATCACTAAATGCTTCCAATGCATGCTCATGTGACATCTGGTCTCAAGCACGAACCCCCTTTGAGCCTCACATGGAAATCAGCCACAAATGTGTCCAGTATTTTAAGGCACTTCTTAATACTTCTATAAAATTTGGGAACATCGTTAAACATTTAGTACCGTTACCAAATTACTTTACAAGTTCGTTGTGAGAAAAACTTAAGTATTTCAGAATTCATTTTAACCCTCAAACTCCATTATTTCCATGCACCAGAAACTTCATATTTTTTTTTGAAACCAATCAAATTTTATGCGAGAAATAAATTCAAATGTTATAGAAGGAGCTGGTGACCAAATGTCCACTCTCGAAAATTACGTCTCTTATTATTTTAATAGGTCCATTTTTATGCTTTACACAACATAAATTTAGTGACATGTCTGTTTTGTGTATATTTTGTCTTAACATTAAAGTTGTGTACAGAGGCCTAATTTTTATCTTGATAGATTTAATGCCACTATTGAAATGAGGAACGGACAAATATTGAGCTTCAAAAATAATTGTTTGATGTGAATCTCACTGCATCACCTCCATCGGGATTCTAAGTCTAGACTCTTTGATTACAAGATAATAGTCACAACCAAGTTTTTTCTAACTGTCACTGTTTGGTAATATAAGAGTAACTGTACCTCATTATATTTAATCTGTACTAACTAATTCTTGATTCTTTTGCAGGTGACAGATAGCTTTCCACTGGAAATGAAATTAGTCAACCTTTTTCCTGTGAGTATAATAGTTTTTGTCCTTTGCTTTAACCTTATATTTCTGGTGATACATGAAATATTTTGGCTTTCTAATATCTGTGCAACCATTTGCAATGACAGTAGCCTTCATGATCACAAGAATTATCCAGATTTACTGTGAAAACCATATTTTCAAAATTAACTCAAACTGATTCCATGTCATGCACTTTATTGTAACCATGCAAATGGAAAATGGTTAATATTGACAGTAAAAAAAATGTTTTTGATCTTTGTCAGTTTTTTGCAAAGCTGGTCTGTAAAGTCAGATTTTTTTGTGTTTTTCACTGCTATTTGTAATATGCGATATCGCCCGAACGGATTTCTTCAAATATACAGGAGAAACTACGTACTGAAATCAGTTTCTGTAGCATTGTCGAAGTTCTTCGAGGTATTTTCTTTCGCGGAAACTGAAAAGTTCACCATAGAATGCTGTAGAACAAGAAATAATCACTTATGTAAAGAACTTGCATTTTCTGTAAAGCGACATTATGCTGTTGTTTCCATTATGTACCTGCAGATTGCGCAAGCGTCTCGCCAGTGTTTCCAAACGTGCCTTTTTTTTTACGAGAATTTTTTTTTCTTTTTTTAACTACGCTTACCTAACCTAACCTAGCCGGAAATGAATGTTCCGTGGGGCTATTGTGATTGGTTTTTGGGGCTATCCATCAATGGTTCGTGGGCCTCTCTGTCAATGGCCAGGAAAATGACATATTTTTGAGTATCATTGAAATAAAATTTTATTCATCCTAACCTATTTATGGTATATTGTATATACAGTCATGGACACTTCTGGGTTATAACAATTCCATTAACTTTCAATGGAATCGTTACAACCCACAAGTGTCCATGACTGTGCAAAGTAACCTTGTTATAGAGACATTTTAGGGCATTGACCTGTTGTAACTCCTAAAAAAATTGAATATGATAATTTATGTGCAATGTTTTCTTTCTTCTTCTTTTTCATACCAAGTAACTTTTAAGTACTGTTGTGTCAGGGCTGAAGTGTACTGAAGTGTCCCTAAATAATTTAGGTTTAATTTTGTTCGTAAAGTATTGAGTATTTTTTTCAAGAAACACAAAATGTTATTGTTCCAGGTGCATGCAGGACACTAGCAGTAGTATTGCAAGGGATGAGAACGTGTGGAGAAACCAGGCCAAAACGCACCAAAATAGTGAGTAAGTAGATTTACATTTCTTTTCTGGTTTTATATTCAATAAATACAGAATGTTGAATACATTGTTTTTGACAAACGCGAAATGTTAAATTTAAAAATCGGCTTGGCAGGCACTGTCCTTCTGAGCACTGGACACTAATTAGTGTAATTCAAATTGTTAAGTATTGTCTGAGTTCTTATCTTGGCAGGAACTGATAGAAGTTATGCAGAGAAACTGTTATCTTTTCATACATATACAGGAGTCCCGGGTTCGAATCCTGGCCTGGGCATGGATATTTGTGAATGTCCATTCATCAATTTCATCATTCATCTCCATGTAAATGTCCTATTTATATATTCAGACATGATCTATTGGAGTTGTAATTATATTAACAACAATAGCAACTGCATTTGTCGGATATGCACAAAACTCTACAAGACACCAATGAAGGTAGAGAACCTTAGGGTTTTAAAAGCAATTTTAGATTTTAACACCAAAATAGCATTTTATATTTGATTTTGGTAAAAACTATGTTTGGTTTTTTTTTTTTAAAAAAAATTATTATTAACCCACAAGTACTATGGATGTCAATAATCACACAACTAGTATGGAGCGGTCTGTCAGACTGCTGTTTTGATTTTGATCTGTAAATTACCTGTTTTACTATTCTCAATTTCTGACGTGTTTTACGTTACTTTACATGGTTACAGAAGACTATTTTAAAGCAGCTTTCATTTATTATTTTATAGTTAAAGAAATATAAGTTAATTTATGCAATGAGGAAGAAAATGGGCCAAAAATTGTAACAGTTGTGTTGGGGAAGGGGAGGGGGGAAATTCCAAATTCTTAAAATGTCTATATTTTATCTTGTCAGAAAAGCAGGAGTTCAAAGTTATATGTAATATTTTGCTGAAATTAAAAATTAGTAACGAGCCATTAGAAGGAGAACGTTAAAAAAACAAAAAAAAACTACTATTGTATGTCTGTCAGACAGTTCACCCAAAATATAATTCAATAAGACTTCGACAGACAAAGGCAAGTGTTCATTTATAGTTGGAGGGGTGTGAGAAATAAGCTAAAAGAGAAATTCAGAGCACTGTGCGAGACGGTAGGTAAGGGTCTTCATTAACATGCTTTATTCCAACTGTGGTGCTCAGAAATGTTACTTTTATTTTAATTCGTGGATTCTAGCTACCAAAGAAATTATTCTGATAGAAAACAATTTTTGACAAAAATATGTTGTAGTTTACAAACAGAAGTAACAATTATATGCTCATGCTTGTATGTGTATGTATTGGGGTCTCTAGTATCCAAGTATATTGTTTCAATGATAATATTATCACTCTATGAAGCCAGAGAACCGGGGTTCTAATCTCAGCCGGGACATGGATGTTCGTTGTGAGTGTCTCTTAACCAATTTTATCATATCATCAACATTCGCATCTTCATGATTAGCCAAAACTGGCAGAAATGTGAAGTAAAAAAAAAAAGATTAACACCGCCTAGTAAAAAAAGGTTCAAGGTTGGATTCCTTGAGAGGATGCATGGTAGTTGAGATATACCTTTATATGGAATGTTTAGTATCATTGCTCTATGTGTGTGTGTGTAAAATCAGCTTAAAAGAACAAAGAATATGTCGCATTTTATAATACATTGAAAACTGTCACATGTAATCAAAAAAATTAGGAATTCTTGCAATGTTGAAGTAATGAAGTATTGATAATGTCACACCTCTGGAGTACACTGTAAATTCAGCTGTACCCAGAAATGTATTTTTGTGTGTGTTTTTGTTAAAGAAAATAGTTTTGGAGTAATGGAACTTGAATTGATGCCACGAATCTTATTTTTTCCACCATTTTTTATTTCAGAGAAATGAAGCTGGAAGCGCACATAGACACAACAGGAATTGATGGAAGAGCCTGACTAAGGACCCCTTACAAGACTGAATGAATACATGATCTGTAAAAACATGAGAAATATAAATAATAAGTTGAAACTACACATGTGGTATTTTTCTTTTATGCCTACTTACAAGCTACAGGTGAAATTTATTAACTGCAATTTTATTATAAAATGAACGAATGCCACATCTATAACACTACATCCACTTTCACCTTGATCAAATTACAATAATCTGTTTACAACCGCAGGCTGCAAATGTAGTAAAGTCTTGTCCAATATAATTTTGGGGGAAGCGCATTGCTGGATTTGGGTGTAAACTCAAAATTAATATATTTAACTAGAAATTCACTTTCCCTTTGACGAGAGATTTATTCATACTTCTCTGACTAATTAGTCCATATCTTTTGTTTCTTTTTTTTAAAAAAATAGTTCAAGTATTTTCCATGTGTTTAGCTATTTTATTTTCTGCAGCAAATTTATGTATTTTTATTGGAGACTATTAATTAGTTTGATGTGTGCATAAGAATTACAAAATAGTTTGTATATGCTTCATGTACATTCAATGGCATTGAATTTAGTTTTAGACAATTTTTTTTGTGTCTTTTTTGCATTTTTCTTCATGTTACTCATTTTATCAATTAGTAGTTAGTGTCAATTTTACATATCATTCATCCTTAGATTTGGAAATATTGGTTAAAAATGTGACTACTTGGTTCTGTGGTGGGAATATTTACCCTACTGCATGTAGTGGGTCTGAATTAGATGAAGGGCTAGTAGGAAAAAATGGTGTAGTAGAGAAAATTATATCAATAGTTACACACACACATCAGAAACCACATTTTCTAATAAGTATGTGTAACTATTGGTTTAATTTTCTCTGACACCATTTTTTCCTACTACTATTTCTTTATCTTATTCGGACCCACCACCTGCTGGTGTTAGTTGCTCAGCAAGATTGTGGTCAACTTGCTGCAAGTTTCAACACCTGCCTTGCAAGTTTCAGGTTAACTTCCAGCAAGCCTCGGATCTTTAACACCTACTTTGCAAGTTTCAGGTTAACTTGTAGCAAGCCTTTGAGACTTTAACACCTGCCTTACAAGTTTCATGTTAACTTGCAGCAAGCCTTGAGACTTATCGTGCAAGTTAGCTGCAGGTTACAGTTAGAACTTACTGCAATTTCAAATGTTGGTAATTAGTACCTTTGCTTTCAATTTGCTGCAAATTTACAGACTTGCTCTGAAATTTTCCTGCAAGTTCCCGTTACTTGCATTGCAAACTTAATGTGGATTTGAGGTAAGTCTACCTTGCTATCTGGGTGGTCATAAGTAATTTAGGTTTTATATGTTTTTTATATTTTTATTAATATAAAAATATTTTAACATTTGCTAAAAGTGAGTAATTCGCACAATGCAAAATTTGAAAGTCCCTCCTATCTGAAGTATTCGAACTGTACTCCTAATGTTTTCAGTAATATAATTGTACAACTAACATCTTTTATTTTGTTCAGTATATTGCTGTCTGAAAACAGTACTCCTTGTAAGTAATGAAAATTTTCTTATCTATACAAATGAAAATGTAATGGAAAAATTGTATAAACAACTAAAATAAATATATGGTAATGCATGTGGAACTTGCTACTTAGGAATGCATTCACACAACAAAAAAATCAAGTGTAGTGAACACGTTTTTAAGTGTGTAGCTTCATTGTGGTTAACACAATATTTAAATCAGCAATCATTATTTATATATGTATGCATGTAACGTTTGGCAACATGTAAGGGTAGGCAACTTTCAATCTGGTCTGTTTTGGATTCTGTTTCGGGTGCTATATTCACATGCGTGAAACGTTCAGGCTGGTTTGTATCAGGCTAACTTAACATAAGTCTTAGATGTTCAGTAGATCTACAATAGGATTTCAGTACATTTCACAGTACACAGTAGAAGACATTTGAAAACAGCAGAATTTGTCTACTGAAAATAGTAGAAATTTCCAGCAGGGGCAACAGTGAACTGACTCTACAAGGCTGCATGTTTTCAAATAACTACTCACTTCGGCTCCCTCGCCCTCCCTGCGTGCAATCAATGAGGAAACTCACTCATCAGAAAGCTGTGATGGAGAATGGTCAGGAGTGTACACATACCAGTCTTTAAGTTCTCTAAGAAATTTACTTAAATTTTGGTTTAGAAGCTTGTTTTAATAGTTTGCGAGCAATTAGCTAAATCCATAAAAATATATGAAAAAATTGGTTTACTGGCAGTAAACACAGTAACATGTAGAATATGTCATTGTCTGTAAAATAACTAAATGCAACTACTTACATGAATTTGTAACGCAGTTTCTTGCTCTTAGTGAACACTTTTAGTGAAATCAGAGGAAGAGATAAACTGTATTTCTCAGCCTTGGCAAGTTGAATTAAATTCAGGTCAGGACTCCAAATTTTGTCCAGGTACTCAGGAGATAATGGTATAGCTTTCTTGGTTGCATTGCCTATGAGTATTCTAGGCTCTTTCCAGTACAGCCTTATTATAATATCCAGACTGATTTCCTACAAATAAAAAGTAATTTTATGCTGCGGATGAAGAAGTATGAAATTTTAAGTGATACTGAGAAAGGATCAATATGAAAGTTTTCTGTACTGATAACCAATATGTGTGTCTATGTTGGCTACACCACAAATTTACACAATGGAGACAAGTAAACAATATAGGGACGAGTCAGAGCTTAACAATGGACTTCATACAAATGACATGGAATTGTGTTTCAATTGTTGAAAAACAGTGTTTGGAAGTAACTATTTTCTTGAAACAGAATTACAAGTAACAGTTACTTTAGGAGGAATTCTAACTGTAACAATCTACTTTTTAAAGTAATTAACTGTGATGTGATCATTGTTACTATTTTGCAATAGAAATCAGTTACTTTAAGACATTAAAATGTGCAATGCCGAGGAAGTGCTAATTTGACAACTCTGTCTCAAGTATCTTCTCTGGATGCTAAGGTGGAAGGATATTTGTGAAATCTTCTAAGACAATCAACATCGAGTCCGTTTCTTGCTAAATTTAGAACATCCATGCTTAATTACAATTTGTAATTTCTAATTGCATGAAAGATTTCAGAGTTTTGAGTGGATTGTTGATTTCATTTGGGATGTGTTATTCAAGTAAAGAAAAATGAATGATTATTCAAGAAAAGTCCTTGTTCCGTCATTTTCATTTGTTGCAATATTATAAATATGTGAGGACTTATATTATGTACTAGAAACACAATAAAACACGTTCGTCTTCATATACGTATTTATTTTATTACAATTAATGATCACTAATTGTATGTAATTTTATTGCAAGAAAAATTTCCAGCAGGAAGTAACTAAGAGTAACTTACAATTACTTTTCAAGTACCAGTAACTGTAACTGACTTACTTTTTAAAATGAGTAACTGTAACTCAGTTTTATTTTCTTTTAATTTTTTAAAATTGTACTGATACTGTTTCAAGTAACATAATTATACAGCTAACGTCTTTTATTGTTTTCAGTATATTGATATATGAGAAGAGCAGTGGCGTAGCGTGATTCTATGAAAGGTGTAAGACTTCCTTAGATAAACATGACCTGAATATTGGATAAAGAAAACCCAAAGACATTTTAACTAAATCAAATCTATTTAAATTCAGACGTACATACGAGAGGGCTATTTCGTAAATACCGCTGGTATACGTTTCTACCAGATTGCAGCTCACAACAGACAGTGATGATAGCTTCAAAACACAAAAAAGAATTCTAGAAGTAATGCCTACTAGGGATGGACGATATCGTAAATTTGATATCGCGTTATATCGTTAAGAAAATATCGTCATAGACGATACGATCGGATATTTTTTCGTTTCGTGGTATCGGCGATATATCGTGGAGACGATATATATATCGCCAAATATCGTGACGATATTTACACGCGAATGTCAAAGACGAAAAGTGTTATTTTAAAACAGATTCAACTACACACACTTGTTCACAACAGCAACCACACACTCATTTTCACTCACTCTTGAACTTGTGCAATTATTTTCCATGTTGCACAAAATACCGTAATGGCTGGCTAATAAAAATACTGAATCCTCTCCCTCTCTCTCGCGCGTGTCTATTACAAGCGTCTGCTCTGCTAAATGCGTAACGAACTGTGAGTAAGGCGCCTTACATGTGTCTGAGAATCGGGGCGCCCTGTCATTGGTTGAGAAGATACTACGTAAGCAAACACACCCGCCACGGGCGAATCCAAATAATTTCTTCTATTCACCAGGCGCGGTTGGCCCTATAGCGCACAGGATCAGTGAACCCCCAGTAATATACGATAATCACCTCGAGAATGAACAATGAACAATGTCTTTAAATTTTCACATTTTTTCGCTAAAAATTCTACACAATAAGTCATGTATTTGTGCCCGTAACACGGCGAACTCTCTTGCTGAGAAGAAGAAACCGCGAATCGGCCGCCCTGATACAGACCCTCAGTTGAACCCCCACAGGACAGCTCGTGCCATTGTGAAAGCTTCGTGCGGGAGCAGAAGCGCGAGGAGGGTATAGGACAAAATACATGGGAGATGAGATTCCAGAACCTATGTCTCTACCCAACGGTCATGCGCAGTTCGTTCTCTCGCAGAAGCCGCGGGACAAGGCTCTTTTCTCGCTGCTTCCTCCCTTCCAGTGTTGCTGTGTGCGGTTCAAGTTTGAAGCGCACACATTACATATTCAATCTTCTCTTGTAACTTCTTGGAATAAATGCAAGATTGTGTCAGAGATGGATGAGTGGAAACAAATAGAAGCTGGAATTAGATGCGATGAATTAAAATAAAGGAGATACATTACCAAAATACCTTGTGCATGCATTCAGAGGTTTTTCCTTAAAGGTGGAAACACTTCGGGTTCGCGAAAGAGAAAGAATGGCGCGAAGACGTGACTCGCTGTCGCTCGGTGTCAAAGTCTCAAGTTTTTTAGTTTTTGAAGTGCTTGGATACTTGTTGGAAAGTATTAAGTGATGCTGCGAGTGAAACGAGGGATGGACTTTACCTAGGTTATGTCATTTGATGCAGTGTAGGCGTTGCTGTCCGCGCAGGTAAGAAATGACCGATAGAAATGCACATAATTAACGTAAACAAACTTCCTTGTCCACTGAAAAAAAGCGTGTGCTGGTCGACCAGCCCCAAATTTGAACAAACCTGTCGCGTATAAATGAAAGGGTCTCAGGTTCGATTTCTAGTATGCGCATGCCATTAGTTGCCATTTCCCTTTAACAAATGTAGGACCAGTTCTGATTAGTCAGCATGGACGTCCGGAAGGGGAAAAGGGGGCCGCCTCCCCCCATGGAAATTGAATGTAAACCAAAAATTATATATTACACGCATATAATTTATTTTCAGTCACAGTAATTTTTGGTAATTATTATAAAAGCGTTGCAGTAACTTCAGACTGAAGGAGTGTTTTTTGCTCCTCGTGGGGAAAAAATATATTACTTGCCCCTACTTGAGGACGTCCATGATATTCCAACAAAACTCAACTTTTTTCATAAAGGCACAATTTATTGTAGTTTCAGCCCTAAATTTATTCGCACACCCCTACAACAAAACCTTATACTCCCAGATAAAAATAATTCTTGACAAAGCTTTTAAACCCTCCCCCATCCTTTTGTTGGGCGAAGGAAGTATATTTTGCGGAAAGTGAATATATGTCACATCACTTCAGTGAACCCCCGGGTAAATAATGCACGAGCCGCGCCTGCTATTCACCCACACGCAAGTCCCCTCAAGAAGCCTTACAGAGAAACAACTCGAATCAAAACAAGACCTCAATTGTTTCGTTAAGAGTTTTACTTGCAGTCTGATATTTCTATGTGTGTTCAAGCGATAAATAATTTCAATAATTTCAACTTGTAAGGTGGACTTACAAGCTTTGCGTGGGCACTACGCCGCTGGAGAACAGCACTATTATCAGTAATGATAATATTGCTATCTACACAAATATAAATGCAATGGAAAAATCATATAAAACATAAAACAACTAAAATAAGAATAATTGTCTGGTACAGTGGGATCCATGAGTATTACCGTGCAAATTGACCATTATTATATTCATTAATTTTTATCTCGCATCCTATTGTGTTTTTAAGCGATGGATTTTTATGTATGGTGGTGCAGAAGTTGTCAACAGCTTGTTTTGAGTTTTCTTTTAATTCTTGTAGCTCTTAATGGGTCAAATAAAGTGTAAGAACATGGTGATGGACAATTTGCACTGTAATACTCATGGATCCCACTGTACAGCATCTGGAATTTGCTACTTTGGAATATTTTTGCAAAACAAAAAATATCAAATAGTCCTATAGTGAATATGTTTTTAAGTGTGTAGATTCATTGAGTTTAATACACAGAAAATTGAAAAACATTCTGTTTTCGTAATAAATTGGCATGCTATTCTTCCTATATTCATGCAAAAACAGTAAAAAGAAAATAGATTGAACAAAGAAGTGACCCCCAACGCTTGAAAAACAAAGAAACTGGATACTGTCGACAAAGTTTCTCTAAAGATTACTCATTTCTATAAGTTCATTACACATAAATAAGAATAACCATGGAAATTCCACGTACAAAAATAAAACAAACTGATACGAACATTTATTACAACTGCTTTAAGGTAGAGTTATTTTTTAGAAAGACTCCTGTTCACTCATCCATTAACACATACCTGTGTTCAATAGAATTCAGAAGAATGTTCTATGCTGTTTTTCCAATCACTCGAAATATGGTGTCAAGAGTTAAACTATGCTTGGAGTCAATAAATGAATTTATTACATATTGTGGAAACTATTATGCATTGTTATTCACTGAATAATAATGCATAATCATTGAAATGTATCTATATGCAGTTCAATGTGCATAATAATATTCATATTGTCACGTAGGTGGCTCCACTTTACCTGTTATGACGTCACCGCATACGCACAGAATAGGAACCTTAGACAAGGGTTTCATCCTTTCTAATCCTTGGTTTGAAGAAAAGCAGAAGATAAGTGAAAGAAGTTCGCGTATATTTTGTTCACTGAGTGAAGTTTTCTGTATTTATGTTGTTGCAAATATTATTTATTTTGTGGTTTATTGGAAAAAGAGCGACATTACCTCAGGT
The DNA here is from genome assembly GCF_977018435.1 of Lepisma saccharinum. Classification (NCBI taxonomy): domain Eukaryota; kingdom Metazoa; phylum Arthropoda; class Insecta; order Zygentoma; family Lepismatidae; genus Lepisma; species Lepisma saccharinum. The sequence goes on from NC_139243.1 coordinate 10,526,473, forward strand.
TGAAGTAACAGAATATTCTTCTTCTTCTTTTTCTGACCCTATCAACTGGTAGTCGATTTTAGTCATCTTCCTGAGTTTTTTTTTTTTATGTATTTAGTTCGCTATTCACTTATATTTCACAAGAATGAAAAAAAAATCTATTGATATTTATTTATACTGTTTGTTAGATCGTCAAATTACATCTTCTTGCATATCCATAAAGAAGCCATATGGTGGGAGGAGTAGGGTCCGTGAGCAGGGCAGTAAGAGATGTAGGGAATGGAATTCTATTTCGACGTAAACCACTATATAATTTATCTCGTTCTCTGTCGAAATTGGGACATTGTAAAAAGAGATGTGTAGCATCTTGATTATCTTCTCCACATGCGCAGGCTTGTTTTGTTGTAATATGTAGTCGTGATAAATGATCATTAGTGCGAACATGACCTGTGCGTAGACGTATTATAAAAGTAATAACTGATCTTGGAAAATTATATGGGTAGTACCAAGGTTTGTTTTGTGAATGTTCTGCAAACCATTTATATGTGTTGCCCGTGGATTGAAATTGTTCTATACACCACTGTTTCCATTTATCTTGAAGTTTATATTTAACTCTTGGAAGAAGGTCCGTGTATGGAAGTCTCGCAAGTGAGGTAGTTTCCGATGATCGAGCGGCTTTGGCATATGTGTCCACACGTTCATTTCCCGTGTTTACTTGGTGAGCCTTTACGTAACTAAACTGGACGTTGATATTTCTTCCATTAGCATACTGAGTTTGTTGGATTATAAGTATGATGAATAAAGGATGTTTACAAATCTGAGGATATGAGGAACTCAGCGCCATTAATACGCTTAAAGCATCTGTTATGATGAGAATTTTTGTGTAATTATTATGGATAGCGTATGTGAGAGCTTTATATCTCAACGAGATATAACGTTGAGATGGACCTAAGGGAAATCGGTAGGGATGGAAAAGAGTATATAGAACTTGCTCAAGATAGGGGAAGATGGAAGGCCTGTGTTGCTGCAGCCATGAACCTTCGGGTTTAAGAAGGCTAGGGAGTTAGTTAGTTAGTTAGTTAGAGAGCTTTATATATTGCATAACTTTCTGCAGTGAAAATAGAAGTGTCAGGTGGTAAACGGAATTGTTTGTTTATATTTTGATCTGGAATGAAATAAGCACAACCCACACCGAGGCGGTCTTTGGATCCATCAGTGTATATGATTAGGTGTGTTGGCCATTTCTCTTTATACATGATATGTCTTCCTAAATCCCTGAAATGGATATTGCATTGGGTATATAAGGGTATGTCTAATTGATAAATTAAAGGATGTTGGAAGGTAAAAGACATTGCACGTGATTCCAGGTCTATGTATTGGCAATATACAAAATAAAAGAATGTGTGTTTAGGATCTATGGCTTTATTTTCTGTCCATTGTTTTTGTATTTGTAACAGAATAAATAAATTAATACAACGTTCACTCCAGGTGAGTACTGTAAAATTCAAACTTTCACCATTTGATTTGTTATACGTGCTTTTGAGATCAGATTCTTTTTATCAGCGTTTATGGTAAAACCTGTAAGGTGTTTGTTTCACTTTCAAGTGAACAGACATTAAAAATTTCGTTTTCTTTATAGGCTTGTTGGTTACCAACATTCGGAACACTTGAACTTTTAATTCTGCAAGTAGTCTAGAGATAGCTGATGTAAGTTCCAATTTGGAATTTTGTGTTATTTCATCAGTAAGAGTCTTAATAATAAACAAACAAAAGGTAAGTATGCAAAAGCTGTCTATACTTGTCACTTCCCGCCCTTTTCTCCTTACTTCTTCGTCGCGGTTAACCTAGTTACACACAATGAAGTGCGGTGACCTCGGCACTTGGGGTAGCGATTGATCGGTAATCTTTAAAGTATCGCGCATCATCAACCTCCCTCCCCCCCCCTCTCTCTCTCTCTCACACACACACACACACACACACACCTAAATGCATAGATAGCAGTGCTCTTTCAATACAGACGAAAGAATTTAGCTGTTTCATGGAAGTGATAATTTAGCACGAAACCAAGGACGTATTTCAGGGGGTCCAGGGGGTCCGGACCCCCCCCCCGAAAGATTTATGAAGTACTAAAATTAAATAATGAAAAAATATTTGTTTAGCCGTTGTTATATAAATTCCTCTGAACTTATTGTATGACAAGGATTATATTGGGATCATACGGCTTTGAAGGACACGAAGGACGTATTTCGGGGGTTCAGACCCCCCCACCCGAAATACTTATTAAGTACGAGAATTAAATAATGAAAATATACTCGTTTAGCATTTGTTGTATAATTTCCTCTGAACTTATTGGAAGACAAGAATTATATTGGGATCATACGGCTTTGAAGGACAGGAAGGACGTATTTAGGTGGTCCGGACTAAGGATGGCCAGATCCGGATCCTGGCGGATCCGAAATCCGGATCCGGTTGGTTCCGGATCCTACTTTCGGATCCGGATCTGGTACTTTTGGATCCGGATCCGTTTTGCCATCCCACATGCGCTTCTTTGGAAAGTAAGAATGTGCTTATAACATATTGTTACCTGCTAATATACATATATATATAATATACATATACACGTGTGATTTGTAATTAATTAATACACTTACAAGGGAGGTCTAAGTCTCCCCCTCCGATTTCCATGAAACTTGTAGGGCCCAAATGAAGAAATACGTGTTTTTTTGTTTCGGCAAAAAATTTGTTCTAGGGGGCAACCACCTCTCAAATGTCAAGATGAGGACAAATTGAAGTGGGGATCTGACCACTGTGTTCCCCTCCGATTTCCATGAAACGTGGCAGGTGTATAGTAGGGATGGCCAGATCCGGATCCTAGCGGATCCGAAATCCAGATCCAGAACTTTTTTATTTTAATTTGTAGAACTGTAACTGTAGAACAATTGTATAATTTTTGTATAACATTTCTATCTTGTTATATGTGTGTTAAAGGTTTCATCCTGGAATGGAATGTCTCACATTTATGTGTGTTTTCATCCCCCCCCCCTCAAATGTCAAGATGAGGAGAAATTGAAGTGGTGATCTGACCCCGAAACCACGTAAATATGGCATAGGAAGAAACAGGGGGCATAGGGCCTCTCTATACACCTGTCAAATTTCATGAGAATCGGAGGGGGACACAGGGGTCAGATGATCCTCACGTCAATTTGTCCTCATCGTGACATTTGAGGGGTTTTGCCCCCTAAACCCGTTTTTTAGCTGAAACAAAAAAACACGTATTTCTTCCATTGGGCCCCACTATACACCTGCCAAGTTTTATGGAAATCGGAGGACACAGGGGTCAGATCCTCACTTCAATTTGTCCTCATCTTGACATTTGAGGGGTTTTGCCCCCTAAAACAGTTTTTTAGCCGAAACAAAAAACACGTATTTCTTCATTTGGGCCCGTTTATACACACACCTGCCAAGTATCATGGAAATCGGAGGGGGACACAGGGGTCCGATCCTCACTTCAGTTTGTCCTCATCTTGACATTTGAGGGGGTTTTGCCCCCTAAACCCGTTTTTTAGCTGAAACAAAAAAAACAAGTATTTCTTCCATTGGGCCCCACTATACACCTGCCAAGTTTTATGGAAATCGGAGGGACACAAAGGTCAGATCCTCACTTCAATTTGTCCTCATCTTGACATTTGAGGGGGTTTTGCCCCCTAAAACTGTTTTTTAGCTGAAACAAAAAAACACGTATTTCTTCATTTGGGCCCGTTTATACACACACCTGCCAAGTATCATGGCAATCGGAGGGGGACACAGGGGTCAGATCCTCACTTCAATTTGTCCTCATCTTGACATTTGAGGGGGTTTTGCCCCCTAAAACTGTTTTTTAGCTGAAACAAAAAAATACGTAATTCTTCCTTTGGGCCCCACTATACTGCCAAGTTTCATGGAAATCGGAGGGGGATACTTAGATAACCTCCCTTGTTAGTCTTACACTTTATAATTATTTAACACTGCATATATTATAATATTTTATTTTAATTTGTAGAACTGTAACTGTAGAACAATTGTATAATTTTTGTATAACATTTCTATCTTGTTATATGTGTTAAAGGTTTCATCCTGGAATGGAATGTCTCACATTTATGTGTGTTTTCATTTCCAATACATTCGAATGAATACATATTCGTTTCAATGGCATTTACAAAATCAACTGTAACATTTTATGTTAAAGAAGTAAGATTATTTTTGTGCACGAGTGTGTTAGCCGATGCGTAGCAAAGTATTTTAGGAACAACACTTGAAAAATTTCTTGTAGGACTAACGAAAAATTTCTTTGTAATCGAAGATCATAATACCCTTTAAGGTGTGGTAATATTATAATGGGATTGAGATACGAAACTCTCGGATCCGGATCCGGATCCAGATCCGAAACTTTTGGATCAGAATGGATCCGGATTTTTCGGATCCGGATCCGTTTGGCCATCTCTAGTCCGGACCCCCCTCCCACACACACACACACACACACACGCAAAAGACTTATTAAGTACGAAAATTAAATAATGAAAATATAGGCTACCCGTTTAGCATTTGTTGTATAATTTCCTCTGAATGTATTGGAAGACAAGGATTATATTGGGATCATAAGGCTTTGAAGGACAGGAAGGACGTATTTAGGGAGGGGGTCCAGGGGTCCGAGCTCCTCGAAAGAGTTACCAAGCACGAAAATTAAATAATGAAAATATTAGCATTTGTTGCATAATCGATGGTTATTAATTTCCTCTGAACTTTTTAGAAGGCAATGATTATATTGGGATCATACGGCTTTGAATGACATTACAAAGAAGATTTATGTACACTACTACTTAAAATAATATGCATAAAATTATAATCAGAAACTTACTTTTCTCCAACTACATGTAACACCATTTTGTTATTCGATAAATATTCAATAATTCATCTATTTGATATTAATTTTATTGCCAGGGCACTTGTTTTTATGTATTCCGATCTTAACTACAGGTAAGCTACGTAATGAATATTTGCTCTTTATCTTTATTCTTATACAGTCTCTTTTCCTAATCGTGTAATATTAATATGTATTGTAATTAGTATTAATTTGATTTAATATAATTATTTTAATTTAAACATTATTATTATTATTATTCCTGAGACACTTGGTTCCCCCAGAAACATATTTCTAGATAAGTGCCTGAATTGTATTTATTTGTATCCGATTTTGCAAATACCTGAATCCTCTATATCAGGCACGTAGTCAGGGTGCTAAAAGGACTTAAGTCCCCCGAAATCCTCTAATATCTAATGTAAATGTTATTTTTATTGTTAATAACAGAATTAAAGTTATAACAACAGTAAAAACTGCATTACATTGAAAACAAATATGGTATAATAGAGGAACCAGGTTGTATTGTTATATTCTACCATTTAATCCAAAGAATAAATGGATCCACAGTTTCCTTACAGTTTTCATTGTGAGAGGTCACAGAATATGAACTTTATGAGAAAAATTTACCACTCACTGTTAAAGCCTTCTTTTGAACGATTTTCTGATTGTCTGAAAGTTAATAACAAAATACAATAACTATGATTTTCAGTACACTAACTGTCCAAAATGTAAGAAAAATAATGGACAACAATTGTGTTAGATATTCACTGATACGGTGGATCGAGTAGCAACGTCTCTCCATTTATGTAATAATAACAATACATTTGGATTGAAATTGGTATATTTTTAATAACTTCTAATAGTAAAATAACAATAAGAATTGGTACTAATCAATTTTTATCAGTTGCCTGCCCCTTTTACAAATATTTTTGGCGACTCCCGTGCTGATAAATGATGAGCCCCCCCCCCCCCGAAATATAATCCTGGCTACGGGTCTGGTTATAGTAGACCAGTCCTTACCGTCACAATTGAATAGATACAGTATGTATCATACTTGTTCGTACAGGCGAAATATCGTAGCAAAAGGTTTCCAGTATTCAGGGAGGACATTTGAAAAGGTAATTTGTACAAGAGATGCGAGATACAGTAATTGTAAATCGTTAGAGGCTGTTTCATGCATGTACCTTTCTTGTTCTTTCGCATGAGTCATGTAGGATCATGCCACTATGTTGTGTGCAGCACACTGCATTTTGTACGTACAGCTTCAGTTGCAGGTCTGTTTAGCCACTCTAGCGCTCAACCACCCGGTCAGGGTATGCAGCTCTGGGAATCTTGCTCGTAAATTACATTCTTTGAGGGAAATAGGGTCATTAATGAACAAATCTCATTCTACTGTTCAGTATATAGTAAATAAATTAAAATATGATGGTTCAACAATGAATCGGGCAAGAAGAAGAAAGGAGAAAAGGTTAACTGAAAGAGAGGGACGCTCCGTGGTGAGAAAAGTTAAGGCTAATCTAAAATTAAATGTTCCTAAATTGATGTCACGGGTCGAAAATGCAACAGGAAAGACAATGTGCAATTTAACAGTTCATTGTACACACAGGAATATCATGGGAGAATGCAAGAAACCATGTGCATGAAGACCAGGAGTTCTGGAACAACGAACGTCATCTGAACCGATGACACCAAAATAAACCTTTTCGGATCAGATCGTGTTCACAGGGTGTGGAGGAAGGCAAAGGAAGATAACAATGTACCATTGTTGTGAACATAATTTGATCAAGCCTTTTTTTTTTCTTTTCTATCAATGTACTTTATCATTTCACTTCCGAACTACTTCCGTACGGATAAGACTGGTACATACTGTAGAACAGTGATGCTCAATTAATAAATACAAACTGGAAAGGGGTGTTCTGGTAGTATTAAACCTCCCTTTGGACTTAATTTTCTTAAAAAGTAAGTAATTTGTTTTGCCCCATTTTTCTACCAGTGTTGACAATGAAAACACTTTTTCAGCAGCCTGACCGTTAAAAGCTTTCTGGTTGAGTCTATGTACGCAAGCACACTCACACGCACCAGCCTTCCATAGACACACAGAGACATAGAGAGGAAGCCAAGCAAGGAATTTTAAGAATGTGTTCTTTAAAACAAAAAAGGAAGAATGATCTCGAGTTCAAATTCCGAGTACAGTCTGAATGTTTATGAGTGACTATCCTTCATCACTAGCATGAGTTCGTTAGCCATTTTTATCGTCACATAGCAACTAAAGTTCGAAAACTAAAAAAAAACTATGAGAAATGGCAGTAAATTAGCACAGCGAGAAATCTGATAAGAGGTTCTTGTCCCTTGTGCAGTTTTTCACTGGAATATTATTCCAAAACAGACAAAGTACAAAACATCTCCCTACTACCACAGATATACATATTTCAGATCAAAATGTATTGGACCAGCCCTCGTACTTTCGGGTAAGAGATTAGTGTATTTAAAGATTATACAATGAGAGGTTTTGGTTCTTTTTAAGTTATTATAATTACACTCCTTACTGGAGAAAAAGGAAATGTTTCCTGTAATTCGTCAGCACACAAAAATACTTCATTCAGTGCCGGATTTACGAGCCGCAAAACACCCAGTGCGGGGGCGGAGACAAGTAAGCCTTTATGGGGTCCTCAGCCATTGACATAGTATAGGGTTCGTATGTGTGTATGTGAAAAATAAACATACTTACTCAAAGATACAGAATCGAATACAATACATACAGGTAAAGGTAAAGTTAAATTTTGCTATGCATAGCTAAGTGCCATGAAGGCACATTTAAGGTATGACCATCTTAGAGGTGATGTGATCAGCAACATGCTACGGCCGCCTTTACCATTTCATTTGAAGCTGGGTGGGCAAAAGAGCCGTTTCATGCGGGAACGAAGCCGGAAAAATTCCGACCTTAGATCAACCACCCTTGGTTTCCAGCGTGGCGGTCAGACTAGAATCAAGTCAGGCTAGAATTTCACGAGAAATGCAGTGGTGAAGGTTTCTTCAACCTATTTCTAATCAGGAAAAGTTATGACTGCATGATTGTAACAAATGTATCATATTCCAGGTGTGAGAAAACAGTCATATATACATCACATCACCCCCTTCTCATTTAAACATTTTGAGTTGCATTCATTATGGCGGACATCCGATTGGAACACACCAATGTGGTTCCTCCTAAGCCTAGTCTGTTTCTATCATGACCAATTATACCCAGCCTAACTCCTTTACTTTTTATAGGGTGAGTTAAGGGACTTTTGAATCAACACCTAGGCCCTTATATGTAGCTATGTCAATATGAGATCAAGAATTATACACACATACATATATTGTATAGTATAACCATGTCAAACCATTTATAACTACAGAGCAACATGGGTTTTACCCGAACAGAAGTACTACAACTAACTTGATCACATTAACCCAATTTGTTTTTGACTCATTTAATGAGGGATCCCCAGTAGATGTAATATATATTGATTTTGCCAAAGCTTTTGACAAATTAGACCATTCAATTTTGCTTCAGAAATTATCAAACTTTGGCTTTTCCATAAGTTTATTAAAACTAGTAGCTTCCTATTTAAGTAATCGAACCCAATTTGTAACATATAATCAGGTAACCTCTTTTCCGTTTATTGTGCACTCTGGCGTACCACAGGGTTCAAATTTGGGCCCTTTATTTTTTCTATTATATATTAATGACTTACCACGAACAATTAAATACTCCAAGTGCTTATTGTTTGCCGATGATGTAAAAATATACAAGAGAGTAAATCATGAGACTGACTGTCTAGCTCTCCAATCCGATTTAAATAAATGTTGCGTTTGGTCACAAACAAATAAGCTTTCTTTTAATGTCAATAAATGCTTTGTACTTTCTTTTGCTCGACGACATATGAGATACACTCACAAATATATAATTAACAGTAATTCTTTAAGTAGAAAAAGCATTACCAAGGATTTAGGAATATGGTTAAACAACAAACTCACCTTTGATACTCATATTGAAAAAGTAGTTAACGACTCTTATAAAATGCTTGGCTTTGTTTTAAGAAACTCCAAAGATTTATTTAATATCAACTCTTTAGTATATTTATTTAATAATCTTGTACGAGCAAAATTAGAATACGGGAGTACGGTATGGAACCCATATATCTCATGCCATATCAATAAAATTGAAAAAATTCAGAACAAATTTTTACGACATATTTACTACAAAAAATACAAGAGATCTTCATATGCAGATCGCATCTCCTATATTAAATTACTAAATGAATTCTCATGTGATACACTTCAACGAAGACGCGAAACGGCTGACCATATATTCCTATACAAACTTGTCAATGGTATACTTGAGTGTGAAAATCTTATACAGCTGATAAACTTTAACGTCAATTATAAGGTATTAAGAGTACGACAACCATTTTACTGCAATAAATCAAACACAAAATTCCATCAAAATTCTCCAATCATTAGATTATTAAGTAAACATAATAATATTGTCCCGAATGGAATTGATTTGGATTTTGCTTTTAATATTAAAAACTATCTATATAGTTTAAACAACATATTAGATATAATATACAAATAAAACAGATCTAATTCTAGTGTGATTTATTTATAGTCTCAAATACTATTTATAGCTTTCCAAATTTTGTATACATATAAACGAATTCAAATTTGAACTTTTGCTTTGTATTGATTATTCCTGCTTCCTATTTAAATAGTGGTATTCGTATAATTTCTTTATTCTTCTCAAGTTTTATAGTTTGTTACTTGTTTATGTTTTGTTTCTTCTGTCCTTTAGTTTTCTCCTCTGTTCAAAATTTGTAATATGTATATGTATGTAATTTTTTGTATTTGTGTAACTTTTGTATTTGTATAACTTTTTGTATTCATATTTATCTAATGTTTTGTGTAATAATTACTATGTGTTTGCATCATGTATTATATATTTATGTAAACTATACTGTATATAGCCTATTGTAATTGGAGCATTCGCTCTGTTATAGGTGATTGGTTAATAAATAAATAAATATATAGTATAGTGTGTGTTATAACACCATTAAGCTTTGTTTCCATGATATGAAAATTTTATTTTAAAACATAATCTAAACGTAACGTTTCAACCTTCTAGCAAGGTCTTTATCAGACTCTGTACCAAGTACAAATGAAACAAGGTACAAAACAGGACGATATATATACACAAAAATCACTCCCCTCCAGACACAAGATTATTAGAAAGTTGTTTCTGGAACATTCCAGCAGGTGATCTTCCCTTGTCAACTGTACTTTCACCTGACAGGCGATTTAGCTAAACATTTCCTTTCATCTGGAAGGTGGTTGGACTCTTTATCTCACTCTCTTTTTCCTTTCTTTTTTCCTTCTTCTCTCCTCTATCACTCTTGTCCTTTCCACTCTTTCTAACACCTTCTTTGTTTATCTTCAGTCCCCCATTCCAGTTCAATGTGTCTTCTTCACCTTTCTTCTCTATTTCCTTGGCCTCCTTCCATTTTCTCACTAGCATTCTCTTCTCCCTTCCTATCTGCTTAGCCTCATCCCACTCTATGTCATGTCCTGTTTCTCTCGTGTGTTTAAATATCGCATTTCTCTCTCTCTTAAGTCGTACATCATCCATATTGTGTTTCAACCTGTCTTTCAGCCTCTTTTTCGTTTCTCCTATGTACACACACTGACATTCTTTGCACTTACAGGAAGACCACCTGCTGGAATGTTCCAGAAACAACTTTCTAATAATCTTATGTCTGGAGGGGAGTGATTTTTGTGTATGTATATCTTCCTGTTTTGTCCTTGTTTCATTTGTACTTGGTGCAGAGTCTGAAGAAGACCTTGCTAGAAAGTTGAAACGTAACGTTTAGTTTATATTTTAAAATAAAATAAATTTCTGCCTTGGTCAGCATATTGAGTTTTTCATGGTGTGTGTGTGAAGGTAGGTAGATGGAGGGGGCCTTTGGTAATATTTTGCGTGGGACCCAAAATTTGTAGATCCGACACTGACTTAATTTCTCATTTCATAAATATTAGTCTTTATAGGTGATAGACTGGGAAACCTGAAACATCACCGTGCCGCCGCCCCTCCTTCATTTGTTCTTTTTTTCTGTACCATTTCGTGCACATTTTACACATTCATTACTTACTGAATTTTCCTCATCGATATTGACTACACGAAATACATCCAGAATAAGTTTTACTTCCGTGACAGAATCTGAAATAAAAAAAAGGAAAAAGAGTCATAGATTAGATACAGAAAGTGAATCTCGAGAGTCATCACATTGATTTATGGCTAATGACTACTTTAATGGGAAAAGTTGTGCTAACTAAACAAGAGATATCATCTGATGGCCTGCCGAATAGGATTGTCGGAAGCTATTGACAGATTGCATGTCTCACTTTGTTTTGCTGGTTGATGGAACATTTGAAATGCTGACCCTCGTATAACCAGGTATTTCGTCACGAACTTTCTCACTTACTGAGGTTTTTTTTTGGGGGGGGGGATTTCTACGTCGCTATAGTTCACACATTTCCCGATTACTTGCCCCCTTCCATTGACGTCCGGAATGGGGGTGCAAGGGGGAGGCACACCCCTCTTGGAAATGAATTCCATCCTAAAAAAATATTACACACATAATTTCATTTCAGTCACAGTATTTTATGTTCATTATTACATGGACGTGATAATTTCACATGAAGTAGTGTTTCATGAGGAGATATCACTATTATGGCGAAAAATATGCCCCCTAGAAACAATTGCCTTGTTTGCCCCTCCCTGGAAAAAATCCTGCTGACGTCCATGCCCCCTCCCGAGATATCTGCAAAAAGCTAATGTAATTCGAACTGTGAAACTGTAGCAATATTTATTACAAAGGATATTGTTTTCTGCGATTTACAGGCTGTCAGCCACAGTAATTAACTGCCATGTCTGTGGTGATGGATCGGTAGGACAACGGTGTGAATGTGCTCCGTGTTTTTGTCTAATTTTATGTATTTCTGATGCGAGGTGGTGAAATCGATATTGCAGGAATGTGCAGTAAGTACTGAAGATTACTTTTGTGTAACAAATAGTTCAATATATGGTAAATGAAACGATAAATACGTTAAATACTGTCACTGTCATTTCTACTTCCCGTATGTAAACAAACAGTGTTGCCACCTCAGTGTTAAAAAAAAACCGCGGAGTACAGTTGAACTGTCATTATCGAACTGTTCGATATATCTAATAAGATGAGTAGTTGCATCGAATGTCACGAACCTGTGGCTCGGAAGGACATTTCCTCAAAAATACAGTGTTCAGATTGTTTGAAGCTATGTCATTTGAAATGTGCACGTTTGAAAGAGGAAGATGCAGAATATATGCGGAGTGAGGGACAAATTTGGAGATGCAAAGAATGTGCGAAGATTAGACGTAGTAGTTTACAGGACGAAAGTGTAAGTGAAACGGAAGTGCCAACTATTGTTGATATGTATAAACTACTTCAAGTTGTAAAGCAGGAAATGGAAAATTTGAAGAAAGCAAATATAAACTGTGAACGCGAACTAAGAAAATCACTTGAGTTAGCTCATCAAAAGCTGGACGAAAATGCATCATTGATCAAAAAGCAGGCAGAGTCAATAAATACTTGTTTGGTACAAATTGAGCAGTTGAAAGGGGAAAATGTAACTCTAAAAAAACAACTGAAGGATAATCAGGAGCAACTAGATGAATTAGATCAGTATGGTCGCCGCAATACATTAGAAATATACGGTGTTCCTGAACAGCCGAATGAAAATACGACGGATGTAGTAAAAACTATTGGGCGAGCATTGGACATAGAAATCAAGGATGAGATGATAGACTGTTGTCACAGGTTGCGCAAACCCTCTAATCAATCTTCAAGTGGAATCATTGTGAAATTTGTCAGGCGAGTGGACAAGGATGCCTTTCTACAGAAGAGGAAAGTGAAAAGGAACTTAAATGCTGTACATCTCGGTTATACCAAAAGTGATATCATTTATATTAACCAAAGCCTCACACCTTACCGAAAGCGCATTCTTAGTCAGGCTAGGAAGATAAAATATGAGAAAAACTATGCTTATTTATGGGTAGACCATGCGGGATTAATTAAGTTAAGGAAAAAAAGGGATGATACCAACATCATATTATTAAAATCACTTGAAGACGTCACCCAATTAATGTAACTTTCGAGGGTCGTATAAATGAAATAAGTATTTATTATCAAAATGCCCGTGGTCTAAATACTAAGATTATGGAATTTTATATTAATGTTTTGAGTAATAATTTTGATATTATAATTGTTACTGAAACCTGGCTGCATGAGAGTGTAAATAGTAATGAATTATTTAATGGCAATTACAAAGTGTACCGTCGCGATAGACCTGGAAATAAGAGGGGAGGGGGAGTTATGATAGCAATAAAGGAATCACTGAAATCGGAAGTAATAAATTTGAATTGTGAGGTAGATACATTGGTTGTTAAAATAAGTACACGTAATAAGATTTATTACATTACTACAGTGTATTTTACGCCTGCATGCGGTATAGAAAAATATTTGTCATTTTATAATATGTTTGATTCTTTTGTGGAATTTCATGGCTCGAATATACTTATAATTGGAGATTTCAATTTACCCACGATTACCAGTTCAGGTTATGAGTTACAGAATGGTGGACCCTCTTGTAGAGCTTTGTTAAATTTTTTGAATTTTTATAACCTTCATTCTGTAAACAATATTAAAAATAGCCTCGATAGAACTTTGGATCTTATTCTTACTAACATTCCAAAGAATGTGAATATATGTAGGGAGGAAATGCCACTTGTAAAAGAAGATAACCATCATCCTGCATTGACTGTACACCTAACTATAAGAGAATCTACTGATGTAATAACAAATGAAGCTTATTATTCTTACAATTTTAAAAAAGCCAATTTCATGCAGATGTATCATTTGCTTGGAGTGGTAGATTGGTCTGTATTAGATAATATGACTGATGTAAATCAGGCGGCTAACTTTTTTTGTAATAGAGTTCATGAAGTATTTCTTGCCACAGTCCCAAAAAGAAGACGAATGACAACAAATAAATACCCATGTTGTTTTAATAATCATATCATTAAACTGATAAAGTTAAAAGAGTATTACAGAAAAAATATAAAATTTAGAATAGAATATAAGTCATTGTTTCGGCAAACTAGAAAGCAGGTAAAAACAATGATAAGTTGTGCCCATTACAACTACATAAAGGAATTGGAAAGCAATTTGAAATCAAATACTAAAGAGTTTTGGAGTTTTATTAGAAATAAGAAAAGTAATAATGGTGCTTGTAACAGCACAATGAATTTTGAAGAAAATTCTCTCAAATCTGCAAAAGATATTTCTGATGGTTTTGCTAAATATTTTAGGTCCGTATATGCTGAAACATCTGAACCATGTATAATAGACGAACACACTGAGTCCATTATATCATACACATTAGCGATTTCGCCAGTTAGTCAGAAAGAATATGAAAGTGCTACAAAACAGTTAAAAGGCAAACGATCTAGCGGCCCAGATGAAATACCACCTTACATTTTGAAAGGATGCTCTGAGGTATTGATGTATCCTCTCCTTAGAATTTATAACTTAATAATGAAAACACAAATGTTCCCTGATATCTGGAAGGAAACGCGTGTATGCCCCATCTTAAAATCTGGTGAAAGTTCAAAAATAGAAAATTACAGGCCCATATCAATTCTCTGTGCACCGGCGAAAGTATTCGAGTCCATCCTATACAATCGCATATTTACTTACTTACTTCCTCTAGTCCCTTTCTGCCATCATAGCGTAGGGTTGGTTGCCTCGATCCATCTCCTCCATTCCTGTCTGTTTCCCATCATTCTCTTCATCATATTTATTGTCTTATTCCTTTCTCTTCCAATCTTTTCCATTCTGTCTTCAAACATTATCCTTGGTCTTCCTTTACCTCTCCTACCTTGCACCTTTACTTCTAGAATTTGCTTTACCTTTTTGTCTTCATTCATTCTGAATACATGTCCCCACCACTTTAGCTGTCTCTTTTCAATTATTTTCTCTAGCGACTCCTGTTCCACTTCTCTTCTTATTCTTTCATTCCTCACTTTATCTCTCCTAGTCTTATTAACAGCTCTTCTCAGGTATTTCATTTCACTAGCCTGAATTTTACTCAGATGTTTATCTTGAAGTGGTAAACTTTCCATTCCATATGTTAATGTAGGGACCAATACTGATTTGTATAGCTGCATTTTTGTCTTTACTGCCACTTCTTTCTTTCCCATTATTGTTTTACTGAACTGATAATATACTGTATTTGCTTTTCTTTTCCTATTTAGGATTTCTTCATCACACCTACCATCGCTTGTTATGATGGTTCCTAAATATTCATATTCATCTACTTCTTCCAAGTTCTCGTTTCCATATCTAATTGCTATTTCATGATCTTTTTCTCCTTTTGCCACCTGCATAACTTTACTTTTCTTAATATTAATCTTCATCCCTTTTCTCGCAAGTTCTTCTCCCCATTCTATTACGCTCCTCTGTAAATTCTCTTCACTGCTAGCAATTAAGACAATATCATCAGCATATAGCAGTACTTGCAGTTGTACTACTCTCATATTCCAATATCCTATTTGTACTCTTGGGGTTCTTCTTTTGCAAATTTTAGTTATATCATCCATTACATTAATGAAAAGTAAAGGACTGAGACTATCTCCCTGTTTAATTCCTTTTTCTATTTGAAATTCTTTCGACTCGTTTCCTTCTATTCTTACTATTCCTTTTACATCCTTATATACACTTCTTATTGCTTTAATAAGTTCCTTAGGTACTTCCTTACTTTCTAATGCCTCCCATAGATATTTTCTAGGTACCGAGTCAAATGCCGCTTTCAAATCTAGAAATGCTAAGTATATTCTTTTATTTTTGTCCAGCATTTTCCCCATCATTGTTCTTAATATAAAAATGTGATCTTGAGTCTGTCTCCCAGGTCTAAATCCAGCTTGTTCCTCTTCAAGTTTTCCCTCTATGATTTTTCTCAGCCTCCTTTCCAATATATTCGTATACATCTTATATACCACTGATGATAGACATATTGCTCTATAATTATCACATATCCACATATCAAATATCCACATTGCTGAGATATGTTGGAGTAGGTAGAGGAAGAAGAGCTAAGGAGGGAGTTGGAATAATAGTTAATGAGCAAATGGAAGAAAGGGTGGAATCATGGGAACCAGTAAATTCAAGGATAATAGTAGTTAGACTGAAAATGGAAGAAAGAATAACAATCGCATATTTAATCATGTAAAATGTTTCTTAAGTGACAATCAACATGGTTTCTTGCCAAGTAGATCAACACAAACCAATCTGATAAATTTTGTCCAAGATATACATGATGCGTTCCATGAGAGACTTAGTGTACATGCAATATATATAGATTTCGCAAAAGCTTTTGACAGAATTTATCATAATATTCTTCTAAGAAAACTTGCAAGTTTTGGGTTATCAACACAATATGTAAATCTTTTCAAATCTTACATTATTAATCGAAAACAATATGTAACTTATAAACAAGCAAAGTCTTTTGTTTATGATGTTAAATCTGACAAGGTTCAAATCTGGGTCCTCTATTCTTTGCAATTTATATTAATGATTTACCAGGTACAATCAAATTTTCAAAGTGTTTAGTGTACGCAGATGATGTTAAAATATATAGAGAAATTAGGGATATTACGGATACTAGGAAATTACAGACTGATATAAACATGGTTCATAGGTGGAGTGTAGAGAATGATATCAAGTTTAATATTAAGAAATGTTCATACATGATATTTACTAGAGCACGAAATAATGAGCGAAATGATAAGTATGTTATTAACGGCGAATTTGTAAAAAGAGTGTATTCAATTAAAGACCTAGGAGTAATTATTACCCATAATATGACTTTTACTGAGCATATTTCTTGCATTACCCAGAATGCCTACAGGAATCTTGGATTTCTAATAAGAAATGCTACAAGTATAAATGATATATGCTCTTTGTGTATGCTCTACAAATGTTTAGTTAGAAGCAAATTAGAATATGCTTGTTCCGTATGGGCGCCAAACTGTGACTCCCAGAAAAATATGATTGAACGTATACAGAAGAAATTTCTCAGATTTTTGTATTATAAGAAGTATCGAATATCGCCAATAATTCTTAAAATATCATACAATGATTTATTAAATGAATTTGATTTTGTAAGCCTGTCAAATAGACGTGAAATTTCTCAACAAATGTTTCTGTATAGAATAATAAATGGACATATTGATAGTAGTTCTATACTAGAGAGAATATGGTTTAATGTGAGACAGGGTCATTTACGTAATAGACGTTTACTCTCATACAAAATCCCAAGAACAGAAATGTATAAAGGTTCCCCACTACAAAAAATGACACTTCAATAAAACAAGATCTCAAATCATTTGGTGGACTTGGATTTCGGCATGACACGAAACAAATTTATGAATATGTTAAAGGGTTATCTCTCTTAATATGTATTTATTATGATAATTGGATTTGTCATATTGAAGTTTGTTGTAATGATATATTATACCAGTGTTTGTGATACTTGTTTTGTGTAATTCAGATGAAATGTGTAAATATCTGAACATTTGTTGTCACAGTTAAGCAGTAAACCTGTTCTGTCACCAAGATGTCTGTATATATATATATATTATGTATTAACTGTCTATGTTTGTGAATATGTGTGTGTGTAAAGGAGGAAGGAGGGAGAATGTGTACGTGCGTGCATACAAGTTGTAAATGAAAATGTAATATTTTGATATTACCTTTCTGTAATTGGAGACTTGTCTCTGTTGAAGGGAAATAAATAAATAAATAAATGTCCAACAAAATATCGAGAGAATGTTTTCACAAGAGACACTAGAATCATGTTGACTGCTGTAACTCGGGGTGTGCGGGACGGAAAAAATTCTGGTCGGACGGACTTGTGAAGGAAATATTAATAATTATGGCATGAGAGACTGAAAAAGAAACACCTCCAATAAGATTTTTTATTATTTGTGTGTATTATAATAACGCGAATTGTAGTTAGTGTTTTGCAATTCCATGTAATTTTAAACAAGTTTCCTGGATCCAGATCATCATGATAGTTCTTGATTAATGTGTAGTGTAGCGTTGGGTACTCCATGCTAATGGTTAACGTAACCCTTTTATTGTCCATTATTCGTCTCGCAAATAATGCAAGAAGTCAGGTATAAAATTGCACGATACTATACCGCGTTTGTTACAACCTGTCCCGGTTCCCGCGCTAGCTGATCGCTGGCTTTTCCCTGTGCTGGGGAAAGTCAAAGCCAGACAGCCAATTAAAATACGCAACGTGGCAACAGCGTCTACGTAAGCGCCTCTTTTCTGGCTTCCATTCGCTCCTCGCTGTCCAGCAGACGATTTTTTCCTCGTTTCTCATTGGCACGGAAACTGTCGAGCGATCCCTAGCGCGGGAAACGGGACAGGTTCTAACAAACGCGGTATACACTTCTGGACGCGCTACGACGCAATTAGCCAAAAGTGGCAGAAAATTGAAGTAAAATAAACCAAATCAATCAATCAATACACTTCTAGCCAATTCAGACGCAAACAAACAAATAAGTTTGGTTCTATTTGGTAGTTAACGAAACTAGGCCATGCATGCTGTAGTAGTTCGGCGCCAAATGTGACAACCCATGTTCATTTCCATGGTGTTGCTTGATCTGTTATTTACGTGCAGCAATCTGGGAGGAAAAATCGTTTGTGTGACTGTGCAAGGGGTAATGATTAGATTCAGCTTACCACTGACGCCAACTGATATGGGTCTGTGGAGCTGGAGCCCACCCTAAAACTAACCTACCATTATATTTTACTTTATAATTCATTTCACACTCTGTCCCGGTTATCACTGGAGAAAGCGAACGAAAACAAGTCTCTGCGCAAGTAGTGACGTGAGACGGCTCCACCCATGAACACGTGAGAGGGAATGGGATTGCGTGGAGGGGGAAAGCGACTGCAGTTACCAGCCTTCGCAGTAGCGTGTACTGCTTCGCTCTGCCCACTCGACCCCTCCCCTTCTGTGCCGCTATGCGCGACCTTACTCCGGAGATAGCCGGGATAGAGTATAAATAATTCCCACAACTCAATTACTGACTGAGTGGTATCAAAATTTTTCATAATAATTTGTTACCTTTCCAATATGATTTGATTTTTAAAATTTTGGTGCGTCAGCACTTAGGTTATTTTGCACCCGTCACATTATACGGGGTCCAGCCCCTTATCATTACAAATAACAACTCTAGCGTTGCATAACTAAAATCTTAAAATTTTCTGATTTCCGTTAAAAGCTGAGGCTGTAAACAGGCACTCAGCACACATAAAGACAAAGAACAGGACAACACACATATAATTATACTGGCCATAGTGCCAGTCGCCAGAGCCTCGTTCGTGTGCAAAATGCAGTTCAGGGTGTACTTAATGGAAATGAGGTTGACAGTTGGGTGTACTACGTGGAAGTGAGGTTGACAGTGGGTGTAATACATGGAAGTGAGGTTGACAGTTGGGTGTACTAAATGGAAGTGTGGTTGACAGTTGGGTGTACTACGTGGAAGTGAGGTTGACAGTTGGGTGTACTACATGGAAGTGAGGTTGACAGTTGGGTGTACTACATGGAAGTGAGGTTGACAGTTGGGTGTACCACGTGGAAGGGAGGTTGACAGTTGGGTGTACTACAGATGGGGGACAAAATAATACGAACACCTGTGAATGTAGAGAAAATCTTTATTAATAGGGGGTTGGACCACCCTGTGACTGAAGTGCACTTTGTATGCGACGTGGGATGGACGCATAGAGGTCATGCACAATGTTTAAGGGAATATGGAGCCATTCTTCCTCCAGAGCAGTCTCCAATTCCGAAAGTGTGGCTGGAGGCGGACTTCGAGCACGAAGTTTGGACTCCAAATATCCCCACAAATGTTCTATAATGTTCAGGTCAGGAGACTGTGGGGGCCATTCAAGATGTCCTACTTCATCGTCATGTTCTTCAAACCATGTTTGGACAGACCCAGCAGTGTGGATAGGAGCGTTGTAGTCTTGAAAAAGCGGTCGGTCCCCAGGAAATAAAGTCTGGACAAAAGGATGGAGATGATCCCCCAGAATGCTGCGATAGTGACTGGCATTGATCTTCCCATGCAGAAAAACAAGTGGTCCCACACCATGCCAAGATATCGCGCCCCATACCATAATGGACCCACCTCCATGCTTCACAGTCGGCAAGAGGCAGTCAGGATGAAATGCATCTCGAGGCGTTCTCCACACATAAACGCGCCCCGTGGTCTGAAATAACGTGAATGTTGATTCATCAGACCAGATGACTTGTTGCCACTGCTGTGGGGCCCAACTTCTGTGAGCTCTGCACCATTGGCGTCGCTCGACAGCATTACGTGATGTCACCAATGGGTTACGAATTGCCACTCGGCCATGAATGTTTGCAGCATGGAGTTCCCTTTTGACAGTTTTCGTTGAAATGGGGTCCTCGAGATGCCTGTTCATTTCAGATGTTATCTCGGATAACGATTGCTTGTGGTTTCGGGCCACTATGCGCTTCAACACCCTCCTATCCCGAGCAGCAAGCTTTGTCTTTCGTCCACTGTTGTGCTTTGAAGACGCCATCTTACCTTGTGTTGTGTACGCTGTCATAACGGCTGATACTGTGCTCCTTGCACACCCAACAAGCTTTGAGGTTTCAGTCACCGTGGCTCCAGCTGAACGTGCTCCAACAATCATGCCTCTTTGGAACTCTGTCAGGTCTGACATTGCAGTGTCTCTTGAGAGCGTATGATAGACGAATGCACCACCATTGACTGCTGTTGGCAAACTAATACCTTCCCCTTCACAGCCACTAGGTGGCAGACTTCAGAGCCAGGTGGTGCTGCTGTACTGCCGGTGTGAAATGTGGCATACTTTTTCACAGGTGTTCGTATTATTTTGTCCCCCATCTGTACGTGGAAGCGAGGTTGAGAGTTGGGTGTACTACATGGAAGCGAGGTTGACAGTTGGGTGTACTACATGGAAGTGAGGTTGACAGTTGGGTGTACTACATGGAAGTGAGGTTGACAGTTGGGTGTACTACATGGAAGTGAGGTTGACAGTTGGGTGTACTACATGGAAGTGAGGTTGACAGTTGGGTGTACTACATGGAAGTGAGGTTGACAGTTGGGTGTACTACATGGAAGCGAGGTTGACAGTTGGGTGTACTCCATGGAAGCGAGGTTGACAGTTGGGTGTACTACATGGAAGTGAGGTTGACAGTTGGGTGTACTACATGGAAGTGAGGTTGACAGTTGGGTGTACTACATGGAAGTGAGGTTGACAGTTGGGTGTACTACATGGAAGTGAGGTTGACAGTTGGGTGTACTACATGGAAGTGAGGTTGACAGTTGGGTGTACTACATGGAAGTGAGGTTGACAGTTGGGTGTACTACGTGGAAAATCACCTCTTACACCTCACATCTCCAATATGATACTTTTCAGTGTCCTATATTATTTACACTGTCCGCAGTGATATCGTTACTAGGGAAGTAAGGGAGGATAAAGGCTTATAACCAGGATGGGGATGTAGGAGTAAAAACTCTCAAAATAGGCAGCAACAAGGCACCGAAAATACAAAAGAGGCACTAAGAGTGATGAAAATCGACTAAAATAGGCAAAAGTAATCACTATAAAATTCATGTATTCCTCTCAGAAATGGCCTGAAATGGTTTCTAAACATAAAAGCCTACATTTTTTGGCCAAGAAACTCAAATGTATTTCAGGGCAAATCCTTATCCTTATGACTAGGGCTCGGAAGTTGAAAACCTATAAATTGCTAAAAAAGACTTATATAAAGACCTAAAAATATAAAAAAGGAACTAAAAACGGAAAAAAGGACGTATAAATGTGATCCTAATTAATTAATAACTTCAGTTTTAATTACATATTTAATGAATAAAAAAAATCTGGTGGTATGGAACACACAGTGCGAAAAAACTATATGAATGAAATGCATCTTCTTTCAGTCCAAAAATGTTCTCTCGTTTCAGGGATGGTTCAAATATATTTCTTTCTTTTTTTATTTCTTTACAACAGAAAGGATGTTTATCAGGTGATGAACTGATGATGATTCGAATTGAGAATGGGCAGTAAAAACGTAGTCGAAAGAAGGTGAAGTCGCAAAAAAAAGCCGTTAAGACCTAAAAAAGGCTAAAAAAGGTCCAATAAGCCAAACAAACACCAAAAAAGGCAAAAAAGAACAAATAAAACCCAACTTTTTCTGGCCTACAATGACCCAAAGTGAACATATATTATGTTGGCCTCGTCTTCGGACACTAGGAAAAAAAGGATTTTTCCTCAACTTCCGCTCCCTACTTATGACATATAGGCCTAATATTACATCAAATTAAAAAAAAGAAATCTCCGAATTTATCCCATCCAATGTTTATCAAAAGTTGGAGCTAATTGCTTACCTTGTGATGGCAAAGCATACTTGTCGTATCCTTCCTCGAGGGATATGAGATTGAACCCAGCTACAAGCAGCACATCAAGAGTACTAGAAAAAAATAATGAAAAAAGAGAAACAGTTACGAAAATCGTAGTATCCTTGTGCAACAATGGAGCCGAGTAGCAGTCACGTATCCAGAAATTAATTCCTTTCGGTGGGGCTGAACATATTTTTTTTTTGTTGAGGGATATAGATAGAACCTCACAATTGTATGTTTAAGGCCAGTGGTGGCAATTGGGCTCCAACACGGTGGTGCAAAGTTTACTTGCTCTTGGTACACAAGGCTTAGCATTAAGTGGCCATGGCGTGATAGTGTGGAGCATAGGCGTAGACAGAAATTTTCCTAGGGGGTCAAATGGAAGATGTCAAGGACACCCCTTTGCCTCAAAAATATTCTGTAACAGACCAGTGTCATATGCAGAAGTTTGTCAAAGAAGGGTTCATTTTTAAAATTATTGCATTATCGATATTTTAAATTTTGATATTACTACTACTACTACTACTACTACTACTACTACTACTACTAGTAGTAGTAGTAGAAGTAACAGTTTTAGTTTAGTTATTAGTTTATTTTAGCATCCAATAAGTTTATTATATGTACTTGTTACAACGAAGATTACATAATACTTACTTTGAACATTAGTAGCAGTAGCAAACGCAGTGGTATAACGAGCTTCAAAACGTGTGAAAGTTACAAATTAACCGAGTTTCAGTGTTGCAAATTGTGAAAGTTTCGTACCAAATTCGATATCTCAAGAGCA
Source organism: Lepisma saccharinum (assembly GCF_977018435.1). Taxonomy (NCBI): domain Eukaryota; kingdom Metazoa; phylum Arthropoda; class Insecta; order Zygentoma; family Lepismatidae; genus Lepisma; species Lepisma saccharinum. The sequence goes on from NC_139243.1 coordinate 10,549,732, forward strand.
TTTTTAAACAATGACACAAAATGAGGTGAAATAAAGTGCTTCGTTTATAAATTGCCATAAATTGAAAAAAAAGTAGATGTAAATTTCCAGGGGGGGGTCGAACAACCTGTTCGAAACCACCCCCCCCCCTGCCAACGCACATCGATGTAGAGGCAAAAAAATGGGGAGCAACTATCCCCTAAATCGTTGCCACCTCTTAAGGCTGTCATTTTAATCGGAATATTTCATACGATAGGCAAAGTAAACCTAAATGTTTCTTAAGGGCACGTAGAACAGTTTCCATGTCCAGCTAGACGCGAGGACCCGAAACTGCTCCTCCTCCACCGACCTTTTCCAGCTGCTAGCTGGAGAAAGGTTTGTGCGCTGGATGGTCCTAAGAGGGAAAAAAAACTTAGCATTACTCTTATGGGGTATTATTTTACGTGTTCTCTTGGGAATATCAAATTTCCAATGGTGTTGAAGAACACATGAACGGAAGGAGGACACGTTGAATATTTTGTTTGAGGTGGGAAAAGTCGAAACTTCCACTTGATTAGCAGTAACTTGAAGTTGAATTTCTGTGTCCATGGTATTCTGTGTAGTGTTGCCCACGAGTCGAGACTTTGGCCTGCCTCGTCTCGAAAATATTCGTTTGTCTCGGGACACATGATCAATCTCGTCTCGTCTCGAATTTTTAAAAGTCTGTCCCGTCTCGTCCCGTGGACAACACTAATTCTGTGCGGGATCCCGAAAAGTCGGGATCGGGATTGGGAAAAAAAATTCCGTCCCGATCCCGACTTCGGGAAATGAATTCCCGACTATTCAGGACCCCGAGCAGTCGGGAAATACCGAATGGTCATTTTAAAGAGTCGTTAATTCTCGACGTTTTCTGCATTGTAAATGTCTGGAACTTATCGAAATTTGTTAGTTTTTGTACCAGAAATGCAAAAACAATCACTTAAAGTGAAAATGACGTAGAATTCGAGATTTCCAGTGCTTCTGGAAATTTTGAGCCTTTCCCGTCGTCGGGAAGTTGCGAATTTTTCCGTCCCGAATGTCGGGATATAAAAAAAATTCCCGTCCCGATCCCGTCCAGACCTAAAAAATTCTGTCCCGCATACCCCATGTATTTTGTAAACACTTATTCATCATATTTTTACAGATCGTTTGTAGCTTAAGGGGGAACTTTTGCAGTAACTTTCCTATAATTTCCTATAACAGATGGCAGCACCGTTTGTCATGACAACCGAGTGCCATGTTGCCACATCTACGCATGAATCAAGGGTAGGTAGTATTTGTCTAGGTCCTCCTCCGTGGCCGTGCTGTTTAAGGAGCTGTGCTTTGTGGTCCGACTGCGAGACGGCATGGGTTCAGTCTCTGGGTTCTCGGCCTGTGTATAGGGTCAGTGGCAAACTACCATCACCTTAAAAAAACCGCTTCCACTTGCAGTATGGGGAAAAATTTATACTCTCTTGTACTATGTTTTGTTTTCTTTTCAGTAGCAATTTCTATTCCGACGATATTGAAATAAATGTATACATGATACGAAATTGTCACTCTTCGCCTTAAGTTTATCTAATACATAATTGATTTGGGGAAATAACATAAAATCGCTGTTCTTAGGGTACAGAAACGATCATTTACTTGATCTACTATTCGAGTTTTCGAGTAATTATCGGTCTGTCTGATGTAGAAGAAACTGGCCCAATGGAGTCATACATAGTGATTGAGAAACATAGCTTTTATACAGTGGCGGCGATTGGGTTCCAAAGCCGGGGGGGCAAGGTCAGTTTAGTTTCCCTTGATACATAAGGCTTAGCATAGTACGGGAGCAAAAGTAACAAAAAATGGGAAGCAACTGCCCCTCACGCCCCTCCTAATCGCCGCCACTGCTCTTTTATGTTATAGGTAGCAAGTTGGTTACCTAAAGTTCATAAAAAATTAATATCTCTGCATGCTTATAGAAACTTATAGAAAATATGGACCGAAGATAAAAAAAACAACAACAAATATTTATCTTGAAATATGGTTGGCTAAAAGTAGCGTGGAGGCGATTAGCGAGATGAATTCGGGGCGAGTCAATAATTATCCGCAATGCAGTTATGTTTATGTTTCCGAGTGCAACAACATTGTTGTTTCTTCGCATTTATACTCTGTCCCGGTCATCTGTGCAGAACGGCCACGGATAGCGGCAGAGAAGGGAAGGGCTGTAACCGCAGTCACTTTCCCCCTCCACGTAATCCCATTCCCTCTCACGTGTTCATTGGTGGAGACGTCTTGCGTCACTACTTGCGCAGAGACTTGTTTTCGTTCTCTTGCTCCAGAGATAGTTGAGACAGAGTATACTATATTTAGTCGTGGTTCTGGCGATGTGGTAGTCACATTGCATGAGTAAAATCGTCAACGTTCTGGCAGAGTTTGATGAGCAGAATGCACCGAAATGGGTTTGATTTTGGATTTGGAAGATTTTTATTAATTGTGCGTATTTTTAATAACGAAAAAATTGTAGTGCAATTCTCCTGTAATTTTAAGCCACAGATACAAGACTCCCGATTCTGATATTTCTTGATTCATGTGTTTCTAATGGCGGGACACGCGGACTAAATCTTTGAAGTGGAAGTTAACGTTAACACTGTTGATTAAACATAGCTATAAGTGAACCATACTGTGTCACGGGCGGGACAGATGAAACACTGCCTCTTTACTTAATAAGAAATATATTTTAATTTCTCTGAATTTTCAAATCATAGGTAAATAAAAAGAAGTTAAAATAAACGAACAATAGGTAAAATATCTTCTAACTTATTTATGTGTAATTTGAAAGTTTATCCAAATGACAGGCCTCCCCGATCGCGCAGTGGTAGCGTCGTCGCCTTGTAATCAAGGGATACCGGTGGATGCACATAGTGGATCGGATACCACTTTAAACTGTTGGTCCAGTCCCGATTAGACTTTCTGTGCATAAAGTGAACTTGAAACACCAGATCAATCAATCAATTTGTCCAAATGACAATTTTATATTCTTCACTCACAAATAGAATAGAGTTACAACATTGCATTTAACCCCTTAAGTGTGGATGGCGTATATATACGCTTTATGTTTGTTTCAACTATACTCCGTCCCAGCTAACTGTGGAGCAGGGAAACGAAAACAAGTCTCTGCACAAATTTAATTTACTTATTATGTTCATTTGTTATTATCATTATTATCTATTTTTAAGAAGAAACTAAATATGCTGACCAAGGCAGTAATTTATTTTATTAAAAACATAAACTAAACGCAACGTTTCAACCTTCTAGCAAGGGTCTTCTTCAGACTCTGTATCAAGTACAAAAGTAGAAGAAGAAAGGTGAAGAAGACACAATGAACTGGAATGGGGGACTGAAGTTAAACAAAGAATGGAAGAAGATGTTAGAAAGAGTGGAAAGGACAAGAGAGAAAGAGGAGAGGAGAAGGAAGAAAAATGAAGGGAAAAGAGCGTGAGATTAAAAGTCCAACCACATTCTACATGGAAGTAATTGTGTTTAGCCTTTTAGGTGAAAGTAAAGTTGGCAAGTGAAAGTCACCTGCTAGAAAGTTCCAAACAACTTTCTAAATAGTCTGGAGGGAGTAATGTGTGTGTATATATAATACCCTGTTTTTGTATCTTTTTACTTTTGTACTTGATACAGAGTCTGAAGAAGACCTTGCTAGAAGGTTGAAACGTTACGTTTAGTTTATGTTTTTAATAAAATAAATTACTGCCTTGGTCAGCATATTTAGTTTTTCATAATCATGGAAACAAGGCTTAATGGTGTTATCTATTTTTAACTTCAAATGTTAATGTTCAAGTTGCTGTTTAATAACGTTTGTTTTCAATTTATGATAAATTGTACAATGTCAATGTGTTTGGCAACAGATGACAGTCAAGAATTCGATGCAACAGTTGTGAAGTTTTGGGATAAAAGTTTCTAGCAAAAAGTGATTTGCTCCGTTTTCATTTATGCTAATATTCAGGTAATTTAGATATGTAATCAGCCCACAGAAGTTTGGCTTCGCCTTCGCGAATTGTGAAAGATATTTTTCATTTAATAACAGTACATGAATAATAATTATTGACGGCAACAGCACAAAGTAGTGAAGCGAGACGGCTCCACCAATGAAGACGTAAGAGGAACGGAATTGCGTGGAGGGGGGGGGGGGAAGCGACTGAAGATAGCAGCCCTGCCATCAGTGTGAACTGCTTCGCTCTGACCAATAGATTTCCCTCGCTTCTCTGACGCTATGCGCGGCCTTGGTCCACAGTTAGCTAGGACAGGGTATACATTCGATTTACTGTGGCGTATCTAGTCACACAGGCGTTTGGTGAGATAGTTCTAGCTGTAGTAGAAACAAAAAATAGTAGCAAGAGAGGAAGAAGACGAAACTAATTTTTCTCTTCTTCATCTTTCTTTTCGTCTTTAAATTGGATTGATTTCTTGTTTTAAGTCCACTTTATGCACAGTAAGGCTAATCGGGACTGGACCTCCAGTTTAAAGTGGGATCCGAACCACTATGTGCCTTCACCGGGAATCGAACCCGGGACCCCTTGATTACAAGGCGACGACGCTACCACTGCGCCATCGGGGAGGCCTTTTCGTCTTAAAAATTGATTGATTTGCTTTATTTTACTTCGCTTTTTGTGCCACTTTTGGCTAATTTGTGAAGATGGGGATGAGTGATGACGTGGTGAAATTGACGAATAGACACTCACAAACATCCATGCCCAGGCCAGGATTCGAACCCGGGACCCCTGGCGTCGTAGCGCGATGTGCCTTTTAAAATTGAGAATCTGGGCCACACTGACCCTGAATGTCCCTTTACTTTTGTATACCAAGTCACAGAACATTTTATTGTCCACTATTGTCAGGTATAAATAGCGCAGGCAATAAATTTCTGACGAATTCCGGCGATGAAACAATTATTTTTTAATTCCATTCGGTTGTCTCTGAAACATGGCCTTGCATGCCAGAGTAGACGGGCGTCACTGTGACTGTCCTTGCTGAATTATTAACACATGATATTATTTGTTGTGCTGTGTATATACGCTACTGAAAGTTCGACCGAAACGGGATCTAAGGACCTTTGCGACACGGAGTCTCAATTCTATAAATAAAAACCTACTCCCGAAATGAAATCACAAGCACGCCACTGAGTGGGCACCCACCCAAAGCATAAAGCTTAATTTGCACACGGGGGGGGGTGGTATGCGCGTTGGCAGTGGCGTACCCAGGATTTTCAAAGGGGAGGGGTTATGTATACTTTTTCTTGGTAGTCAGCCCTCATTTTGTCATATTTTCCTACATTTGACATTATTATTTTTAGGTATACTGGGCGAAAGGGGAGGATATAACCCCCATCAACCCCCCCCCCTTGGGCACGCCATTGAACGTTGGTTTTTCCAGAGTTATTTACTGCTTTCATTTGAATGTTTTGCTATTGTATAAATTTCGAAGTGGCCTGTAGTTGGTTGCCCCGTCAGCTCACCCTTAAGTCCAGGATGTACTAAGTGGAAGTAAGGTTGGCATTTGAGTGCCTCAGGAAAGGCCACCCCTTACATCCTTTTTCTCGGCTTGGGTTCAGCCAATTTAAAAACAGGGAAAGATTATAAAATAGTAGGGATTACTGAAAATAAATAATCCTAACGCCTGCACCCTTTATTCCATATTTAGAAAATACGCTACCTCTGCTGACTAAGGCAGTCTATATTTCAGTTAAATACATTTAACGTGACGTTTCAACTCTGTATCAGGGTCTTCTTCAGACTTGAAACTAAGTTTAGTTTGGTTTCAAGTCTGAGGAAGACGCTGATAGAGGTTGAAAACTCTTTAGGTACACCGTATTTAATCCACTAGATGAAGAAAATGAAGTATTTTCAGGTAGCGATGCCCACGGGTGGGTTTGTGAAGTCTCGTTATGTCCAAGCAACTTTTTTTGGGGGGGACGATTTTTTGTGTTGGAAATTTGATGTGAAACAGTATAGCATTTGGCACAAGTTGAATTACGTTATTAACTATCCATTGCTGTTACATAAATACCAAATTATAGAGTGCCAAGGAAATTGTAACAGGTAATATTATTATCAAGGAAGAGGGATGTCCAACCCTTACACATTGGGTCTTAAATCGACACGTGGATTCTGGTGGGGGATTGAGATATAAATGTTGGGAGGGGGGGATATCCGACTATTGAATATCAGTGTTAAATCTTAGATTATCCTTGGAATTTTAGATAGGAGGCTGAGCATTAAATTTGGGGGGATATCCAACAATTGTGTATTAATATTACGTCTGATATTGTAGCGGAAAATGTGGTTTGTGGACGGAGATTTTTTCTCTTTTGGAGAGGTTAATATCTAGGTATTCTTCAACATAAACAGTAAGTATAAAATTGAATTGAATATTAAATTTGAGGAGAGGAGATATGGAGATCTTAACAAAGTGTAAAGTGTAAAATCTTAGATTGTCAAGGTATTTCTTTAGTGTTCGAACATTATATTTGGGAACTATGATTTAGCGATATGGTATGCGCACGTTTCGGCGCCGAACATGGAAAAAGAGTCGATGGGAAAGAGTAAATATAGAGGGATCCTATGAAAGTATTGACGTCCCACTAAATTAATATTCTTGCAAGCCTGCAAAGAAATGGATATAAAAATTTTCTTGCTCGCTTCGCTCGCAATTTTCCGTTACAAAAATGTGTGTCTGCCATTTTCATGAGACGATTGTCAAGATTTATACTGTGCCTGAATTACAAGACAAACAATATTCTCGATATTTATTAATAATATAATTTATTTAAAATATAATGTTTAGTGTCGGTATACTGCTTAATTTCAAGCAGATGAGTCATTTTGATGATATGGTTCTATTAGCAATATTATTGTATTTTTGATTCCCTGTAGGCTATGCTGCAATAGTTGTACTAACTGTGTACTTCATACTAACGCCTTGTACATTACTCGATAAAACAGGAAAATATAAATAGTGTCTAAGTTCTAAGTTTTTGTTGCAGGGTAATTTTGCTTTAGCAAGTGAAATCTGCACTGAAGATCAAATTCATGTAATTATTGCTATGGAATACTAAAAACAATTGTAGTAACCACAAGCAGAGAGGGTGAGTTCTTTGAAAAAGGCACCTTTTTATATTCTCGTCCCGCCCTTAGGAATTTCTAGCTAGGGTTCTGTAATTCTCGGTCTTCAGTTGCGTAAGACTTTGTGTTAAATACCCAAATTGTGGGTTATTAAAATCTTGTTTTCCAACCACAAATTAAATACATATTTATATAATTATGACACTTGAGATTGCTAGCTTTCCGTTATTTCGAAAATTCGAACCATTAAAACATATGGACAGTATAACAGGCTATTGTGTTCAAATAAAAATAATTATTACGTATTCACCCAAAATATTTTGAGGGGCTGGGGGATGGAAACCTGTGTTTAAGGAAAACGGGCAGATCAAGTATCCTGTTCAATAAAGCTTAAAAAAAACGTTACTTTCAGTGGACACGCTATCGTAATTAAATACTTCATGTGGATTACCACATGATTTGTTGGGGACGCATGACGAGATTTGGTTGGGATTGTGCAATTGATCTTGGGGGAAATGGGCACCCCTGAAATGCACTCCCGAACGAAATAAAACTACTGAACTATAAACACTTTCGTAGGGCAGTATATGATTCACTGATTGATGATCAGAAGCAAAGTAAGACCACTTATGATTAAAAACTGTTTCCTGTGAATTATTGAAGAAAAAACGTGATCGAAACTAAGTAATAATACATGTATATACTTATTTTTTCATTTATTTGCACACACGCACTGTATATATTTCGACATCTGTTTTCTTTTTGTGATTTTCTTTGTGTAGTAGTAGTTTTTTTATAGTTTTTTTTTATTTCTGTAGTGTCTTATAATCTTCATGTATCTAGGTACTCTGCTACATCTTTCTTAGTTGGGTTAGGCGGTAAATCAGCATTTGCTGAACCTCGCCCAAGAATAAAGACCATTCAATTGAATCCCTCCCTTTTCTTTCATGTTTTGTTAAAAAATTGGACAGAAAAATAAATTATAACACCATTAAGACTTGTTTCCATGATATGAAAAACTCAATGTGCTGACCAAGCCAGAAATTTATTACTAAACGTAACGTTTCAACCTTCTAGCAAGGTCTTCTTCAGACTCTGCACCAAGTACAAATGTAACAAGGCACAAAACAGGACGATATATATACACAAACATTACTCCCCTCCAGACTATTAGAAAGTTGTTCTGGAACATTCTAGCAGGTGGCTTTCCCTTGTCAACTGTACTTTGACCTAAAAGGCTAAACATATTTTATTCCATCTAGAATGTGGTTGGACTCTTAATCTCACGCCCTATTTCCTTCATTCTTCTTCCTTCTTCTCTCCTCTTTCTCTCTTGGCCTTTCCACTCTTTCTAGCCCTTCTTCCATTCTTTGTTTACCTTCAGTCCCCCATTCCAGTTCATTGTGTCTTCTTCACCTTTCTTCTCTATTTCCTTGGCCTCCTTCCACTTTCTCACTAGTATTCTCTTCTCCCTTCCTATCTGCTTAGCCTCATCCCACTCTATGTCATGTCCTGTTTCTCTCGTGTGTTTAAATATCGCATTTCTCTCTCTCTAAACGTTACGTTTAGTTTATGTTTTATAATAAGATAAATTACTGCCTTGGCCAGCATATTGAGGTTTTCAGAAAAATAAACGATTTTTACTCTTCTTGATCAGCTATATAAAATCCTATAGTCTCATTTTGTAGAGCAGCCTCACTAGTTACCAAGATAATGTAGCAAAACCCGCGAGATAAAACACGAACTTCAACAAAACATATTCGGCAGATTTTTTAAATATTTTTTTTAAGCATTTAGTAAATTGCAATGTGCATCTCTCATCCAAACGATACTCTCTTTTCCCACGTACTTGTTAGGAGTTATGCTTGTAATCAAGATGTCCTGTGTTCGATACCCGGTGGAGGCACATAGTGGTTCGAATCTCACTTTATACTGTAGGTCCAGTTCCAATTAGCCTTAGTGCGCATAAAGTGGACTTAAAACACCAACTCAAACGAACAAACAAGTTATGGTCGCTGCGTCTGCAATTATTTTATCTTGTGGATGACGAAAGTCACGCATTTTTCCTTGTGCATCGAGTTTCTTAACATCAATGAAACACTGTGGCGCAAGAGTCCTTGAGCGCCAGGCCCTACCTACCGACTGCTACCTCTCTCCCACATGCAGTGGCGGCGACAGGATTAATCATCTGGGGGTGCTGACGGGGATGCGTAATAAAATTTAGGAGGTGTGATGTTGAAAATAAGGAAAGCATGAAATATAGCAGAGCCGCAATCACGAATTCTTTTGTTTTTTTTGGGGGGAGTACCAGAATAAACGTGCCAATAATAATAATAATAATAATAATAATAATAATAGGGTAAAACGAGGAGAGACGCCGCAGGCGGAGAGATGCCGCACATGCTGTAGCTTGCCTAGTACACATCAGATGGTAGCAATATTCTGCAAGGATGTGTAACTGTCGTTCATTCCACCACGCCAGTGCAGTAGAGACCAGTCAAGTGAAGTGGAAAGGAGTGGGGCGCCTTCATATGAAAATTTCCTGGTGAATTGACCGTCGAAATTTTATGAAAGGTAAGTGTGATAGATCGTAATAGAGCGCACGATAGTTTCTACGCGACAAAAATTTTATAGAATACTTGTTAGAGTATTGCAATTACCTTTCGCACGATTTTGCACCGAAACTACAAAACCAGTAAAAAGCAACTGGTGCGGCATCTCTCCTCGAGAAAAAGGATTGTTGCCGCAGTTACACAAAGGAGAGATGCCGCACATTTTTCTGTTAGGAGAGATGCCGCATTTTTCTCACCCTCATATTATAAGGTGTACAGTGTCATTTATTTCACCTTTTGACACATTGAATATTTTGAACACTGTGTTACATGTACTGTAGGCTATGTATTTTAACAAAGAATGCAATACAAACACAACATTATACACATGTTACTTGTGCTTGTATATAAGTTATGTAAAATAGAGTGTACTTAAATATTAAATTGTCTAAAAGTTTCTAAGCACTCGTTTCTTATTCTTTTCAGAATTCAAGATGCCCAACACATACAGAAGAAGATCTGCTTGAGCTTCGTGGTCTGATGAGACCCTGAAAGAGGCATGTACCAGAGTGCAAGCCGGGGACATAGCGAAAAGAGAAGCTGAACGATATTACAGCATTCCAGCGAGAACCATATGTCGAAGGATTGAAAAAGGCGATTTCTCCAAGAAGAGTCTTGGACCTGAAGGGGTTTTCGGTGCACATAATGAAAATAAATTAGTTTCCCATATTCAACGTCTAGGTGCAGCAGGTTTCGCTCCAGATAGACAAGCAGTTAGGGTGTTGGCGTACAAATGTGCTGAAAAATTAAATATTAAAGACACGTTCTCGCATGAATCGCAGATGGCAGGAAACGTACGGTTAAATTCCTTCCTGAGGAGAAATCCTGAACTTTCTTTGCGACAAGCTCAAGGAATGATTCGTGAAGATGTGAAAAACTATTTTACGTTGCTAGAAAAGGTTATGGAAGAACATGATCTAATGAATAAACCAGGTAACATTTCTAACGTCGATGAAACAGGATTCCCACTCATTAATATACCTGGAAAGGTTGTAACCTCCAAAGGTTCAAAGACTGTGCACACATTGACTCCAAAGGAAAGGGGAGAAAATGTGACGCTGATAGGGTGTTGCAGTGCAGAAGGAACATTTCTTCCTCCTGTTCTTATTATGAAAGGTGTGAATAAAAAACCTGAATTCGTTGATGGACTTCCTGCAGGATCCGATGTCTACATGAACCCTAAATCGTCGTACGTCAGTGCTGATCTGTTCATGAAATGGTTCAAAGAACACTTCGTTCCCAGGAAACGTCCAGGTAAAACGCTTCTACTCCTAGATGGCCATTCATCACATGTCCATGCATTAGAGCTTCTGGAGTATGCGGCTGAAGTCGATGTTATCGTTTTGTGTTTGCCAAGTCACACTACACAAGCCCTTCACCCCTTGGACCGATCTGTATTTGGTCCAGTACAATCATATTACAACAAGGAAGCAACATCATGGATGAGAACCCATAAAGACAGAATATCACAAGATACCAAGCAGGCTCTCTCATTGGTGCGGCGTGGAATAAAGTTGCTTCTGTTGGAAATGCCATATCAGGTTTCCGAGCCCGTGGCATTTACCCTTTGAATTCAAATTCTATTCCCGACTACTTCTTTTCCATTTCTGATGCTTGTCAGTCAGGTCCTAGTCCACTTTCATCCACCCACACCAAAATATATGACCATATTGATTCGCAGGATCTAGAGTCACCTCCATCGAGTACCTCAGGAAGTCTCTCACCTGTCACAGTTAAACCAACAACCTCGCAAGCAACACAACTGACACCAAAAGTAACTCAACCTCTTTTTGTGCCCCAGAATCAATTACCAGGAATAAATTTAAACCCTTCAACATCTACCTGTAGTTCCGCACCCACGGAAAGCCCCAGTAAGTACCTCCGCCAGCTGAGTCCCATTCCAGAAATTCCTCGCCAAGGTAAAAGGTTCAAACAGTCAGCCTAAGTGCTCAATTCCGCTTCCAGACTTGCAAATATGAAACCAAGAAACTCGCAATCAACTTCCAGGATCAAGACAGGACAGAAAGAAAAAAACAACCGGCACAAAGCAACCTGCGCCAGATGCTACAGCGAGTGGATCTGAGCAAGACATCAACAATTGTGTGGAATGCTTGGAGAATTAATTCCTCACGGCTTCCAAATCTGACTGGATCCAGTGTGTTACGTGTTTAAAATGGTTACACGAAACCTGCATTGTGTATGGAACAATGTGTGTGGACTGTGGAAGAAAGAATGATCGTAAGAAGAACTTAAAGAGGAAGAAGTGAGTCAGTGCGGCATCTCTCCTCGTGTTTTTCATGACACTCAAAATTCAATGCTTTTGTAATTTGAAAAAATATCCATTTAAATTCTTCCTAATGGATGCCAATTATTTTTTTTGTTAAAGTGCAAGGACTGTAGTTACGTTTTCATGTCAATAAATTTCCACAAAAGCAGAGATGATGTTTTTCTATTCAGTTATGAAAAGGTGCGGCGTCTCTCCTCGTTTTACCCTAATAATAATAATGACGTTATTATTAGTAGTATAGTAATAGTAGTAGCAGCAGCAGTAGTAATGATAGTAGTAGTATCATGTGGCTCCAAATGTAAAAGTCGCAAGGCGTCAAATCGATCGGGGGATCGAGCTGGGCAGTCATCATGCTGATAAATCATGTCACGTCTTGTAGCTAGAGGCACATCCTCCAACAACATTGCCATCCCGTTCCGCAAGAAATGTTCATAAGTAATGCCATTTAAGATTTGGGGCAGGAAAAATGGCTCGATGAAATGATTGTTGATTACGCCCATCCATACTTCTGCCTGGGCGTGCGACAGTGGCTGGATGAAAAATACCCAAAGAAATGGATAGGCCGAGGCGGACCGATTCCCTGGCCGGCTCGATCCCCCGATTTGAGGCCTTGCGACTTTTACATTTGGAGCCACATGACAAGGCACCGGTAAACTCGCAAGAAGAGCTCAGGGAGAGGATCTTAACAGCTGGTCAACACGTCAAGGCCACCATCACATCACGAGTTAAGAGAACAAATGTCCGTAAAAACTTACGTGCCTGCATTCGTAACGGAGGTGCCCACTTTGAGCAAGACGTGTAATGTTCTTTAATTGTATTGTTCATTGATTCCATACACATGAAGATGAATGAAGTATTATTTCTTGTACACAAATGTAAATGTTATCAACCTTTGTCCCTTGTTGGATAGCTGATGACTCAAGGAAGTAATTTAAGTCATTTGTACGGTTCGTGTCATACCATTTTTGTTATTAATACGTTGCCAAGTAAACTAAGAGTGCATTTTTTTATCATCACTTGTAAGTTTAGACCCACCCGGTACTTACATGTGATTGTTATTTGGAAAAAACTTTTTTTTAAACGAACCACTTGTTTGTTAGCTATCAGAAAACGCTTAAATAAGTTCCCTACAATTATCAGTTTTTTCTCAATTAATCTTTTTATGTGGAAAATTGTCATTTTTAGAAAAAACAATAGAAACTCGATTATCTCGAAAACTACTAATTTTTGGACGGGGTATCATATGGTCAAATTTATTGCAAATTGTCTCTACTTTAACCCCTTTCAGGGAATACATCTAATTACCAGTCACCCTGTATATAACATATTATTTATTGCATTACATAATCAATTAATCCGCCTCATAACAAACCAACTGCAAATATGATATAAATCTCTCAAATGTGCGTGTTCCTTTTCATCCAAACAATTGTTCATACATTTAGACCAAATTGCTTAGCAGTAACAGTCTGAAGTACATAGTCGCTTTTACTTCTCTCTCTGGTAATTTACAACCTTAGTGACAATGAAGTTCGACCAGTCACAAATATAGGAGTGCGTTGTGAAAGAAGTAGAACACATGCATATGCTGAACATATTTTATTCAGCAGGCTACATGGAACAAAGGAAAACATAAATTTCCGCTGCAACGCAGCATTGTATGGTGTCCACACAAAATAAAACATATTCGTCCATCTACACGTGACATTGAAGTTCGACCACTGTTAGAGGGGATCCTGTTTACCATGGTGTGACGCCGCCCCGTCGGCGAATAACTGTGGCAATGCGTCGGGGCATGCTGCGGACGAGTCGTTCAAGGTATTTCACATCGATGCGGTGCCATTCCTCCTGCAGGCAGGCGATAAGAGCAGCCACTGTCGTGGGTCCCCTCTGTTGCACACGTCGCTTAAGAACACGCCACACATTCTCAATGGGCGAGAGGTCGGGACTCGATGGTGGCCATGGCAAAGTTCGCACGTGATTGCAAGTCAACCATTCTCTTGTCAGCCGCGCTGTATGAGGCCTGGCATTGTCGTGTTGAAAGATGAGACGTCGCCTGTGGAACAGGTGCCTTCGCACTGTGGGAAGATGCCGCTCCAGTATGCGTGTATAGGCGTGTGCATTCACAATGCCCTCACAGACGTGTAGTGGGCCAACCCCAGATGCCGTCATGCATACCCATACCATCACTGACGCAGGTTTCTGTACCCGACGTGCATAACATTTTGCTTCATTCTGTTCCTCCTTCCGACAAATGACTGTTTTCCGTATTTTCCCGTACACTACATTGAAAATGGATTCGTCCGTCCACAAAACCCTGTTCCACTACCAAAATGTCCATCCCCGGTACATTCGTGCCCGCCGTAGTCGATTGCCTTTGTTCAACATGGAAAGGAAGGGTTTACGTTTCGCCTTGTACACTCGGTAACCGCATCGCTGTAGGTAACGGCGAATGGTTCTGGTTGACACTTCAATGTGAAAGCGTTCTCGAGTCCACAGTCCTAATTTGGCCACAGAAACACGATTGTTGGTCTGGATATAGCGCCTAAATATCCGTAGGTCACGCACGCTCAGCAGGCGTTTTCGACCGGGGGTCTTACCTGGCTCTGTAGTACCCGTATTTTGGTGGTGTTTGATGATGCAGTGGACGGTTGACTTGGATAAGTTCAGTTGGTGCCCTATTTCCCGTTCACTGAGTCCATCCCGTTGCAACTCCACCACTCTTCTCCTCGCGGTGTTGTCAATAGGTTTGCCCCTGGCCATGGTGATGATGCACTGCAGTTCCTCGGTGCACAGCACGCGCTTATATACGGCGGACTCCCTTATCATGTCCGTGACGTCATGCTTCCGTCGAATACGCCACTATCTGGAATTTTCCGTATGGGTCTGGTGCCTGGTCGAAGTTCAATGTCACGCGTATACTTCCCCGTTTTCGTTCTTTACGTGACCTTGGGTGCAACATGCTGGGATCACGATTCTTGCCTGCTCACACGCCTCCTCTTACACACATGCGTCACTTCTGCGGGTCACCCATTCCACCGCCTATGCCTCTGTGCATTTAATCACGTATTCCTTTCTGGTCGAACTTCATTGTCACCAAGGTTGTACAAACACAGAAGGAATGATATTTCTCGCTTTGCTCGCAAGAAAACTTTTAGATCCAAATTATTGCAAACTGAAAACAATATTAATGTTATAGGGCCCTGCATTCTCTATTTTGTTAGAGTAGAGAGGATAACGATGCAAGGTGGAAATTGGATATTAAGGAAAGGCTTGAGCAGTTGGAGAAGTTGGAAGAGCGTGCAAAATAATTATCTAAGAACTGATAATGTTAAACCCAAAGTGCCACCACTGCACCTGGTTTCCTTCGTGGTTCCTCGGCTGGGTCACGACGTGGTACTGTGTCGGTCCATCGAAGGTGTCCTCAGTGGGTTCGCCCAAACCTTTTAAACGGACCGACTTAACACTATCACTCACAATACACTTCGTGCCTCGCTCTCACGATCGGGACTCCTCCGGCAACCTCTCGTCACCCGGGAACTGCTGGCGTTTTGGATTACACGGCATTTTATTTCGGCTCGTGACAATTTTATAACATCTGTCTTAATTTAGAGTGTTCAGCACGACGAACCCAAGTTGTTGTGCAGGGCCGGATTTACCTCTTTGCCGCCCCTAGGCCAAACAAGCTCTCCCGCCCCCATACCGTGTATCAAGAATGAAAAAAAATCATTATTTTTCTGTATTTTTACTATTAATGGCATGCAGTATTAAATAAATGATAGTGAGCTACATACAAAAAAATGTAACAAAGCGATATGACATATATTATATAAATTACATTTTAACATTTACCTTGTTTTCAGAGAAGACTTTAAGTTTTACTTTATTTAAGTGATAGGTACATAATACCATCATACAAAAAATGTAACAAAGCGATATGACATAAATTTTATAAATTACATTTTAACATTTACCTTCTTTTTCAGAGAAGACCTTCTTCCTTGCTTTACAGCACTCATTGATCACTCATAATGAGAGTAATGACGTTTTAAACTTACCCCAAGAAACGCACGTCGGACACTGAAACACGCGAGACGCGACACACCACCAGTGATGTGCCGTAGACTATAAGTTTACGTCTACATGCGTTGTCTACACGTAATATACGCGTAGATTACATTGGGTTGTAGTTTACATAGACTACGTAGACAATCTAAAGTGCATTAAACTTAATTTTCAAGGGATTCATGAAAGGAAAGTGACATTTTCAACTGTATTTGTTCCTAACGAAATGAAAAGAATCCTATTTACAACAAAATTTCTCTTCTCTTCTATTATCAACTATGGAGGAAGATAAGTAGTATGCAAAAAACAACAACAGATGGCAGTCGTGAGGCAAGAGTGGTCTTTTCCCATAAAACACTAGAATATTTTCTATATTAGGTTTCTTCCTAGGTGAGAAATTGTTCGAATTTGGAAGAACGAGTATGAAAAGTTCTCCTCACACACCAGCAACTGATACGCAGTATAAATTTATTTTAATTCCACGGTGCCCTTTGCTAAGTTATCACCTTTCGCCATGTTGTTTACATAGATTACGTCATCTACGTGTATAAAATATTCTACGTGTAGAATGTAGACTATCGTTGTTTACGCGTAGACGCACATCACTGCACACCACCTACTTCTTCAATAATATTCTCGAGCAACTAACAGTAGAATACTACAATGCGAAGCCCCTTTAATAACACCGCTCTGCAATTTGAAATTTTTATTTTGATGTTTTGGTTTTGAATGTCGTTTCCGCCTACTTTTGGGGCGCTGATTCCAAATATGTAAGCAGTTTTCTTCCATCACGTCCAGATTGATGAAAAAAAATGAAAACAAAATTTGCATATTGAACCATTACCGACATATATTTATACCCTTCTACAAGATCATTGCCATGCTTAAAAAACAAGAATCAAACAAAAATGAAAAGAATACGTGCTTTTTGCAATAGTTATTGTTACGTATGGCAGTTCGCAGTGGTAGAAAACAAAAAAAAAAGACTTTAAAAACTTTCCTTCCGAATTTGCATGTGCTCTTATATTGGAAGTTAACAAACTGCCAAATTCACATTCATATCATAATTAGCCTATGCAAGTGTATAGTACTTACGAAAAAATAATTTGAAGCTGTTACTAAAACTTTGAAACCAATCCACATGAATTTTTGTTAATCGTTATGCTATGTTATAAATACAAGTATGTGCTAGTGCAAGACGTACAATATCAACAGTTTTATTATTGAAGGGTGGTTGAAAGTAGGGTGGCGAGGATGGAAAGTTAGAAGGGTGGCAGGGTAGAAATTAGGAGGAAGCGGATGCCAATAACCGACCTCGCCCGGGTGAAAATTTTATCTTGTAAACCTAGAACGAGGCCCGGATTTCACAATAGGCCTCACAGGCCCGGGCCTAGAGTGGCACTTTGGAAGGGACGGCACGAATGTTTGTTTTAAATTTATAAGGAGTATCTAATTCTCGGATTTCCTTTTCTTTTCTCCGGACACACGAATGGAATGACTTAATTTAGTTGTATTGTAAATATAAGTTAACGAAGAATATTTCTTAAGAGAGAGAGGCTAGCAGGGCTAGGAACTAGTTTACTAATTTGTTGTTTTAATATCCGACGTTGTTGTTTCGAATGTACAGTATTGTGCTGAGCCGGGTCGGCGATTGCGGCAAGAACGTGGAGCCTGCCGCTTGCTTTTGAAAGACAACGCCGGCTTGGCTGCGTTTCAGGAACGCCGTTCTTTGTTGCTGCCGGCATTGGCCGCATGTCAAAAGCATGTGATTTGCGTTTAATTGTTGAGAATTAAACTGTCAGCGCAAGCATTACACTGCTCTGCAGCAAAAATGAGGTTTTCAAATGAATGAGTGTTCCTAAATGGAATTTTCACGCTGAGTTCAACGGTGCAATCAGTATTTTTCTATCACGTCAGGTTTCCGAGAAAATCAGGAATTTGTGTTTCATAAAAGTCCCGTTTATATACCATACATAGGAGGGCATGGAGAGTATTTAGAGTTAAATTGTGAACGACCCGAACACTTTCTGTTACATATGTGGGAAGAACATTTTGTGTAAACAAAGACTAAAGATAACGCCATTCGTCAAAGAAGCCTACCTTGCATATTTTGGACTTGTGCTTGGCGAATAAAATAAACCATGGGCACCCCAGAAAGTATATAAGACTTGTGTGGAAGGTTTGAGGTTCTGGATGAACGGACAAAGGGAAAATTATATTTTGCTCTGCCAATGGTATGGAGGGAACAATTAAACCATACGGATGACTATTATTTTTGTCAAGTTCAAGTGCAAGGTTTCAGTGCCAAGAACAAAAGTATCCACATTTGCGACCTGCAATGAGACCAATCAAACATGACGAAAGTCTACCTATTCCTTCTCGTCCATCTTCAAGTGTACATAGCCTCGAAAGGCAGTTGTAAGCGATACAACGGACATCAGTGGATCAGTACAAGTGATAATACCCCACACTTATTTAGTTAGACCGCAGTGAATGACTTGGTACGTGATCTTGAATTACCAAAGGAAAGTTCTGAACTGTTAGCTTCTGTACTGAAAGACAGACATTTATTGTTGCCTGGCACTAAAATTTCATGTTACAGATCCCGGGAACAAGAAATAGTTTCTTTATTTTCAGAAGAAAGGTCTATGATCTTCTGCAATGACATACCGAAACTTGTAACGTGGCTTGTTGTAAAGTATGTAACTTCTGAATGGAGGCTTTTCATAGATTCTTCTGTAACCAGCCTGAAAGGTGTTTTACTGCACAATGGCAATGTTCTTGGATCTGTACCAGTTGCTTATTCTATTACTTTGAAATAATCATATGAAAGTTTGCAGTTTCTATTGCAGTGTGTGAACCTCTTCGAGTATTGGTGGGTTGTATGTGGTGACTTCAAAGTTATCAACCTTTTAATGGGACTACAAATGGGATACACAAAAATGCCCCGTTTCCTGTGCGATTGGAATAGTCGAGACAGACAAAATCACTGGCAAAGGCGGGAGTGGCCAACCAGAGGACCCTTGACACCCGGAACAAAGAATGTTATGTTTCGTGGAACCCACGAAAGTTCTTCTCCCTCCTATATACATTAAATTGGGTATCATGAGCCAGTTTTTACGTGCCCTAGATAAGGACAGTGAGTGTTTTAAGCACATATGTAGTGTTTATCAGAGAATGACCCTAGATAAGCTGAAAGCAGGTGTTTTTACTGAACCTCAGATCAGGAAATTAATGTGCGACCCCAATTTTGAGGATACAATGAGCTAAACAGAAAAGCAAGCCTGGGAGAGCTACAAAGATGTAAAAAACTTCCTAGGAAACAGAAGGAGTCCAGCGTACAAAACCATTCTGAACACCATGTTGGAAAATTTGAGAAAACTAGGTTGTAACATGAGTTTGAAGTTACACTTCCTACATGCTCACATTGACTATTTTCCAGATACCTGTCTTGGATTTTACAGGGAGGAACAGGGTGAATGTTTCAATCAGGATTTGAAAGAAATGGAAAGAAGATACCATGGTGGTTGGACTGTGAACATGATGGCAGACTACTGTTGGTCCCTGAAGGGAAAGTACTTCTCATGTATATGGAAGAAGTTCAAAAAGACGAAAATTCCTGCCTGTAAAATAAGTGAGGTCACTGTAAATAATATCACTTGTTGGCAGTTCTTGTGAACTGTACGTACATTGTGTTTACAATTACATAATTATAATATACACCACGTTTTTAAGTAATTTACGTGGTTTTTTACGCGTAATTTACGTGTCATTTAGAAAACCTTTTTTAAAGCGTATTTGCACAACCCTGGCTGCCGCTACGGTGTGAAACGTAACTGTTGATTGTCTCGTTCCCAAGCGACACTTGTCGCGTGCCGCCGGTCGCTCCGGACTGAAATCTTCCTTAATCGTTTCTCCAGAGAACTTTTTACAGTGCGGATGTTTAAAAGAATCGCTACTTACTGTAAGATACACAGATGACACTTATGCATGCTGCCACGCCATCTGACTTGGAAAGACTGAAACTTGCCCTTTTGCTATCACCCCTCTATCGATCATATTCCTGCGCTCACACGTCTAGCAAACTGACTGTTCGTGACATTGATTAGCATGCACTCTGTTTACTGCATTAGAAAATACGTTAGCTAGTCCTTGTTTGATCGCGTACCTATTGTCGAGAAATCGATATCAGTCCCTCCCCCACCGTTACATTGAATTATTTATTCATGTAGATTATTTGATTACCGTATTTCAGGTAATGATATTTCTCTGGAACACAAACAAATTAAACTTTTACCGTCTGACGAAATCTATTTGAATAAAATTCGGGCCGACCTCCGTGGTGGAATGGTTAGCGCAGCAGGCCAGTAGCGAAGGGTAGGCTTAGGGGGTGGGGGACTGAAGACTAGGGCGCCATGCACAGAAGGCGTCACTCAAAGCTTTTTTTTTAAAGACAACAAAGGCAGAATATGCAAAGGAGGAATTTACACCTGGAATTTTCTGTTTCCGAAACAGTTATAGTACGTTTTTAAAGACATTCTTTGGACAATAAAAAATAACTGAAATGTTCTTAAATGTTAAACTTTTGCAAAATCAGATATGCAAATTACGGATCTTTAAACACAACCTAATATTATTTATATATGTATTTATGTATGTATGTATGTATCGTGTCCACAAAAACATTCCGTGATTATAAACACATATAGCATCGCTCTAGGTACTCATATTTATATACAATTGGTGCCACTAGAAGCAAAAACTCAAAAATTTTAATACCTAACTACCTATCTCAGTGGCACTCAATGTGTGCTCCTCGTGTCACGCTGCAAACATGAATGAGATATTCCCACTCATGCCACACGCGTTTCAATGTATCTACAGTGAAGGTCCCGTATACAAGGATACAAGAAGAAGTCACAGACACATGTTAGGGGACCTCGGTGGCCACTTGCAGAACACCGCATCTTTGTTTCCGGAGCGCCGAATCCATCTTCCTTCAAGTTTCTCATTTAGGAAATTCCGAACATCGAGATGGATTTTGGGCACGGACGATTTAGGGATGTTTAACTGCAGGCTAGCTCTACCCAATTTGCTTCTAACAACGATGCCATTTACAATAACACATTAACAATAGAATTTTTTTTCCTTTTCCCCTTTTTCATTTTTTCATTCTTTTATTGTTATGTCATCTATTGTTGTAGTTAACACCAACAATTACACATCCGCTAAAATTCTTTGAGCTGTTCTTTCGAATGGTATAGGTACAGCGCCTAGAATAACGTAGTGTGGAAAACGGCATGGTTTTGCTCTCTCTCGCTGGTTCCACTCGAAAATGATCCGCTAGAGGCGCTGGTGTTGACACCGGGGCATGTTCGACTGCTTATAATGGAAGTAAATGGGGTTTTTGCTGCAACGTCTGATTCTTTTCCTTGTAACATTTCTTTGCATCAGAAAATTGTTATGATATTTGGTACAGTAGTCGCGAAAATATTAAAGAATATTATGAACCGTCGATCATGACCTGTCCTTGAGTTTTTTATTAACAATACGGAAGAAAACATAGGTATGGATTGTAACACGTAACATGACAATTGCTGCGAGAATTAGTATTGTGTATGCATTGTCCTGAAAGGTTCATTAATATTTTCATTGTCACAAATATTATTTTTATGGAAATTCACACAGACAATACTCGTTTATTTTAATTAATTAATTTTACTATTAATTAATTTAATTAATTTGCGGTTTATTTTCATCAAGTAGACATTTTACAGCCAAGTCACGAGTAAAAATGCACAGTCCTTAACACCAAAGTTCTACTTACCAATCGACACGAATGTAAAGCAATTTTTGATAGAGATGACAAGGTACAGCCTAATCGGCTATTTGAACTCCATGGAATATGAAATTAAATTCATTCGAATATCTGCATTTCGGGAAAATGACTTCATAATATGTACGCCACGAAACATTTTTTCTCCTTCATGAC
Organism: Lepisma saccharinum; assembly: GCF_977018435.1. Classification (NCBI taxonomy): domain Eukaryota; kingdom Metazoa; phylum Arthropoda; class Insecta; order Zygentoma; family Lepismatidae; genus Lepisma; species Lepisma saccharinum. Next base: position 10,571,779 of record NC_139243.1, read on the forward strand.
ACTATTTCAATTTTATTAGTATATAAAAATAAACTTGTGTACACAATCCAACGTTTGACGTCCAGCCTCACATGCGATATGTTGATGCTCGTGTTGCGTTGCACATAAAACGTATTTATGTTACTTTTCTGTGTAAATTAATGCCATTTCGTGACTGCAAATCACTCCACAAATATAACTGTTTCCATCAATTCACTTACCGCCTTTCTAGAGAAACAAATCTACACAATATATTCCAAAAACTAACTAAGCCGCATTACTTTCATAACAAAATTAGCCGCTGTGTCGATCGCACTGCCATCTACTTGTCATCGTCTCGGGGAACCAGTTTCTTGGGTCGTTTTCCACACTACGTTATTCAAGGCGCTGTAGTATAGGTATAAATTTCGTAATTTACATAATTAAAATTTTGTGGTCGTTTATAATCACGGAACGTTCTTGTGGACACGCTGTATTGCATGTAAATTGTATGAATGTTTGTATTGTGATAATATAGAACACCTGTACTTCAGACTAGGAAACAAAATATATCCGATTTTCTCAGACCTCTGAAAATCTTTGGTTATAGGCCACACTTATATCAGGGCCGGCCTGACCACCAGTGGTAAATGAGAAAGCCTTTTCCACCAATAGAGTTAACATGTTTATTTACAATATTGACAGTACAATACAGCTCCCGACACAATTTCAAATATGTTTATAATAGTTGCGTACGAGATATATAAATATGATACCAAAATAAGTTCTGTTTAGTAACGGAACAGGAATATTGTGGTAAATGTCTTACACCTTGTTGAGGGTTTCGTTCAAAACCTTGGCAATTCTCTGCGACGATTCACCAACTAAAATTTGTCTGTGGTTTCCTTTTAACGTGTAAATTTTTGGAGTCCTTGTGCAGATCTGAAATATATATTTAAGAAAGCCTTTGATTAGTTTTGTCAGATTTAAGATACGCTGTTTTTTGCAATAAAATAGACTACTAGACATTATTACAAGTGATGTGATCCTTGTTCGAGACTTGAGAAGTGAAATCGCATTCGGGAAAGTATGACAGTTGTATCATTTGATTAATTTTGTACTCGAGTGTATTGAGGTAGGAACGTCGTGTGACGTGGTGAACGACCTCAGAGCTCCTCATGCCTTGTGGCTCGAGCGAGGTGGAAAGGGGGCGGTGCTAGTAGTTGAAACGGCAGATCGCTTGACGTCGGGCTGGGTATCGAGCAGTGGCTGGACGTCTGTACGGGGTGTAATACCTGCAATTACGTATTCGTATTGAATAAAGAGTAAGTCAAGGAAACTGATTCTTATTACTTCCCGTCGTCATAAGTATGGCGCACGAACAGGAGGACTCGATCGTCTACGTCGTTAGAATCTGGTTGTAGCTGTTAGATGGAAGAATTCAACTTTTTCGTCTGTGATGTTGGAACGTAAGTACTGAACTTTTTCTATGTGGAAAAGAAGAGTGACGAATAACTTTATCGCGCTGTGATTGTAGCACCGAAATTATAAAATAGTTGTACTGAAAACGGCGACTAAAATTTTTAGCTAGCAGTAACTGAAATTGAAAATGGCTACAAAAAAGGAATTGGAGTTTCTCTTTAAACAATTTGAAGCTAGACTCGCGGAACAAGTCAGTAGTGTTGAAGCTAACGTCAAAGCTGATATTAATAGTGTTGAAGCTAATGTCAAAGCTGATATTAACAGTGTTGAAAGGAACGTCAAAGCGGATATTAATAGTGTTGAGGCCAGTGTAAGTAATGTAGGCACCAGCATAGGTCTCTTAAGGCAAGACTTCGAATTATTGGAAGCACGAGTCGAAAAGAAAGTGTCTGATAATTTGGTCGAAACAAAGGAATGCGCCCATGAACTAAAGGAACAAGTGGTCAACTTGAGCACGAAATTGGAAGAGAAGATAAACGAGGTTTCTGTTACGTGTGTAAATCAACATAAAAAATTGAGAGAGGTTTTCGATTCTCATGTAAAACAGGTAGAAAATGAATGCGTAGAAATTAAGAAAACACTCGAAATAAATCAAAAGAAGTTTGAAAGTTTAGTCAACCTTGTACATGGAAATGAAAGTAGTATGAAGGAATTGTTTAATAACATTAGTGGACATGAAGTTGCTATTGCTGAGTTGAATAGTAAATTTAACGAAATTAGTGTTAAGTCTGGACAAACTATTCAAGATCTAAATTTGAGCGTTCAAACCGTTCAACAGAAAATATCTAGTAATGACATTACTGTTAAGGGTTGCTTACAACAACTTACAGAGATTACTAACAAATATGAGGTTCTAGATGATAAGCTGGAGAATATTCGGTATCAAGTTAGAGATTTAACGAATGATTTTTCCATTTTAAGAGTAAGTGCTGAACCGGTAAAATCTTCTTTAGGATTAGAAACTAGAGTACAAGGCTTAGTTAGTCCTGATGTTCCTAGATTGTCTGAACAGCAAAGGGAAGCAAGGAAAGCTTCTTTACCCATTGAAAAAACTGAATATATCACGTTTAGAAAGCAAAGACCATTACGTAAAGGAGAATCTGATTCAGATGTAAATTCTTCTAGCTCTGAAACTAAAGTTCAGTTAAAGGGACTTAAACGTAAATCTGTAAGTAGCTCTAAGACAGGTAGAGTTGCGAAAAGCATGTCAAGAGATAAATTTCATGATAGTAGTTCGGAAAGTGGAACTGATCACAAAAGTAGTAGTTACAGAAGGAAGTTTGTACCTAGTACACTTAAGTACTCTGATCTAGATAGGTTACCTAAATTTACTGCAACTAGGATGGATTATTTGGCGTCACAATTTCTTCAAGAGGTTGAGGATCGCTTGGATATGTTAAATGTTCCCAAAAAAGATTACATGAAGTATGTACCAATGCTTTTGAAAGGTGTTGCTAAAAATTGGTTCTCTCAAGAGAAACTACACATTGTAGATTATAGTTCTTTTAAGGTTCTTTTCCTTAATGCCTTTGAAAGTGCATCGTGGAAGTCAACATGTCTTGCAAATGTCTTGTGCAAGAGATACAGCAAAGAAAGTAGACAAACTCTGTTAAATTATTTCTGGTCACAGATTAATTTACTAAATTCCATTCAGCCAGACATGCCAGAACAGCAAAAAACTATTTTAGTAGCCCAACAGTTACCAAATAGAGTTAGAGAAGCAATCTTAAATCAACCTAATATTAGTCTTGGTACCGCTGCGGAATTGGTTGCGCGTCATGAAGCTTTGTATGCAAGTGCTGAAGGTGAAAGTAGGAGAGATGGAAGGCCTGTTGGTATTAGACAAGTACAAGTTGCTAATGAAACTAAAAGAAATAATCAATCTAGAGTAAGCAATATGCAAAATTCTAATACAAGCCATGAGACTAATGTAAGGAATTCTGGTAATTTCAGGAGATATGCCACTGATAATAATAGTAGTAATGATAGTAGATCTGGTCAAAGGTCTTGGAGAGTAAATCGTTTTCCATATTCTGGTAATAACTATAGAAATAGTAACTTTCGAGGTAGATACAATTATAGTAACCAAAATCGTATAAATGCTGATAATAGTAGACCTAGGTATAGAAATACTAGTACAAACACTGTGTCACACGATGATGTTCAAAACAATCCTCAAAGAAGTGAACCTAGATCTAGTACTAGGGAAGAAATAGAAAATGGTAATGGTGGGTCTTCACTTAGGGTGAATGCGCCCTGGTTTGTGCCTGAACAACCTTTAAACTAGATAGTGAGTCTATAGTTATTGTGACACAGAATAGCATAGACGAAGATGAGAATATTGTGTCAGTAGCCAATCTTAATACTGAAGATTTAAGAAACAAACTTTGTAATGAAAATTCTAGTAAAGCAAACTGTGAATCATGCCTTAAAAATGTATGTAGGGTAGATATTAATTTTTATGAAGACTTGTTAGAAGATGAAGCGAAATATAGTTCTAATAATTTAATGTTACCTGTAAACCTCAGGAACAAAGTCAAGAATACAACTTCTATCTTTGCAAATATTAATGGGATAGAGAGTAAATGCTTAGTAGATAGTGGTAGTGACATTTGTTTGATGTCAGAGAACAAATGGAAAAGTATTACTAGCGAAGTCACCAGACCTAAATTAGAGCCAATAGAAGATATTATTTTGGTTGACTATTCTGGAAAAAGAAAACAGAAACTACTTGGAAAATTTTGTGTTGATATAGAAATTGAAGATATTATGTTTTTTGTTCAGTTTGTTGTCGTCAAAGATTTGACAGTAGACATTCTTTTAGGTTTAGATTTTTTGTATAATGTAGAGGCTCTTGTAAACTTCAAGGAAAATTCTTTATTGTTACACACCAAACAAGGTGAAAGGTTAGTTAAATTATTACCTATATCTTGTCTAACTTTTGATGTGAGTGAAGAGGCAGAGAGTAGTTGTCTTAATGTTACCCAAAAGTCAAAAGAGGAAATAGCTGTTGCTAGTGTAGAAGATCTTAAATTAAAAGCTATGCAAGCTGAAATGCTCGATGAAGATGAAAAGAAGCAACTGTTTGATTTGTTACTTGAATTTAGGATGTTGTTTGATGAAAAACCTGGTTTATGTACTAAATATGAACATCATATTGAATTAGATACAACAGAACCTTTAGTTTCTAAGCCATATCGAATACCTTATCATTACAGACAAAATGTTAGAGATCATATTCAAAAATTACTTGAGTGGGACATTATAGAACTTTCTGATTCACCTTATTTAAATCCACTAGTAATAGTTCCTAAGTCTGATAGAAGTGTAAGAGTATGTACTGACTTCAGGAATATTAATCAACACCAAAAAGTTAGTCAAATTAGACCAATTAATATTGAAGAGGCATTACAAGGATTTGTTGGTAGACCATATGTATCACTGGTCGATATGTCCTCTGGATTTCACCAGATTTTGTTGTCAGAGTCATCTAAAAAGTATACTGCATTTTTGTTTGAAGGTAGACAATACCAATACAAACGTTTAGTATTTGGTACATGTAATGGAGTACAAGCATTTACGATGGCAATGACCAAGGTATTAGGCGACATTCTGTCAGAGAATGTTATCATTTATGTTGATGATTTATGCATTAGAAGTGAATCTTTAGAAAGTCACATAGAACATTTAAGAAGTGTATTTTCTAAATTAAGAGAGTCTGGTATGACTGTACGTCTCAAGAAGACATTTCTCTGCAAAGAAAAGTTATTGTACTTGGGTCACATTATTGACAAAACAGGTATAAGAGTAAATCAAGAGAGAGTAGAGGCTATTATCAATCTTCCTACTCCGAAGGATGTAAAGACACTTCAAAAAATTATAGGTTGTTTCTCTTGGATGAGAAGATTCATTCCAAACTTTGCTACCATATGTGCACCTTTATATGAATTGTTAAGGAAAGGTAAGAAATGGATATGGACTAATAAGGAACAAAAGAGTTTTGATTTGCTCAAACAAGAAATTTCTAATGATGCTAAACTATTTCATCCTGATCTTAATCAAAGGTTTTATGTCCAAGGAGATGCTTCCTTACTTGGCATCGGAGGATATTTGTATCAAATAATTGATGGTGAGAAAAGAATAATAAGTTATGTAAGTCGTACACTGAAAGGTTATGAGAAACAATACACCATAACCGAGCTAGAATGTTTAAGTATTTTATTTTGTATTGAGAAATGTAATCAATATCTTTTGGGTAAAGAATTTACTTTAGTTTGTGATCATAAGTGTCTCACTTGGCTGAACCATTCGAAGAATTGGAACCCTCGCTTATTGCGTTGGTCCCTTCAACTTCAAAAATACCAGTTCATTGTAGAATACTGCAAAGGATCTGACAATGGCCTAGCGGACTTATTGTCCAGACAATTTTCAGAGTCAGAGCCGATTTTGATGCACATCAACAATAATGTAAGGTTTAAAAATGAAGTATTGGATATACCTGTAGAGTTGTTAGTCCAAGAACAGTACAATGATAAGCTATTTCAACCTATTATTGATTATTTGAACAATCGTGAAAATGTAAATGTAAGTTTACCTCAAAGGTGTAGAAATTGGAAAAAGTTTTATAAAGTATGCAATGGAATTTTGATGATAAGAGATTTTCACTTTGAGAACATCTGGAAAATATGTATACCTCAATCTTTAGTTTCGGTAATACTGAGGAATTATCATGACAATATGGGCCACTTTGGTTGTGAAAAGGTACTCAGAAGAGTTAGGAAACTGTACTTTTGGCCTGGTATGAGAAAAGGTATTCTGAGTTATATCAAAGATTGTGAACTATGTATGAGAACGAAGCCGAGTAGACATCCGCCCAAGGGCATATTCCAACAACATTGTAACCAGGGTGAAACTATTTTGTTTTTGGATATACAAGGACCATTAATTAAAGGTTCGCAAGGAGAAAGGTTTCTTCTAACCTTACAAGATGCTAACACTAAATATCTGTTCGCTTATCCAATGAGGTCAGGTACAGCCAACAGTATTGTAAAAGCCTTACTAGAAGGATATGTCAGGCATTTTGGCATTCCACACAGGTTAGTCAGTGATAACGCCACGGTGTTTCATTCTAACAAATATGTGGACACTTTAACAAGTTTAGGTATAAAATTGGCGTATACCCCAATATATCACCCTAGTTCTAATTTAGTTGAGAGAATTCATTCTGAACTCAACCGGCTTATGCGTGTGTTTTGTAAAAACAACCACAAAGATTGGCCGAAATATATAGAGGTAGTTGTAAGCTTATTAAATGATAGTGTACACACACAGCTAGGATTTGCTCCCTCCGAGTTACAACTAAATAGAGATCTTAACTCATGTATTTTGAATCATTTTAATTTACCGCCTAATGAAATTTCTCTGTGGAAAGATAAACTATACATGGCTTTTGTAAAGGGTTTCCAAGCAAGGAAAAAAAGAAATGACAGGTACAACTTGCAACAAGAAAATAGACCTGAAGTTAAAATAAAAGATCTGGTATTTGTAAAAACCCATTATCTTAGCAGCCTCCTAGAAAATCGCACTAAAAAGTACTGCGAGGTCTATGAAGGTCCGTATATGGTAATTGACAAACAAGCAACTAATGTATACATTGTAATAGATTTGAAAACTGGCAAAATCAGTAGTAACCATCACAGTGATAATCTAAAAATCTGGAATTGTACCGTTGAAAAAAGAAGTTGTTATTTAAGCCAATTGGAAAAACTAAATCCAAAATTGTACCAACATTTGTTTGGGTAGGTCAAAGAAAGATTTTGTTTAAAATTATTTATATTTATTTGTTGTTTTTATATTTTCTTTAACATAAATGTTGTTGTATTGATTATACCCAGTGTATTTGATCATGATGTATACCAGTTTAACTGTAACTACACAAAGTATGAGTGTAGATAAGATAACAATGTGTAAATTATAAATGGGTATTTTATTTTGTAAAAATTTCACTTGAAGGAAATTTTTCTCCCAAGAGAGGGGAGTTATGACAGTTGTATCATTTGATTAATTTTGTACTCGAGTGTATTGAGGTAGGAACGTCGTGTGACGTGGTGAACGACCTCAGAGCTCCTCATGCCTTGTGGCTCGAGCGAGGTGGAAAGGGGGCGGTGCTAGTAGTTGAAACGGCTGATCGCTTGACGTCGGGCTGGGTATCGAGCAGTGGCTGGACGTCTGTACGGGGTGTAATACCTGCAATTACGTATTCGTATTGAATAAAGAGTAAGTCAAGGAAACTGATTCTTATTACTTCCCGTCGTCATAAAAGTTACATACATTTTTAATCAGCTTTGTTATTTCGACCGGTTTTTCAACTTTAAGACAAAAATTATTTCATTTTTATCAATAGCCAACTTTTCCTTGCACAGCTGTATAACAGTACTCTCTTCTAATAGCTAACTTAACAAAACTGTCATTTGCAAAATTTGTTAAACCGACATTTTTAAGAAATAGAAAACTTCTACTAACATAAAAAACTAAATATGCTGACCAAGGCAGTAATTTATTTATTAAAAACATAAACTAAAACGTAACGTTTCAACCTTCTAGCAAGGTCTTCATCAGACTCTGTATCAATGAAGACCTTGCTAGAAGGTTGAAACGTTACGTTTTAGTTTATGTTTTTAATAAATAAATTACTGCCTTGGTCAGCATATTTAGTTTTTTATAATCATGGAAACAAGGCTTAATGGTGTTATAATTCTACTAACATGTAAAAAAATCGTGGAGTTATGTTACTACTTTCTTCGTTTAATTTTTTCTTTCTATTCTGTACAACCACTATTCAGTATGTTAAAATACTATTTTCTTTATTTTTTTATTATTTTTTGGAATTTTAATAATAGTAAAAGAGACAAGCGACAAATGTATACGTATATTGAATTTCTAAATATTATTAACTGCCGACTCGGTGGTCGAGGGCCTATTTAAACGGCATTTTCATATTTGTACATTTCCTTATTATTATTTATAATTATGCAATTCGTGTCGGACCAGATGAAAAATATGTTGCAAGGGACACCAAATTCCGTTCTCGCCACAAATGTGAAAACTTCTTGTTTGTAAAGTAACACCTAGTCTGGTTTACATACACTCAGTCTTGGTGTAACAGAACACCATTTTTGGTGTCATTGCCGATTTGGTGTTGTTCTACTCCACTTTGGTGTCATATTACACCATTGGCTGTCAACGCTTCTTTAACCCTGGTTTAGGTGTTGTGTTACATAAATAGTGGTGGTTATCACGTTGCCAATACCTTTAATGGTAATTTAGTAGAGTCATTTTACTGTCGGAACATCTCCAGTTGACTGGCCGAGTCTAGTAAGTGAGCCTACCTACACTGCAGAACGTGAGCAAAAGGGTTAGCGATTGGTGCTGACTTCAGACGTCAGCGCTACCCTTGTTGATTGGAAGTCAAACGATTTATGACTCGCTCCCAAGCTTCAAATGTAGAACGCCAGATATACTACGAAAGTAACCTCACTCTACCATATTGTTTATTGATTGATTTAGTTTATTTTACTTCGCGTTTTGTGCCTCTTGGCTAATTTGCGAAGATGGGGATGAGTGATGAAATGATGAAATTCATGAATGGACATTCACAAACAACCAAGCCCGAGAGGGATTCGAACCCGGGACCCTTAGCGTCGCAGCGCGATGTGCTAACCATTCGGCCACAGGGTCCGGCACCATATTGTTTATAGCAGCTCTGTTGCAAACGTAATACTCGCGAATGATATTAAAGAGGAAATGGAAAGCAGATTTAATTCAGAAAATACGTGTTACTTTCCTCTTCATAAAAATTTATCTTCTCGTACAATATCTAAGAAACTAGAAGTTAAAATATACAAATCAGTAATTTTGCCTGTAGTATCATATGGATGCGAAACTTATTCCCTTGCATTAAAAGGAGGAACATAAATTAAGAATATTTAAAAATAGAATTCTTAGAAAATATTTGCACCTAAAAGGGATGAGGTGTACAGGTGATTGGAGAAGGTTACATAATTTAGAACTGCATAATTTGTACTCTTGTCCAGATATTATTAGAATAATTAAATCGAGAAGACTTAGCTGGGCAGGCCATATAGCACGAATGGGAGAGGAAAGAAGAGTTCTTGTTGGGAAACCTGATGGTAAGAGACCAGTAGGAAGGGCAAGACGAAGATGGAGGGATAACGTTGAGATGGACCTGAAGGAAATCGGTAAGGATGGAAAAGATTGAATTGCAGGATAGGGACAGATGGAAGGTTTGTGTTGCTGCAGTCATAAACCTTCGGGTATAAGAGGGCTAGAGAGTTAGTTAGTCTGTTCCAAATATACCTCCGATAACCCGTAGTCGTCGCTGTGTTCTGTGAAGTGGTCCTCTGACCTGAAGAGCGTGACGGGGCCCCTGAACTTCTCAGAAGGCCAGTAGTGGTGCATCGTGACCAGCTGGAAGTAGATGTTTCTGGCAGTGGCCACCAGCTCATTCTCCGTGCAGGGGGTGTGGCCCCGGAGCAGCTCGGCGACTCTGGCCAGTCTGGCATCGAGATCTTTCAAGGGAAGAAGGTCTCTTCTCACCTACAAAAAGAAGCAGATTTACTTTTCAACTTCACGAGCAGTTACGATACATGGAGATAGCATCGAGACAAGGAGAGACTTAACAGCGTATCGTCTCGTCTCGATTCATAAAAATCCATCTCGTTCTCGTTTCGAATCTCGAAATATATAGCGTACAGAGGTCATAACATTAAATAACTTCCTAAGCCTCCATGTAATTCAATAATGAGACTTTGAAAATGTTAAATAAAAAAGCAATACTTTTGACATATTATGATGTCTACTGTGTTTTGATGCAATTCTGCAATTCAGTCGAATGGTTCTTGACTAACCGGGGTCCTTCTTTCCAGTTGCTAGGAGAAATTACTTCTTGATTAGAAGGGTGATATAAGCTGATTAAATGTATGATTTCGGTAGTGTAATTACAGAAAAAAATCAAGAATAATAGTCTAATAATAAGTTCGAGAATTGTCTCAGAGTTCAATCTTGAACCTTTGCACTGGAAGTGAAAATCTTTTGAATTACGTACACTTCGACTGCAACGCCTAATATGATCACTATATAAAACTAAGAACACGTTGTCCTGCGTTATAAACACTTATTTTTCACCATAGAAATCACATAGCAAGTTCTTGTACTTACAGTTCCACAAAATAAACTACAGCCAACATTCGGCTGACTTTCGACTTCTATCATTTCAAACAAGTGAAGAACTAGCGAACAAGTCTAGTAACCAAGTCTGAAAAGATGTGTGCTGTGTGCTGCGGGGTCGATTTCTCCTTTAATTGGCGCATTCGAACTACACTAGTTGATGTTATGGACCGTAGTCCGCGCAGGGCCGTCATTTTGCTTATCTCGCTTTCATTTGTGGCAGTTTGATCGAATCATGTTTATTATTGCCACCAGAGGTCAATAAAATCAGTTACGCAATGACGTAATAACGAAGCCTCAGCGCTTCAGGCAGCGAGCGCATTTTGCATTCTGACACAGGGAGAGGAAGCGGTATTTCCTCCAAGTAGAAGCGTTGTTAAGGTGTCTGAGCAAACACGATATGCGGAAGAAGGCTAAGTACGTTCCATAATGATTTTAAGTTCCGAACTTGCAATCACTCATATAATTATACTCGTATTTAGTTCATGAACTTTTTCTTCTATACTAAGTTAGAAGTGATTTCACAGTGAATCATTGTTCTTCTGATTATCTTTTAAGAGGTAAGAGACCAATTCAGTTTATTATTACTTCGGTTGAATGAATGCCAATCAAACTGGCCAAGTGATAAGAGACAAATGTTTCTCTTTCAGCAAGTTTATCTAACAAGCTATATTTTTGTAGTCTTATGGTGCTTGCATATTATGTAAATAAAGTCGGATCAACTGGAACAGTGTTGTATCCAGGGTGGTATTTGTATTGGGGGGATTTCCCCTCTCTGGGTACTTGTGTCCCCCCCGCTTGATAAATTTTATCCATGGGGGAAATGTTATATGCCATAAAGTCATATCTCATGCTATCCCTAGACAGTCAGTAGAATTTCCCCCCACTGGAAATTTATTAAATAGCTACCACCCTGGTTGTATCTGTACACTAGCGTCAATTAGTACTCCGGCAGTTTGTTTCTTTGTACAGCATATTTGTATAAAATACAATTCAACCTACACGTGTATCAATATACGCTGTATACTACCTCTGACAATAAAGTTCGGTGAATGATCCTGAATATCGAAAGTAGATGAATTCTTAATGAAACCTATCTTACTGTCCTTCGAAGAAGTCCCCTCCCATGGCTATTCACCGTTGAGAACGACTTTACATGTCCTGGAAACTTTTAGAAAAGTCTTCTTTCGGGATGGGTTCAAGACCCTCGTCACGTTCCGTTGGGTGTCCGGAATATCCTCAAATCTCTGACCTTTCAAAGCGATTTTGAGACGTGGGAAGAGAAAGAAATCTGGAGGATTCAGATCCAAATTTCTTGCAATGCATTACTACAGAGGATGAGAGCTGGTGTGTGAGGTACGACCCTGAAACGAAACGCCAATGCATGGAATGGCGTTCTCCTGCATCACCCCGTCGGAAGAATGTCAAGGCGTAAAAATCGCGCATCAAGACGATGCTTATCACTTTATTTGACAGTGATGGCATGATCCACAAGGAATTCCTGCCGAAGGGAACAACAATTTTTCCGCCTTGGCCTTCTTCCGACGGGGTGATGCAGGAGAACGCCATTCCATGCTTTGGCGTTTCGTTTCAGTGTCGTACCTCACACAGCAGCTCTCATCCTCTGATTGCAAGAAATTTTGATCTGAATCCTCCAGATTTCTTTCTCTTCCTACGCCTCAAAATCGCTTTGAAAGGTCAGAGATTTGAGGATATTCCGGACATCCAACGGAACGTGACGAGGGTCTTGAACACAATCCCGAAAGAAGACTTTTCTAAGAGTTTCCAGGACATGTACAGTCGTTCTCAACGGTGCATAGCCATGGCAGGGGACTACTTCGAAGGACAGTAAGGTAGGTTTCATTAAGAATTCGTCTACTTTCGATATTCAGGATCATTCACCGAACTTTATCGTCAGAGGTTGTAAAACACACATTTCTACTAACTCCGTTGTCCCTGTATATTCATGTAGCATAGCTTCCATTGCGCTCACAATTCAAGGTTCGTATGCATTAAACAAAGTTTAACGTGCATAACGTCACTTTCGTATTACAAGCCTTCTTTTTAGGTCTTTTTGGACACTACCTTTGTGAGTGTAGATTGTGAGGAACTTTGATTGATTGATTTGGTGTTTTAAGTCCACTTTATGCACAGTAAGGCTAATCAGGACTGGACCTACAGTTTAAAGTGGGATCCGAACCACCATGTGCCTCCACCGGGATTGTGAGGAACTAACATTAGTGGAAGTTGTTTTCGGTGCTGGTAGTGTGCATTCTTACGTTAATTAATCAAGACTTAAAGTTCATCCCAGTCTGAGGTGGCTCAGTCGATAACGCGTCTGACTACCATGCTCAAGGTCCCGGGTTCGATCCCCGGCCGGTTCAAATCCGCGAACTTTTCTAACGTTGGAAGCGGCCCCGGCGCCCACCCAGCGTCGAATGACATGGGTACCTGGGGGAAACCCTGGGGGGTAAAGGCGGTCAGGGGCGTGATGCTGATCACATGACCCCCACTCATGGCCGGATCAAGAAAGTGTGGGGCGTTACCCCCTATACGCCTTCATGGCGTTGTGCTAAGCACAGGGGTGCACTTTACCTTTTTATCCTTTACCTTTACCCAGTCTGAGATGGCCTCAGAATAGGCTTCACACGCATGCGCGCCGACTACGTGGGTGCTCCGGGGCTCGAGCACCCACATAAATAATCTTGTGGGTGCGTCGCACCCACAAGATTTTTAGTTCGATAAAAACAAAATAAAATAAATATTTCTCACTTGCCATTATCAAAAAATAATAAGCAATTAAAACATTGAGATGGAAGTTAATATTTCAAACCTCCAAAACATAAATGTTTCAAATGTGCAAAGGCAACAGACAAATATTTTTTTTAAAAAATAATTGATGTGGCTTTGGATTCGCTTAATCGTAGATTTCAAACAAAGGTTTTGGAACTTATTTCACAACTTGAAGCTCTTGCTATAGGTCAAATTGGTGCTGATTGAATTCTGCAGTTATATGGGACAGACTTTGATAAAGACAAGCTAACATTGCACAGGGACATGTTTCTAGATGTGTGCAGAACGAAGAAAGAAAAAGTGGCCAACTTGTCAGACATTACAAATATTTTAAGTAGAGAAAACAGTGGTCCCATGCGTGAAGTGCTCACAGAATTTGTGAAGTTTGTACGGGTGATTTTAACTATACCTGTTACTTCTTGTACCTCTGAGCGGTCATTTTCTGAACTTAGACGATTGAAAATGTTTTTGCGGTCAACAATGACCCAAAAAAGATTGAATGATTTGGCAATTTTGCATGTTCATAAAGAAATGACTAAAAATATTGACATTACCAAAATTGCAAACAAATTCATAAGTGCAAATGACGTAAAAAGGAATGTGTTTTATATTGAAAGTTAACATGTCATGATGATGATTATTATTATTATTTGGTACATAAAGTTAGTCATTTTGTAGTTTCTGTTCACAACAAAATCCTTGCATAGTTCTTTCTGCAATAAAATTAAAATTATTTGCATTTATGAAGATTTTTTCATTTTAATTTGTATGAATGTGGCATTTTCTTTTAGTAACGTGTTGATAATATCATTGCCTCTTGCAATCATTGTGCATGTAAGTTGTTTAAAAAATACAATACTTAATAATTACAGATCTAACCGCCATTGATATGCATGCACCCACAGAAATTTTGGAAAGTCGGCGCCCTTGTTCACACGTCTCGTTGTTCACGAAGGAGTAACGGCAACTTTTTTTACGATGCCATGACAACATCAAAGTCACAAATGGATGCTGAATAGACAAACTGTCATGTGTGTGATGCCGATATATCCGACCTTAAAATGATGACGTTGCACATAAAAACGACCCCCTGCGCAAGAAGGTATTGCCTTACCCAGGATTTAAATCTTGTAGACCTTGTGTCACAATGACCATTTCCCACAGAATCTGCCTTACGTTAGTTATCAACTCATTGTTAATAATAGTAGCAATAGAATGGCTAGTAATAATAAGAATACATACACAGTAAGGGTGATGGAATCTTGAGTGAGGGCTCGGCTGGATCTTTTGCTGACATCAAGGTAGCTGTTGTTAAATTTTCATCTTCTTTCTAAAAACCAGCTCTTTGAAAAAGAAACCTTTTGTTTAAATACTGCCGTCATCTGCCAACAGGGATGATATTCCAAAATTCAAAAGATTACATATGCTTAGAATTCCTTCTGTAGCACTCACGAGAATCTTCGTTTTGTTTGCTTTCATAGTTTTCTAGATCCTCAATTGTTATGTGGCTACGTAAGTCTAATAAACTATTGATAATATCTAGACAACAGTAAAAGAACGAAATTTCACATGAACGCTCTAGAAGAAATTTAAAGCATATGTAATTTTTTTGAATTTTGGAATATCATCCCTGTTGGGAGATGACCGACAGTGTTTTAACAAATGTTTTTAGTTTTTGCAACGAGCTGATCTCTTCCACTGTCTGCGAGGAGGTTTTTTTGTTTATTCTTACCTTCCTACCCTTTACACTTTTATCATTTATCAAGGAAGTTCTTACACCCCTTTGCTTTAAACTTTTAAGTACAAATTTTAGATAAGGCTATATTTCCCCGTATACATTTAAGGGTGTAAAATGGCCATATGTGCAGACGTACTCAACAATTTTAATTCAATCAATCATAGCGATTTTTCGAGAGAAGAGAAAACTTCGAAAACAGCTGCTCTGCCGTCGGCCAAAGATTCAGCCGTGTCTTAGTTTTGTTATATTGCAAGAACGTATAGAACGATGTAGTAGAAGGGCCTGCATATAGAGCGAAAAAGGAGGGCGGGTCCTAGTGACGTCACATCCGCTTGCCAACCTTTCTGGAGTCCAGCCTCCGGAACATGCAGATGAAGAAGGTGAGCGAATCCGTCTCCTCGGCCGCCTTGCAGTTGCTGTCGTTGTGGCGGACGGTGAACCTCGAGAACACGTCTTTGATGAACTCGGGTGAACCGTCGAAGAGGATGAGGTTCACCTCGTCACCAGCCTTCTGCAGTTGCAGGGCCATCTCGAAGACCACTCCTGTGCCGTACGAGTACCCGGCCACGTTGAAAGGGCCGCTCTTCTTGTATTTCCTGATCTCCTGCAATGCAATGATAATGCTATATTAATTTTGCAGAATTGTAATAAAAGTAGCAACAGGGTGATTCAAAAGTATCGGACACAAACTTAATCATTTATTATAAAGACTCATATAGTGGAAATTTCCACTGCGAATTGCACTATGCCGTGAAGATACAAAGAAGGTGTGAAAGTAGTGCCCCACATGCTCTCAATTGCCACCATAGAGTGATGTGATCTACCCCTCCAGGTACTCGTGGGCTCCTGAGCTGCTGCATGCAGAGATATTGTCGAAAAATTCCCAGTTGAGATAATCTATTATGGAAATCGAATCCAGATCTCCCGCATGGCAGTAAGGTAGCCTACGGACTGGACAATTGGTACTCAAATCGAAATTGTTGTTAATAATAAATAGCGACTCCCCCTCAATATTTGTCACACCGTGTCTGAAAAGTATGCGAAATGCGCTGGAAATGTCTAAAACTATGTAAAAACAGCTGAATTAGGAAATGCTTAAACGACAATTATTTTTAACCTTATAGATAAAAACTAAGCGACTCCATTTTAAAGATAAAAAAAAGAACATCAATTAACAAATTAGTGATCTGTAATCGCTTTCCTCTTAATGTCTAAAATTAAGCGATTATCCCCAGACACGATGTCTAAAATTAATCAATTACTGCGTCTCAAATTAACAATAAACATACAATGAACAGGCAACAGGAGGGATAAAGACATCCGTTTTCCATGAGAGAAAATCGTTATTCCAATGAGAGTTACGATTTTTTTTACTCCAGCACTAGCATCACTACAATTTCATTTCTAAAAAAACAATGCAAGAATAAATTATTGAAAATGGTGCAGAACCACCCCCCGTGTAATATTTAATTATGCGATTTAGATCGGGCAAACAGTCTGGCTACTCACCTTGATGTAGAACGCGGCGAGATCCTCCGTGGACCTGAGATCGGCGTCCTGCGTGCACTGGAGACCCCATACCGGAAACTCCACCTGTTTGGCCAGCGGTGCCAGACAAGTGACCGTTCCTTCTATAGGGTGCACGACAATTAAGGGGTTGACCTTGATGTTCTTCGGCGCCTTGGAAGGTATTCGAACCAGCGTTATGGCTGGCATCAGCTGCTGAAGGTCGAATTGGATCAACGTGTCCAATCCAAACAGAGAACTTCCGTCCAGTCGGCCATCCAGCTCTGGTGGTCCCACTAGATCATCTTCGGTTTTTCCTACGAGTCCATTTTTTGGCGGCTGCAACGATATACCATTGATGTGTAGATTCTGCAGTTGCTGCTTCACTTCGGTACCCATGACTGTATCGTTCCAACACTTTTAGTTTATAGGACCTGTAAGGAAGAGAAAGTGTAAACTTCTAGGGGTACAGGGGTACATTGTACCCTTCAAATTGTTGGCAGGGTGTACAGTAACTCTTAAATACTTTGCTCCGAATTTGACTTCCTGTACCCTCTTAAATAATTTCTAAGATGCTGCCGTTGAAAGAATCCCTTGATTAGTAGCTAAATGCAAAAAGGTTTTTTTTGTCCACAAAAGCTTCCTATCCAAAACAATTCAAACATATTATACCAGACAGTGCTTCTATATACCCCACTGGATCTGCGTTCTCAGACGTCTGTATGAGGAAGCTAGAACTTGATCAGTTCCGGAATTATACATTCTTTAAAACATGTTAAAATCTATCAGTAGAGTTGATTAGCTTTGTTCTTCACACGAATCCTTTACTTCGTTATGCTAACATAGATTTATACACTGAATGAAATAAGATAAGCATACTGTGCCAATCTGGATGTTTCATTCATTTCCATCTTCAAAAAATATCTCCAAAAAATGTTTTTCTCCTCTTATCTCTATATCTGTTCGTTCTGTCGAAACTGTTTTATATAAAGAGAGAGAGAGAGAGAGAGAGAGAGAGAGAGAGAGAGAGAGAGAGAGAGAGAGAGAGAGAGAGAGAGAGAGAGAGAGAAGGGGGATAGCGGATATAATTCTGTAGAAGAAAGCTCTTAATTTTTCTGTCATTCCCATGACAAATATATTTCCCAAGTATTCACTGTACAACTTCTGATTTTTCATTTTGGTTTTAACCATGTGCTGTCACCGATTTCACTATTAATGTTTATTACCAGGGAAAGGCATTTAATGGAAATATTTATGATTATTATATAGCTATGGAGATGAAAACATTACTATCATAGACAGCGCTTGAGGTGGAAATTCTTAGCTGGATGTGTTTGGTTGAGCCTTTGGGCTAGCTGGGGGATCCTCCTATGGTTTAACATGATAGTAATGAGACAACTCGGGAGATGCTTTGCGAAAACTTTGCTAGCGGGGATATACAGAGTATCCGAGCTAGAGGTATACAAAAATAAATGCTGATAATACGAAAACTATATTGTCTCGTAACGGTGCTCAGTCGATAGACCATCGATCCAAGATTTCACTAGTAGTGGTGCTGATCGTCGTCCTGTGTTTCGAGAGTTTTCAGTGGTTTTTCTGGGCCTGTGTTTAATCATAGTGTACTCGTGGCTTCAGTGTAGCATTCCTTCCGTTGTGTCAAAGGATTCTGATGAACTATTGCGGTGGAGATGTACTCAGAGGAGATTTTCTTTTTCGGCACTCGCGGCGACACGTGTGCGTGTCTCCGCCATGGCTTCGCCCAGCAGCAGGAAACAACGCTCGGCAGGTAAGGGGACCCCGGTCCGGTACTTTCACCACCTGTGCATGGCCTTGATCTGCGGGGACATACATGTGAATCCGGGGTCTGTGAAAACGGTGGCAAATTTCTCTGTGTATTACCAAAATACACAGAGCATTAAGAATAAGCTTGGCGACTGTGCAACTTTTGCGTGTGAACTCATGGCATATGACTGCCTAATTTTTACTGAAACGTGGTTGACAAAAAACGTTTGTGACAGTGAGCTGCCATTCGCAAGCCATTTCACCATATATCGGAACGATCGTGCGACTCGTGGTGGGGGCGTTATGATCTGTGTTAACTCAAAATGGCCAAGCAAAGTACGCCACGACTTAAAAAGGAACTGTGAAATACTGTGGGTGGAAGTTTCAGTGACCGGTGCCAAGAATCCTCTCCTTGGCTCTTACTATAGGCCACATAAAAACAGTCCTTTGTTCCTCCTCGAAGAATGTCGAGATTCTTTACTTGCGGCAGTTGCCCTGGGAGACGTTACCTTTGCGGCGACTTCAACCTCTCTATTGACTGGCAAGACCCTGTGAATGGAACAGCAAAATGTACGAACGACGCATGGTTTATTGAAACTTTCATTTGTGGTTTAAACCTGAAACAACATAATTTGTTCAACACCAGGAAGGACAGCAACCTGGATTATGTTCTGTGCACCCTAAACGATATTGGTATCACGCCAGGTAAGAACCTCCTGACCTCCGACCACGACAGTTTGGATGTTTCTATTCTCATCCCCCCACCCCCTAGAAGAGGTCATCGCCCCTCCATCCAGAACAAACGCTACCTGTGGAACCGAGCGCCGTGGGAGGAGGTAAGACTTTCCCTCGACTCCTTCCCCTGGGGCTTTTTGGAAGACGGGACCGTCGACGAGGCAGCTGACCTATTTACAGGTGATATTCAAGCAGCAGTGACGGACCACGTGCCTACAGGGAAAATATCTTCTCGTAGATTTCCGTGTTGGTTCGACTCCGAAGTGTGGGATGTACTGGCCAACAAGACACGAGCATGGCAACTTTGGAAGGGCTTCCCGAGTGAACACACGCACAATACCTTTGTTGCTCTGCGACTACACTCAAAGTATCTTCTTCGAAAAAAAATATAAGGAACATATAGACAATATGATTGCAACAATCCCGGAAAACCCAAAAAACTTTTTTAATCTAATAAACTCGAGGAAAAATAACAGTAGGATTCCAGCTGAAATTACACATGATAGTGAAAGTGCGATAGGCGACCAAAGGGCAGAACTCTTCAACGCTTATTTTCATGGTAACTTCTGCCCCCCGTCTTTCCTTGCAGCGTTGCCAAACGTAAGAACAGTCTGTTCCTCCTCCCTAACAACGCTTGTCACTACACCCGATGAGGTGAAGAATCTATTGTCGTCTCTTTCAGCTCACCGTGCCCTAGGACCGGACGATATCAACACCATGTTCCTCAGGAAAACTGTGCAATCCCTGTGCTATCCCCTTTCCATTCTCTTGAACAGATGTTTTTCGGAAGGCATCTTTCCTCACGCTTGGAAACAAGCTAACATCGCACCGATTCACAAAAGTGGTAACAAAAATTTTGTTTCATCTTACAGACCAATCTCCTTACTCTCTCCTCTGTCCATCATCTGTGAAAAAGTAATCAAAGATAGACTGTACAAATTTGTTTCTCCGTACTTAAGCTCTAAGCAACATGCTTTTCTTCCTGGTAGCTCCTGTCTTACAAACCTGTCTGTTTTACTCTCACATGCTATGAAATGCATTTCAAATAATTCACAATTAGATGTATTATACTTTGATCTGGCCAAAGCTTTTGATACTGTTAGTCATCGTCTTCTGATTCACAAATTATGCAATCGATTCAACATTCATGGCAAATTTCTAACCCTTCTCACAGATTACCTTAGCGATCGCCAACAACGTGTCGTTCTTCCAGGAACTGTTTCTAACTTTCTTCCTGTCCTCTCTGGAGTTCCACAGGGTAGTGTTCTAGGACCTCTCTTGTTCATATTATTCGTCGATGACCTTGCCGACCATCTCACAGCTCCCTCTAGCAATTACCTTCTTTTCGCAGATGACTGTACAATTTTCAGAGAAATCTCCACTTCCGACGATATTCGTCTTCTTCAGAATGACATAGCAACATTCACTTCCTGGTGCCTGACATGGTACCTTACATTACATCCTGACAAGTGTACTACTCTCACTATCTCTCTCAAGAAGAATCTGTTAAAGTCATCTTACTCCATCTCTGGCAATAACATCAAAGCAGTATCCTCTCACAAAGATCCTAGGCATTGTTTTCGACCAAAAGCTCACATTTGAGGAACATATTTTATTCACCACAAACAAGGCCATGCGTCTCTTAGGTTTACTCTACCGTTTCACTGAAATTAGTGACATCTCAGCAATCACCTTGCACTTCAAATCATTCATCTCCCCAATAATAGAATACTGCTCTTCCGTCTGGTCCATGGCATGTCCCACTCAGCTCTCCAGAATCGATTCAGTCTTTCACTTCTTCCTAGCTAAAGTTCGATACAGGGTTCCCTCATTACGCAATTTTTCATCTCCGCATCGCTTGTCTTTTCTAAACTTACAAACTGCTTATCAGCGACGTTTGCAGAATGATTTAAGTTATTTATACAAAATTGTGAATGGCAAAATCCGCTGCAACACACTTCTTGAGGAATTCCACTTTCGAGTACCTATGCGCACAACACGCAACACAAGATTATTTTATACAAAAAAACCTAGACTAGAAATTCAAAAAGGATCTCACTTTTACAGACTTGCAGCACAATATAATGATCTCCCCTCAAATATTGATATATTTTCCTCCGAGTTTGCCTTTCGGTCTTCCATCAGAAGAAATGCCTGTAATTAATATCACATAGTGCCATCTTTTACTTATTTTTCTGTTCATTTGCTATTCACTTTTATGTTGTTTTCTTACTCTTAATTATTTATATATATATATATATATATATATATATATATATATATATATATATATACTTATTATAATTATTGCTTTCTCATTGTTGACAATTTCAGTGTAAAATGGCCACCTGTGCTGTATCTGAAATTTTCTCAATAAATAAATTAATAGTGCTGCTGAGCCACGCATGCGCAGAAACGGCATGAGAACAGATCTCAATAAGACTGGCTGCTAACCATGGCAGTCATGATGTGGACGCCACGCCACAGCGTAAAGTGCAGTGCGTGTTATGGTTGGCTGGGTTGAAATCATTGAAGATTTTGTGTACAAGAGGAAAGTCCACGATTTGGGTGATTTGAGACAGTATATCGTTGACGCGGTTGCGCTAATAACTCCTCAAATGCTGGTCAACTCTTGGCACGAGGTTGAGTATCGTTTGGATATCTGTTGAGCTACAAATTTTGAGGTGTACCAGAATACATAAAAACTTTCTGAGTTACTTTGTTCAAAACCGGGAAAAGAGAGTTAGTGAACTTTACAGATGCTAAAATATATGTGTGTATTTTTGTATACCTCTAGGCCGGACACCCTGTATTATGCTCCACATCACCCCTCACTTTGAGCACTTTGATCAGGGATGAACATTCACCTCTATTGCTAGGGTTCACTTCTGTATTCCTCCCGTTGAATTCACAATTGAAGGGCTCGGGTTCAAAACATGGTAAGTGACATTTTGGTCATTTCCGAGTTCATTAAGAAAAAAGGTTATTTGAAATTATACTGTAGATAAATTGTTTCCGTCTTGTGTTTACCAATTTTACAAGGCTTCACTGAGTCCAAAGCAAATTGTATGACATGGCAATTTCACTCGAAAATTTAAGGATGGCACATTTTACTTTGTAACTCAAAAATAACCAAAATGTCACTTACCATGTTTTACACCGGAGACCTTAAATTTATTCAATTTATGTATATTTGTTTTAATATTAAGATGTTTTCATTTTTATGTTACTCTCTTGCGAAAATATTTACAGTGAGTATCCTAAAAGTGACAAAGCATCAATAGAATGATCATATTAAAAACATAATAATTTGCACTATAAAATAACATCGGTATGATTTGAACTTATGACTTACTGGATATATGAAACTCACCCAATCTGGCCCCTACACAATCACTCGTCACAAGTAACAACACTGCCATATTAAGTATACTTACGCCAACAACCAGCAGGTATTTGCAAAATGGCTGCCCGAATAAACCGTCCACTCCGAGCGCTTCTAGCGTCGAGGCACACAGAGAAGAAACAACTGCGAATCGCAAAAATGGAGAGCATCTAGCAAGGTTACAGAGTTCCGCATTTAACAATTTATGAGACGACCTCTACCGCTTCCCTTATTAGCAAAACGTGACTGATATCTTTTGTCGACATGGCAGACAAAGGGGTCTTGAATATTCATGACGCATTGAAGCAGCGCCGATTTAAAATTCAATACAGCCTTGTTTATCCTAGCGCTTACCTTGGTTAACCAATAATGCCTTGCCGGTCTTGATGCCGGATGTTATATAGTTGCGGTTTCTGAGTGTGCAATTTTAAGAGAAAAAATATATGCAACTGATGTGACTTGCGTTCAATTATATGACCTCGAGGGCAAAAGTTGGGTTTTTACCTCCTCGGTAATTGCGTGTTAATAACCTTAACGAAGACCACACTTGGTTCTCCTCATGTCATTGACGCTCAATTTCTTCCAGCCTTAGAACGTGACGCTCTTTTCTTTAACAAACTGAAAAAGCCGTGGAATATAAAATTAACAAATTAGTTGGATATGGTTGCTAAAGTCGTCGCACACGATTCATTTGTCACTGAAACGGAGCATTCGTGATCCAACAAAATCGACAACTGACTTATTGAAATTAACTCTAAAATACAAAACCTTGTGTGAGAAACGTAAGCACAAAACCCTCTTAAACTTTACGACCCAATTTTATATTTTTGAAAAATCTACTAAATTATTAACTTTTTATAATTTTTATGTTTGGTTCTATTAGTTTATATTCTTATTATTTTAAAAACATATATTTTGCCCCGGCGTCCACTCAGCGTCGAATAGCATGGGTACCTGGGGGAAACCCTGAGGGGTAAAGGCGGTCAGGGGAATGATGCTGATCACATCACCCCCACACACGACCGGATCAAGAAAGTGTGGGGCGTTACCCCCACACCCCCTATACGCCTTCATGGCGTGGTGCTAAGCACAGGGGAGCACTTTACCTTTTTGTTTTACCTTTATATTTTGATAGTTACTTTAGGCTATTTATGTATTAAAAAATATATTTTTCTTATGAGTGTTGGGAAAAAAAGAGGGTTTTTGGTTTATTTCTTAAAAAATAACCAAAGAAACTTCTTATTTGTTTGATAGTAAAATGTTATAAAATGTATATAATATCTTGTGATACTAATCCAAAACCAATTTTACAAATAGAAATTAGTTAGGTGCAAACTTGAACATTTCACTTAGAAAAATTAAAATTTGGAAAGCGCCATGCTTCTAGGTGGAGAACAAAGCTTCACAGGGCTAGGAATTTGCAGTATATTCAGTAACATTGTGAGTATGATATATGCAACTGATGTGACTTGCGTGCAATTATATAACCTCGAGGGCAAAAGTTGGCTTTTTACCTCCTCGGTAATTGCGTGTTAATAACCTCAACGACGACCACACTTGGTTCTCCTCATGTCATTGACGCTCAATTTCTTCCAACCTTAGAACGTGACGCTCTTTTTTTTAACAAACTGTGAAACAGTATATTCAGTAACATTGTGAGTATGATTCGCTGTGAGTATGATTACTTGTCGTGTCCCGGGGTCTATACCGGGTTAGGATCACACTTTAAACTGTATGTCCAGTCCCGATTAGCTTTTCTGAACTTAGAAACAAACCCATCGTTATCTGCCATGATTTTCTGTTATATTCCTTTCAGCAAACATATGAAAATATTGTTTGGAACACAAATATACCCCCCTAAATGAATGAAATAAAAGTTTACATATCACGAAAGAAACGTTTGTCACAAAACCTTCATAAAAATTACAACGCACCCTCCCATACAGAAGCACACGAACAGCGTAGATGATTTTAGGAAGCTAGTAGGAAGGAAGTTCGAGCTAGCGCGGTAAACTCTGGACAACTATATCGTCTATGTTGTCAGCACTTAGGCTATTTCCACCCTTTCCATTGTAAGGGCCCTTGCTCGTTACCGTAGAAAATCATCTGTGTTTGAGGACTAAAATCTCTTTACACATGCTAAACGCTGAGGCTGTACAGGGGCACTCAGCACATATATAGACAAAACGCGGACAACGCACAACTCTACAGTGGAATATACTGGCAGTAGGTTCAGACGCCAGAGACTCGTTGGCCTGCAAAATCAGTTATCGGGGTGTACTACGTGGAAGTGAATTTTGGGCGCCTTCGCGCCATCGACAATAGAAAATCGTTGAACAAAGATCGTATTGTAAAATGATCTGAAATTGCACCCATACATGATGAAAGAAAAATTTGAGAACAATTTCATATTTTACCGAGAGGTGACAGTGTGTGCGGCAAGAAAAAGCAATAAGTAGGTTAGCAGTAACAAAGATGATAATTTTTAGGGATGTGCCGAAGCCGATTACAGATGTATGAAAATCGGCAGAAATTGACACATCGGCATTGGTATCGGAATCGGCAAAAATCCGATATTTAAACCGGTACAGATTATAGTAGAATTTTTACCTTCTAATAAGTTTTATATTCTAGTTTTGTAAGATTTATTGAAAATTTGGTTATGATTCGTCATTATTGTAGAGTTTTTGTAATAAAATTATTGCAAACTCATTCAGAGGAGGAACTAACTCAAAATCGGAAATAAAGCAGTACATTGCTGAACCAAGATCTGCTGTTGTATTGGAAATTCAAAAATGAATATTCAAACCTGAAGCAAGTCCTGAGAAAATACTTGGGCATACCTGCTGCATCAGTATTCAGCGATTGAGTGTTCAGTGTTGCTGAACAGATTTGAGATAAGAGAAGAAGTAGGTTACTTCCTGAAGTGCTTCCAAATCTCGTGTTTCTGAAGTTGAATCTGGCAGAACAGGAATTCATTTTGCATTTCAAAGAACTGCTTGTGTACTAATGTTTAATCTCTTGAGAATCCATGTTCTTCTTAAAGGTTCACATAACAGTTTGTAGATGCAAATGTACATTCGCATCTCTTGAAAATATATATGTATATACGTATGATATGCAATAGAAATGTACATACCAATTTTTTTTTTTTTTGTCATGCAGAAAATAACATCCCATTTCTGTTTAATAACCTTATGTATCGGAATCGGTTAAATATCGGCATTTGTATCGGTTCCAAAAATTATCGGTCAGTACATCGGCATCGGTAAATTTTCAGCTTCGTCACATCCCCTTTCCAAAGGAAGATGCCTACCATTTGTAGGTAGTCAACCATTTTATCACAAAACCTGTTAAATATAAAATGGATGCTACAACACCGGGAGTCTTTTGGTTCGAATCCTGGGATGTTGTGTTTGTCTGTCCTGTTGAATCTTGAGGAGTAATATAAGCAAGATAAAGCAAGAGAAATGAAAACAGTGGTACCGCTATCGAAAAGTATCGGTTTGAATTTATTTACTCATACTTGTCGATATTTTTGCAGCATTTTGTTTTTTTTACGGACTCCCCAAAAATGCTGTAGAATGCTTTCGTGGAGTCCAGTTATCCTGGAAATTGTGCAAAATTCGAAGTTTCTTTTTATTTTGCAAGAGTTGTGTGTGCAAAATTGAATTTTGCGTAACATGTAATTCAATATTTTGATGTAATTATTGAATATTTTAAGATTTAAATCTTGGTAAATTGAGACGTATGATTAGAGTGAATACTAACACACTAATATTAATTAATATTTTGAACAACTTTTTAATTATTACAAATTTCAAGTATCGGAATCGGCATCGGTATCGGCATCGGCGTCGGTATAGGCATCGGTATCGGTATAGCCATTGGTACAGGCATCGGTATCGGTATAGGCATGGATATCTTTATCGGCATCGGTATCGACATCTTTATCGGTATCGACACCTTTATTGGTATCTGCATCGGCATCTTTATCGGCATCGGTATCTGCATCGGTATCGGCACCGGTACCGGCATCTTTATCGGTATCTGCACCGGTATCGGTATCGGCACCGGTACCGACATCTTTATCGGCATCGGTATCTGCATCGGTATCGGTATCAGCACCGGTACCGGCATCTTTATCGGCATCGGTATCTGCATCGGTATCGGTATCGGCATCGTTATCTGCATCAGCATTCGCATCGGCATCGGTATCGCTATCGGGTCAAAGTGGCATCGACTCAGCCCTGATTAGCATCGTATCGATTAACCGAAAGTAACAGCGAAGCGG
This sequence comes from Lepisma saccharinum, assembly GCF_977018435.1. Taxonomy (NCBI): domain Eukaryota; kingdom Metazoa; phylum Arthropoda; class Insecta; order Zygentoma; family Lepismatidae; genus Lepisma; species Lepisma saccharinum. The sequence goes on from NC_139243.1 coordinate 10,598,698, forward strand.
CATAAAATAAGTCCAATTCGACAACGACAACAACAATGCGTATTTACTTCATATATATAAATATAAATCTGTTATTTACTGACGTGAACATGCACTCCACCACGAATCGCGATAACAAATATACAGGGTTAGCCTAAAAGAAATAGACACTTTAAACGCTTTATAAATTCAACTTTGTTTTGTTACATCAGAAAGCATTTAGTTCTGTTGTATAGAGAAAGTCTTCAAGTTTACGATCTCCGCTTCTCGTTTGTTTTCGTGACGTCAGCATCACGTGAGCACCCTTGATGTAAGTCGAGCAGTATGGCTGCTAGCCAGGTAGAGAAGGCTTTTTGCGTGTTTGAATTTGCAAAAACAAATTCTGTTACTATCGTGCACGGTATGGTAAGCAACCGCCTACAAGGCAGTCAATCTGCGATTGGAGCAAGAAATTCATGAATACTGGTTGTCTGTGCAATTGGAAAAGTCCTGGGAGAGAAGAACTGGACTGTCGCATTGATATCTGTCGTGTTACAAAAGGGTCACACATAGAACACTTGTAATTTACCATTGTAAACTTCAGGACGTCCTCTTCAAACCATGTAAGTGTTTCAGCCCTATTATTAAAACTCTTCTTTCTGTAAAACTTTCAAAGTGTCTCTTTATTTTAGGCTAACCCTGTATAATAATAAGAACAGAACAAAAATGATTGGGTGGTCTTCAGCCACGAGCACAAAGTACACAAGTAGGAGCAATGGTTGTAAACATGGCTAAGCGAAAACAGCCGTAAATTCGCCATAATATATAAATCAACTGTTAATTACAAACACTATTAATTACGATTTAAATGCAGAAGCCTAAGAGAAGATCCAAGGTCGATTTTCACTTACCTGTTTCTCTACTGCCCTACACCTTTTGCGTTGCTGGCTTCAGATCAACTGACTGACTCCTACTTTCAATTTTCCGTCCTCAACAATCATCACACTCGTCCGTTCCGCTTTGCTGAAGAAAGAAAAACCCTTGCTTGCGCAACTTCCGCGTTTCGAAAATGAAGAATGACCTTGCCACGCAGAAGTTATTATATTTCTGTGAATTATATGTGAACAAATTCACCTTCCGAGCCATAACAAGGTTGTTATATCTGTGTTTTTCATATTTTGTGGAGTTCTCGTTACGCTAATTGATGTGGATGGATGATGACTTGACAAGAATGTGCTGAGAGGAATATAACTTCTCGGGAGAATTCCTTCATAAACTATTGCTATGGAACCTCCAACGACCTGCTCAAAAACACGTTTCCTGCTCATTTTACTTGAACATGGAGGGGAGAGGTAGAGTGGATTAGGGGGGGGGGTAAAAGCTTTGATGAATGTGCAGTCGGTAAAGAAAAACCTCATTCCATCTCACTGTTTTTTGGTATTGGTGGGTACACAACAGGGGCGTAAATAGCGTCAGGAACCATCGAAAATTCCCTTAGTGTAATTTTAGGCGTATATATATATATAATGTATATATATTAAATGCAGCAACATAGAGGCAGCATAACTGACGAATTGATATTGATATTGAATTTAAAATTTTGGGAGCGTCAGCACTTAGGCTATTTTGCTCCCGTCACATTATACGGGGGCCAGCCCCTTATCATTACAAATAACAACTCTAGCGTTGCATAACTAAAAATGTTAAAATGTTCTGACTTCTGTTAAAAGCTGAGGCCGTAAACGGGCACTCAGCACACACAAGGACAACAAACAGGACAACACACACAAATTTATACTGGCCATAGTGCCAGTCGCCAGAGCCTCGTTAGTGTTTAGTCCAGGGTGCACTACGTGGAAGTGAGGTTGACTTTTGGACGCCTACGTGGAAGGTCACCCCTTACACCCCCATAACTGACGAATAAAACATGTGAGTGTTAATAACAAGAAACTTGCTAGAGAACGAAGCGGCATAGTTCAATTACAAAGGAAATAATGCACCCCTCCCCCGTAGTTGCTTGGAACTTTCATGGGCTTGAAAATATTTAGTTCCCTATCCTTAATATACTATTCTATACTTAAATTACTTAATTTTCTACAAAATTATATAGCGGCATAGACGTCCAGAAGGAAGTGCAAGGATGGTCGCCACCCCCTCCCCTTCTGGAAAATAAATGTTGACATAAAAGTACCTATTATTTCAGACGTCTTAGTTGATTTCAGTCACAGTAATTAACATCCATTTTTATAATAGGGATGTAGGAACATGATAATTTCATACTCAAGTGATGTTTTCTGAGATGGCAACATTATTACGGGGTATTATGCCTCGTTTACTCGCCTGATAAAAATTCATTGTTTGCCCCTCGCTGGAAGAAATCTGCGGACGACCCCTTGCCCCCCAGTCCGCACGCCTATGCCGCCCCTCCGCCCCCGAGAACGTTGTTCATCCGCTACTATTAGATCATCGGATTTTGTAGCATATCTTCTGGTTTCCCAAGGAACAATCTCCCGATTTTTTCAAGTCTGACCTGGCAACACTGACCCGAGTACAGATAACGGCAGGGAAGGTGCGCGATCGCTTTTGATGGAAGGTTTTATTCCTTGTGGTCGAGCTATACCAACGTTCGAGCAGCGTGTACTGCTTCGCTTTGGCCAATAGATTCGCCCGGCTTCTCTGACGTTTGCTCCACAGGAAGCTGGGACAGGGTATAGGAACCTTTCTTGAAGGGACACTCACAAAGAAACACCCAGGCCGAGACTAAAACCTGAAACCTTCGTTGGCGAGGGAGGCAGGAAAGGGACATATTCATGACATCTTAATAATAAAAATGAATTACTTTAATCGCGGTTACTTTCGTCAAGTTACAAGTAACATTTAGGTATGGAAGGAAATTTTCGTGCTTCTATATTTTCATATCTAACGATGTGGGGTTAACCATAATTAAATGAAAATCAACTAAATATTTTAGAATTGGTAGTGAAAAATTAACAGCCAACATTAAGTTGTTTGAATTTTAATTTGTGTAACGTTAAAGGAAACTTACAGGTACATATAAAGAAATTGCAATTGTTACTATGTTACTTTCGAAAAGTAATAGATTTTCGAATGAAGTAAGTGTGACTGGGTTACTTTGGCTAATCTTATAGTTGAAGTCCTGATTCGAACGCCACTTTACTTCAAAGAAAGTTCCGAAGGGTCACTTTCCCTCTGTCTAGTCCACGTGGAGCCCAGTATAACGTCCCTTCAAACCTTTCCCACCAATAGCGTCCGTTTTAGGTACTCACAGTACTTGTTAAGTCCACGTGGAGCAAATGAGATGTTCAGTTCCTTTAGGGATTTCTTAACCTGCGGTTGCGGTTATCTTTGCTAAGTTGTGTTATTGTGCTGTGTTATTTTTTCTTTTATGCAATGTGGTGACTTTGGGAATGTAACGTTGTCGCAGTTCGTGTTGAACGTCTGAACATTTCAGGTAATAGTGACAACAGCGCTTCTCACAAAAACAGATGCTGGCTCGAAACCAGATACGCGTGCGGTCTGCTTCTTGTCGAGCTATGTCAAAGATACAGAACTGGCGTTCGAATCAGGACTTCAACCATAACAGCACTGGTCTGCGCCACGGGGGTTGATGGGGATAAAACTCCTCCCAAAATTTTGAGAAAATTATAAAAATCAAATGAAAACAGTAGAGAACTCGAAGGGGGCACTTAAGACGACCCCCGATTACCACTTTGAACAACTTTCATGGTAATTACTACGGGCCTCCCCGATGACGCAGTGGTAGCGTCGTCGCCTTGTGATCAAGGAGTGCAATCATAGTGGTTGCAATGATAGTGGTTCGGGTTCCACTTTAAACTGTAGGTCCAGTCCTGATTAGCCTTACTGTGCATAGAGTGGACTTAAAACACCAAATCAATAAGAACACCATTAAGCCTTGTTTCCATGATAACCAAAAACTCAATATGCTGACCAAGGCAGAATTTATTTTACTTAAAACATAAACAAAACGTTACGTTTCAACCTTCTAGCAAGGTCTTCTTCAGACTCTGTCCATTTCTTTTAACAAAACATGAAAGAAAAGGAAGGGAAAAGGTGCAGATATATCTTCCTGATTTGTACCTTATTTCATTTGTACTTGGTACAGAGTCTGAAGAAGACCTTGCTAGAAGGTTGAAACGTAACGTTTTGTTTATGTTTTAAACAAAATATATTCTGCCTTGGTTAGCATATTGAGTTTTCTCAAATCAATCAATCAATCAAATCATGGTAATTACTAGTGAAAGGATTTTAAGGTGCAAAATTATGGTCTGAAAAGGAAAGAATGTTTTAAAAAAGATGCGAAAAAAAATGTGCTGATAAAATGCCTTTATTCACAGCTCTCTTTTTCTGCGCCTTCTGTATATAATTCGCGCGGACCGCATAGACAACTGTGGTTGCGCGCGGACCGCTGAGAGAACTGTGGTTCTGCCGCATAGGTTTTGTTGAAGTTTGTATTTCACCTCACGTGTTTGTGCTACATTATCTTGGGAACTATTGGGACTGCAATGATTATATTATACCATTTTATAGCTCTCGTTCTGCTCTACAAAATGAGACTATAGGATTTTATGTAGCTGCACAAGAAGAGTGAAAATCATGTATTTTTCTTATCAAGTTTTTTTTTTTAACAAAACATGAAATAAAAGGACGGACAAAGGTTCTGAAGCAGCAAAGAGGGGGTGAAAAGGGTATACATGTTCTAATCTCACGAAAAGATGCAACAAAGTGTGTTCATTTTACTAGATTTCATGTCCTAAAATACTTACATGTATCTCAAACGTTCGGTATGGAAAGAGCTATATTTTTGGAAAGGTGCTGCCTACGCTAGTATGTAACAGAATTTATTTTTGAATTAATTAATTGTAACTCAGTTCCTTTCGAAAATGAAGAGAGCTTCCTTCTGGTGAGAGTGTTCTACTATGATTCCGGAAGGCTCGGATCGGCGACTCACGCTGTTGGCATTCTAATCCTGACCACTGAACCGTGCGAGTCATCCATTCACACGCCGTGCATTGTTATGTGGGAGATGGGCGGGGGTATGACACTGCAGGTATGCAGTCAACAGGATACTCTTGCATGCATTTTATTTCCATTCTTAGTACATACAATGGGTACGAGTTTTCTAATCGGATTGTGTACGGGAAATTTTTACCTTGAAAACCCAGTCACTGAAAGCATTTAGTCGAGATAAACATGTTCATAATTTCCCATTTAATAATAATGAAAGAGCCGGCCTCTGTGGCGTAGTGGCTAGCACAGCAAGCTAAGTCTCGTGTTCGTATTTCGGCCTCGGTACGGGGGGCAAGGGGAGGCAGTTGCCCCCTAATACTGTCAATTAGAAATTTAATGTAGTGGAATCTTATCGCCGTTATTAAACAATACTATACTCTCAAAGAAAAATGAGATATTTTCATACCAATGAAAGTTCAAATCAATGATGTAGGGGATACATTACACTTTGTTGTCTAACTTTTTTCTTGTTATTAACAGTCCATAAAATATCTTGTTATTAACATTCCTACACGTAGGTGATCCAACCTCAACTGTAACATGTAACTTCAGTTTATTTGTAAAATTCTGCATATCAGTGGCAGTGATTAAGGAGAAAGCGGGCAGTTGCGCCTCCAACCATGTGCTCTCAGTGCTAAGCCTTGTCTAGTGAGAGAAAGTGACATCTCCGATGGCGCAGTGGCAGCGTCGTCGCCTTGTAATCAAGGGGTCCATGGTTCGTTACCCTGTGGAAGCGCACAGTGGTTCGGTTTACACTTTAAACTGTAGGGCCAGTCCCGGTTAGCCTTACTGTGCATAAACGTGGACTTAAAACACCAACTCAACCAAGAGAAAGTAAATTTCTCTTACCCTCCAACTGGACTTTCATCAATGATTTTGCCACCCCCTAATCAGAGGGTCTGCGCACGCCTATGCATGGAGTGTAACCTTCATTAATTTCATCATATGATTACTCATCATCATAGTCGCCATTAGCCAAAGGTGGCAGAAAAGCCACCCTAAATAATACAACATTAATCAATAATAATGAAAGACTTGAACTGTGACCAAGAGACCTCAATCTCATCGAACGTGAAGCCGGTTTCCGTGGCGGAGTGGTTAGCACATCGCGCTACGACGCGAAGGGTCCCTGGTTGGAATCCCGGCCTAAGCATGGATGTTTGTGAGTGTCCATCCATCAATTTCATCATGTCATCACTTATCTCCATCTTTGCAAATTAGCCAAAAGTGGGACAAGAAGCGAAGTAAAATAAAATCAAATTAATCAATCAAATCAATCCATCATCGAAATTGAAATCTACTTTGTGCTCAGGTGGGCTAATTGGGACTAGCCCTACTGTTTGAAATTAGATCGAACCACTGTGGAACGTACCTCTGCTGGGAACGAAGTTGTGGCCCGTTGGCGGCACCTTACTATACTACGCTATTGGAGAGTCTTTTCTAAAGCTAGGTAGGTCTGATGACGAATCTTAGTGCCCTGCCAGCAGAAAGTGAAACTTCGAAGTAGGTTCGGCCATACTGAAAAGGTCAAAGGCCATGAGCAGGGATCGAAGGTGTGGTAACACCCTTCCTATAGTCCAGACCTTTCATATTGCTATTTCAGTGCGTTCAGTCTTGTGAAAAAGAACCTTGCAAGGCGGCGATATCGTTCAGATATGGAAGTTAAAAATGCGATACGAGAATGACGAAACGAGAGCGAGTGGGGGTAGTTCTAAAATTATACAGGGTGTCGTTCTACAACAGCGACAAAATTTCACAGAGTGCAGAACAACTTTTTTTCGGAACATTTCATTCGTTAAAGTCTCGTTTTGACCCTATGAGACCACGAAAAACATATTTTTTCTATTTTATAGGTATGCAGCCATGCCACTGTCACATATTTTGTTTGTAGGAAAACATGTTGTATTTTTTTAAACGGTATGGAAACATTATCGTACCAGCGAACATACCAGCACAGTGAAGTCGTATGGTTCAGCCCTCTCCATTAAATCATGTAAAGAAGGATTTCGTAAGTTTTGTTTACAGGTATACATACTCCAGAAGACATTTCTTGCTTTTATTAGTTACACAGTTAGTCCGTAGCGTCTGGGAGAAAATATATCTGTTAGTGGCAACCTCGAATCTGTACCGTACGGCTGAATGAATGTCAGGATAGGCGATGCCTTTTGTTTAAGGCCCGTAGCGTAGAAACAAGCTTAACGAGCAATACGTTGCTGTGAAAAGTTGTTGACCTTGATGTCCTCTGCATGCTATGAAAATTTGTCGGTTTTGTGCAGGGACACCCTGTATATTAAATTAAAGTAAATTAATTTACTCGTGACTTACAGATTACAATTTCATAATATCATTTGCGTGTGTGCTACTACGTGAGACCTTTAATCAAGTGGAATTTCCTACCCAACAAAATACATAGGACAATAAAGTGTGACGTACACAAACTGCGTTGCTTTTCTTTGAAATAAAGGACCATAGATGGCAGCATGCAAGAGGAACAACGGTTATAAAAAATGCTGCATAAATAAGTTTGGAAAGTGGGTAAGAGATGGCACCACCCAGGAGAACTTATACGATTGTAAATAGAGACAACGGAAAGAGCAGATGTGATGAAATAACGATTGTATATATTAATACTAATTATAAGGAAATAAATAAATAAGTTTAAAATAATAACAGGATATAAATAAGGAGATAAGGGGAATTATCATTCAGTAATGACATAAGCGATTAATATACAAAAGTAAAGAAATCGAATTGCAATTTCGATTTTGTGTCTTTTCCGGTTCCCACGAACTGAGAGTTTCGTGCGGCTTTTGGGTTGTTTTCCCCAGGTGTAGCGCCATTTCTCGGCAGCACCCAAGCACATTTGGATTCGCATACATTGTAGCTCCAAGTTAAGGTTAGCGCCGGCCAGGCGGCGATCTTTAACTAACCCCTTTCTCTTTGTTTATTTGGATGATCGAGATTTACGTCAATTGGTATAAAGGGATGCCAAAGAAACGAGGAAGGAGGAGAAATAATACAACCTCCAATTATCAATTATGATCCATTGGGTCTTTTGCACGACGTTTCTAAACAAGAACGTGGATATAAGTTGCAGCACATAGATATACATAACGTTCCAGGGAGTGTATACAAAGATATAAAGGGAAGCTCATTTAATGATCCACGGACAAAGAATAATCCAGATAGCAAGGATATAAAATGTTCCTTAGAAAAATCAAGGAACGAAACAAAAGATGTAAATAAAGAGTAACGAAAGGATGAGGAATAAAGATGTAAATATATAGAAGACGGAATATTAGCGATTATAAGAAGAAGAAGCCTTATTAATTGCAAGAAGAAGGCAATTGAATTATTAAATACAAGGAGAAGAAGATTCATTAATCATAAGAAGAAGACGCCATATTAATTATAAGAAGAAGATGCCATACTGATTATAAGAAGAAGAGACCATAAGAAGAAGATGCCATATTGATTATAAGAAGAAGCCCGAAGAAGATAGGTTAGAATTAATAAAAAATAAAAATAGAAGAAAATTACTGTATGAAAAGACTTCAAAAGTTATTTAATATTTGTACATAATTAATCAAAAATATAGTACGAATTGTACCCTCAGTAGTGGGTCAAATCTGTTGTTTCTTTCCATATATTCGTAGTGTTAGTCACCCTGATCTGTGCCCAGAGGTATCTCATTGTTTCTACAGTGTGCTAAGCTGGCAGATGTTCATGTGAGAGGACGTGGCAAAAGAAAAGCTTTAACAGCAAAATGCAACTTTCTCAGCAGCTGAATTCATTGTTCAAAATGATTTCTATGATCGCTGATGACTCTGCTGTTAATATTTTCCTGTAGTCTTCCTTCAAAGCGACAATTCTTGTTTCTTTCTCGTATATCTGAAATAGAAATAATCAAGAAATTCAGAAAGTTTGGTACACGTTTGTCTCATATGCAATAAAAAATAACCACAGTAGAAATTCGGATTTATCTTATAAAGAAAATAACATTTAATTCAACTTATTTTTAATGAAGTTAAAACAAGCCCTATATGTGCTACAGAAGAATATGCAACCAAAGCCTTTAAATCAATTTGACGAATAGAAGACTAATTATTCAAATACCAACAATTCTAATCCCAAATCAAAAGATGTTATACTTAATAGCTAATCCTTCAATACAAGAAATAATCCGCAGAATACCATATCCACCAAGCTTTAATAACGCCCCAGCTAAAATTATAGACCCACTCACTGGAGCCTCAACGCGAGCCCTAGGTAATCATAAATGAACCAAAAATATAGGTATTTTTACTAAAAAGGCAAAAACTATACTAATATATCAAATTAAATAATTTACATTAACATTAATATAGTTATATATATATATATATATATATATATATATATATACACACACAACCCTCACTTTATGATTTAATATAAAAATGCCAACTGAAAGAAGTAAAGAAGCAAGAAGTGTATAAAAAAATAAATATACTCCTGATCTACCCGCTCTGGCTGATACCCCCACTAAAATTAAAAATAAAGTTGGAACTAACGGCCCCTAAAAAAACAAATGAAACAAAAAATTATAAAAGTTGATATTAATAATAATAATAAAGTAATTAATAAAATATAAATCTTCAAGGATAAAAACAATTAGATATAATGCCGTCTCTAGCCACCATTATTAAAAAAAATAATTCAAATACTAAATAAAACTAAAGAATAAAATATTACATCCAGCCCAATAAAAATATTGATACCCCACACCTCCATACCAACTCACACTGTTGATAAAAACAAAAAACAACCAAAAATAACAGAAACCTGAGCCACTATCGATAAAGAACTATTAAATCTTAAAAGGATTAAAAATATAAAATAAAAAATATATTTTAACGCCTTAATAGCACGAAAGAATTAAAATAATCATTACCATGGGTACGTGTGACTGACACTATGATAGATAACACTGGGGAACAAAAAAAAGATTTTATTTTGCGGCATAAAGTTTAATAACAGTTTCAGCACACAAAACAGCTGTTATTGCCAATTGTATGATTGGTTCAGTTGAATTGACTCCAGTTATAAAAATAAACACACCATGGAAAATGTAGGAGGTACAATTACTCTACGCTTTTCTCGGTAATATCAAAATTTGATAATTGGCTGAAATTCCTATTAAGAAACTTATTTATTTATTTGTAAATTGTTGCTAGGCAACTTATGAAGCATCGCTAGGCAATATATCGGACACTCAACAAACCTTAAGGAAGAATACCAAAACATAAAAATGGTTTTAGAAAAAAATTGAATATGCTGAACATAAGTGGCTCGTGTGTGTGGATTTGAAGATGGTGATTTTTTTACTAGGACAGCAAAGTGGGTACACAAAGTATCCCTGTTTCCTATGTTTGTGGGATATTCGTGCTAGAGAAAAGCATTGGGCGATGAAAGTTTGGCCCCCAAGGGAAAATATTAGTGGGAAAAGCTAATATCATTCATGAACCGCTGATAGGGACAAAATCATCCTTCCGTCACTGAATATTAAACTTGGGTTGATAAAACAGTTTGTCAAGGCCTTAGCTACGAGTGGTGATTGTTTGAAATATATATGCCACACTTTTCCAGGACTAAGTATTGAAAAATTGAAGGCAGGAATCTTTGACGGACCACCACAAATTCGTACACTCATAAATGATGCCAATTTTACAAGTTACATGTCTTACATCGAATCTGAGGCCTGGCTAAGCTTTATGTCCGTCGTCAAAAACTTTTTGGAAATCACAGAGCAGAAAACTACCGGGGTGTAAGGGGTACCTTCCACGTAGGCGCCCAACAGTCAACCTCACTTCCACGTAGTGCACCCTGGACTAAAGACTAACGAGGCTCTGGCGACTGGCACTATGGCCAGTAAAATTTTGTGTGTGTTGTCCTGTTTTTTTGTCCGTGTGTGTGCGCTGAGTGCCCGTTTACAGCCTCAGCTTTTAACAAAAGTCAGAAGATTTTAAGATTTTTAGTTATGCAACGTTAGAGTTGTTATTTGTAATAGTAAGGGGCTGGCCCCCGTATAATGTGACGGGAGCAAAATAGCCTAAGTGATGACGCTCCCACAATTTCAAAATTCAAATTAAAAAAAAAATCAGAAAACTACCGCGATATAGTTGGAAATATGTTGAAAAATTTTGAGAAATTTGGAGCTAATATGAGTGTGAAGATACATTTTCTACATAGCCACATTGACAGATTCCCTGAGAACCTTGGTGATTTTAGTGAAGAACAGGGAGAAAGGTTCCATCAGGGTATAAGGATAATGGAAGAAAGGTACCAGGGACGGTGGGATCGCCACGTGATGGCCTTCTACTGTTGGAGCTTACAGAGGGATTGTCCTCAAAAGCAATACAGCAGGAAATCGTATAGAAAACGTTTCACATAGTTTGTTACTTCATTGTGTACATATTTCCTTAATTATTATGATCATAGGCCTATATAAATTTATTTTTATAATAATGATTGTAATCACAAAAAGAAATATTAAATTGTTGTTGGAAGTTCGTTTATATGTATGTCTTATGTTTCCGCCATTTTGGTTTAGTTGCATTTATTTCATAAATTAGAGCCAATTCAGGAAATATATTATTATATCATTATTCAGCAGCATGAAATTGCCCTAAATTCGCTCTCAAACACTGTGCCGCAATTTCACTGTTCCCCAGTGTAATCCAAGTGCTCCCTCACATACACAAAATGAAGGAAATAATAAACAAAAATAGGATTCTTCTTGATTACTAATAAAATAATAAGTTATATATAAATATAAATACAACACAATAAACACACGTCTTAATAAAGTTACTAATAAATGCCTACGCTGAGAAATAAACTATAAAAATCTAATAAATAATTAATATAAACAATACTCTTACCATAAGTTTTTTTTGTTTAAGAAATACAGTGGTCTTGTAAATCACTAACGAATTAATATTTTTTATAACATCAAGGAGGACATAATAACATCACCAATAACTCCCAAAGCTAATATTCTAATTGAACTACCCCTTGATATTAAAATCCAATTAATATTAATTACTATTATATTATTAATAGCACTAATAATATTACAAATAAAACATCCCCTATCTATAGGAATTACACTAATTATACAAATTATTACTGCCTGCCTAACAATATCAACATTTATAAAATCCACATGACTGTTGTACCCGTATTTCAATACGTGCACACTAGTATCAATATATAAATATATCATCTTCTACATTTATTATTATTATCGAACATTCAGCACGACTCCAAATCCTCGTCAGTTTCGGAGAAGCCAAGCAAAGGTCATTTGCCTTGCCCATAAAAGGCGACGGCTATATTTACGCTTTCTCTCCCAGAAGCCCCTTTGTCTCCCCAAGGTGAAATATTTCCATTCTTCCCCTCAACCAACCCCCTCCTCCAGCCAATAGAAAGTGGACATGGACAAAAAAACCTAACCCAACGGTGAATTTTGGCGGTTCAGTGTGCGTCTATAAGCTAGACAGAAGAGTCGGCGTTGAGAATTCAAGTGACAAGTGTGTGTCTAGAACTTGTGCCGGAGAATCTGTGATAGAAGTGTTGAGGATTTGCCTTGACAAGTCTTTGTCGAGAGGTTGCTCTGAGAGTCCGTGTAAAAATGGTTATAGTGAATATCATGTATCTAGAAGTCAGTGTCCGTCAATGCTGAGAGCATAGCATTTAACCCTGATTTACGATGAACGGGATAGTTTTCGTCACAAGATAAACTATATCTTTTTTTCATATAAAAGTATATATGTAACTGGTCAGTGTACAAAAGACAGACGTGAACCGTGACGTGTGCTTCGGCGGCCTGACATATATGTAGGAATCGTCACCGGAGGGCAGCGTTATTGACACCACGGACAGTTGGGACAACCAGGGTCCCTAACGACAGACAATGGAGACATCAATACACAGCGCCAGGACATCAGTGTAAGTGTGACCGGAATTGAAATTAAGATGTGGACTTGCAATTCTCATATCATGTAGAGATTCTTAACATAATACATACTCACATATCACAGTCCATCAATCAAATCGCTATAATTTCATATGCAACCCCATCCTTTTCCCCATCGAACCCTGGACGGCTTCGTCCCCAACCGCCTATTGTTCGGCTTCAACCAAGCGGCCCAGGGGGGAAAGAGCTAGCCTGTACGGCCACACTGTCCTATGTATTGTTTCTAGTATTCCTAGGAGGAATTTTAGTTCACTTCATTTATACAACGAGACTCACACCAAACGAAATATTCAAGTCAAGAATAAAATTATTAATAATAGGTGTAATCCCAACATCATGTCTATTGCTATTAATAGCAATAGACCCATTATTAACACCCTCCATATTACAAAATATAGATACACACACAACCCCATTACTAGGAATAATTAGAATTAGACGATCAACTGTATATACCCCCATTCTTATAGAACATAAAAACAAAAAGACCCCAAATAAAAATTAAATAATAAAGTATGATAAGGAAAAACAACCCAAACAAGTAAAGACAAAAATAATCGAAAAACTGGAGATATATAATAGAGGTAGTAATTTCTCAAAGTAGGCAATGTCTGTTCCTTAGCAAACAACCTAATTGCATCAGCACAAAGTTGAAAAACACCACAAACCCCAACCCTATTAGGACCCCTACGAATTTGAATATATCCTAAAACCCTACGCTCAAACAAGGTAAAAAAAGCAACTCTAACCAAAATACATACAACTAAAATAATAAAAGAAATAACTCTAATAAACCAATATCATTTACTACCGTGCGTCCATTTCGATCTTCAGCCGAGAGATCGGGAGAAGCGTGGCGGGCGGCGCTGACGGAGATGCCGACATTTGCGGCCTGCAATGCCCGCTTCTATTTATGGCCTATGCAGACATTTATATAAATATTGCAAAACGAGCACTAACCTGTGTTATAAGAGTACGGTTTTAAATTTAGTAGCTTAGTGGCTGTATGTGCCGATGATTTTGACACGCCCACCTCTTGTGAAACACGGCGTAGAGGTTTGTTTGGAGAACGTTCTAACGCTGCACCAATTTCATCGAGTTTTGCTTCGGTTAGAATCCGTCGTTTTTGCTTAGGTGTTTTAAAATTTAACGATCCAGTTTCTCGTAATTTAAGGACAAGAAGTCTAACCGTATCTCTGTGTGGAGTTGAAACACCAGGGAATTTCTGTACAAATTGTCTACACACGTCTCGACACGAGTCTGTTTTCACGTACGTGTCATACATAAAAAATCTTTGTTCTAACGTGAACCTTGCGGCTGGCATTCCAATCGTGTCACTGACACAACACACATACACACTGCAATAACACAAAGAAGTAACTGCAAGTAACCAAGAATAACACTCTTGCGCACAGTACGAAATTAACACGCTCTTGGTTTACATTGCTCGCCACTATATTCACAACTCTGTCTTCATCTAGTCGCGAAGGAACAAAGAAACTCGAATTTCCGGATTGCAAGGAAGCTCACGAAAACCATTCACTTTTAACGGTTTCGTCTGCAGCGTAATCTTGATACAGTGTTGCACATTCGAAACCTCCAAACGATTCCCATGGCCACAAAACTCTTTCAAGGATATAAACTTAAGCAGGACGTTACTGGTCAAAACTATGATTAAAATTCTTTATTATCTGTGGCTCTTAACATCGTTTCTATAGCGTATTTATTTGTGTATATAAGAGCAGAACTTGGATGAATTACAGAAAAACTTTTGCGTGTTATAACACAGGTTAGTGCTCGTTTTGCAATATTTATATAAATGTCTGTTTATGTCTATAAAAATAAGCGGGCATTACAGGCCGCAAATGTCGGCATCTCCGTCAGCGCCGCCCGCCACGCTTCTCCCGATCTCTCGGCTGAAGATCGAAATGGACGCACGATATAAGAAAGTACTTATTATCTTCATTTTTGATTCCTAAATTGAATGCACTTTTCTGCCATCACAGTAATTATTATTAATCAATATATCATATATAATACAAACATTTGGTACTTTTGTACTAAAACATTTAAAATATTAAGCTATAGAAACCAACCTGGCTCACGTTGGTTTGAACTCAGATCATGTAAGAAATTAAAGGTCGATCAGACCATCAAATTTGAAATGCTACACCCAAATGATATCTTAATCCAACATCGAGGTCGCAACCCCTCCTGTCGATATGATCTCTCAAGGAAGATTACGCTGTTATCCCAAAGGTAACTTATTCTTTCAATCATTACTAATGGATCCAAATAACAAAAATCATTGATTGATTGAATTGATTGATTGAATTGTTGTTTTAAGTCCACTTTATGCACAGTAAGGCTAATCGGGACTGGACCTACAGTTTAAAGTGGGATCCGAACCACTATGCCCTGTGCCTCCACCGGGTATCGAACCCGGAACCCCTTGAATACAAGGCAACAACGCTACCACTGCGCCATCGGGGAGGCCCCAAAAATCATTGAAAAATTAATAAAAAAAAGAGTTAATTATTATCTTCCCATCACCCCAACAAAATATTATCTAATGTATAATACTAACCAAAATAGTATTAAAACAAAATAAAGATCTATAAGGGTTTATCGCCCCCTTAACAAAATAAAGCCATTTCACTTTATAGTAAAATTATATATTAATTAACCAAAGACAGTACATTCCTCGTCCAACCATTCATTCTAGCCTCCAGTTAAAAGACTAATGATTATGCTGCCTTTGGGCAGGTTATACTTCATACAAAACCATGAAAAGATGTTTTTGATAAACAGGCGAGAATAAAATGTTTGCCTAATTCCTCTAATTAATTAATTAAATATACTAATAGAACCATAATTTCTAAATCCAACTAATTAAAATACATAATTAGGTAAATAAGTAAAACTCAACCAAATTTTTAATAAGCCCAAATAATTTATAACAAAATTATAAAAAACTAGCAATCTCCAAACCAATAAATATAATACTTTATTATAAAGTTATCAACAATATATTAACCAGAAGCCCAACCCCCAAGTTATAACTAACACTAATATTATAGTATAAATTAAAAAAAATATTAAAATGTAAAGCTATATTAATTATAGTTCCTTAATAACTAGATATAAAATAAGTCGAACAACATTTTACTACAAATAATAATTTTAACAGAATAATATAACACTTTCACCTTAAAATTAACCTTACTATACCTGCCGCAAAATTAGTTTGGTATTGACGCTTGGGAAGCACGTGTTGAAATCGGGTCTACGTCACTGCGGAAGGGTGGGTTGCTGGCATGCAAGCCAATCAAAATCTTCCCAGTGCTTCACCCAAGGCCCTGGTTACCTAGCAACAGAAAACGTTTATCTCGGTGTTGCCGCTTATCGGCGATTCTTCCTGCGATCAGTTTTCATGTTGTTGGGAGAGGACGTGTTTTTTGTTTGTTGCGTTGCGTTCCTGTGATATTTTAACCGATCCGTTTGTTTAGTGTTTATTGAATTTAGAGTATTCTTTGTTGTATATAGCGTGTTGTTTTAGTGTGTTATTTTTTGTACATAATTTTCTGTGTTCTGCTTGAGTGTGTCGTGTGCTTGTGGGAATAATGCCAAGCACAGGGGGCAATACTCGAGATGACAATGTACAGTCACGGACACTTCTGGGTTGTAACGACCCTATTGAAGAAGCACTCAAGCAAGCCATCCTTGTCTGACCACCAAGCGCCTTGTGACTAGACAACCCAAATAACATTGTAATTCTGCGGCTTGTATACCAGTCACGGCTATACATTTCTGTAAATTGAGCAGTGATGCCAAAGAGAAATACGAGATGAAGATTGTCGGAAGTAATGTCTCGTGTTCTCGACATGGAATAATACTCGGTCCAAGTTACGTTCCTTTATTTAATGTTGTTTGGTAACGAACCTGACGGACTGGGTTTATATTTTCACTCCTTGCGTTACACTAAGTTCTATATTTTACAGTTATATTAATGCTTTGAACGAAAATAATACCTAGAACAACATCCAACACACGTTCACACCACTCTTGTCACACACATGCACGTGAAAATGCACGCACAAAGCTAAGTTTTAACTTCCAAGTGAATGTCCAAATGACAGTAAACGGAGAAGCATGATGTGCGAAACGTGTGATATTTCACAGAAAGAATGCGTCTATTTTTGACATACGTCGTTTCTATTAATAGAGAATGAGACAATCATCAGAAATTAAGTTGCATTTGCTTTTTCATGTGCTGAGGATGGAAACAGAATGATTGGAAAAAAGAAAATGTAGTGCTATTGATAGTGTGTTGGTTAGCATGCAGAGCTTTCATCAGTGAAGCCTGAGTTCGATCCGCACCATGGGAAAACTTTTTTTATTATTTTCTTGCAATATAACACACTAAAACAATGGAGTGACGTAGACCCGATTTCAACACGTGCTTCCCAAGCGTCAATACCAAACTAATTTTGCGGCAGGTATAGTAAGGTTAATTTTAAGGTGAAAGTGTTATATTATTCTGTTAAAATTATTATTTGTAGTAAAATGTTGTTCGACTTATTTTATATCTAGTTATTAAGGAACTATAATTAATATAGCTTTACATTTTAATATTTTTTTTAATTTATACTATAATATTAGTGTTAGTTATAACTTGGGGGTTGGGCTTCTGGTTAATATATTGTTGATAACTTTATAATAAAGTATTATATTTATTGGTTTGGAGATTGCTAGTTTTTTATAATTTTGTTATAAATTATTTGGGCTTATTAAAAATTTGGTTGAGTTTTACTTATTTACCTAATTATGTATTTTAATTAGTTGGATTTAGAAATTATGGTTCTATTAGTATATTTAATTAATTAATTAGAGGAATTAGGCAAACATTTTATTCTCGCCTGTTTATCAAAAACATCTTTTCATGGTTTTGTATGAAGTATAACCTGCCCAAAGGCAGCATAATCATTAGTCTTTTAACTGGAGGCTAGAATGAATGGTTGGACGAGGAATGTACTGTCTTTGGTTAATTAATATATAATTTTACTATAAAGTGAAATGGCTTTATTTTATTAAGGGGGCGATAAACCCTTATAGATCTTTATTTTGTTTTAATACTATTTTGGTTAGTATTATACATTAGATAATATTTTGTTGGGGTGATGGGAAGATAATAATTAACTCTTTTTTTTATTAATTTTTCAATGATTTTTGTTATTTGGATCCATTATTAATGATTTAAAGAATAAGTTACCTTAGGGATAACAGCGTAATCTTTCTTGAGAGATCATATCCACAGGAGGGTTTGCGACCTCGATGTTGGATTAAGATATCATTTGGGTGTAGAATTTCAAATTTGATGGTCTGTTCGACCTTTAATTTCTTACATGATCTGAGTTCAAACCAACGTGAGCCAGGTTGGTTTCTATCGCTTAATATTTTAAATGTTTTAGTACAAAAGGACCAAATGTTTGTATTATATATGATATATTGATTAATAATGATTACTGTGATGGCAGAAAAGTGCATTCAATTTAGGAATAAAAAATAAAGATAATAAGTACTTTCTTATAGTAAATGATATTGGACTTATTTATTAGAGTTATTTCTTTTATTATTTTAGTTGTATGTATTTTGGTTAGAGTTGCTTTTTTTACCTTGTTTGAGCGTAGGGTTTTAGGATATATTCAAATTCGTAGGGGTCCTAATAGGGTTGGGGTTTGTTGTGTTTTTCAACCTTTTGCTGATGCAATTAGGTTGTTTGCTAAGGAACAGACATTGCCTACTTTGAGAAATTACTACCTCTATTATATATCTCCAACTTTCGATTATTTTTGTCTTTACTTGTTTGGGTTGTTTTTCCTTATCATACTTTATTATTTAATTTTTATTTGGGGGTCTTTTCTTTTTATGTTGTATATACAGTTGATCGTCTAATTCTAATTATTCCTAGTAATGGGGTTGTGTATGTATCTATATTTTGTAATATGTAGCAATAGACATGATGTTGGGATTACACCTATTATTGGTACTCACTTGGGCTGAGTCGACCCCGGAGCCGCTCGGGATATTTGAAAAAGCTCCACAAACCACCGCGGGTCTCACGCGTGGAAGTCAGACGCCCCACCAACTGGACTTTGTGCAATTCATTTGCGGTATAATTGAAAGACGGGCAGACTTTAACGGCAACTTCGGA